>NC_136613.1:10783967-11288967 GCF_933228915.1 Telmatherina bonti
TATATATATATATATATATATATATATATATATATATATATGTATATGTACACTGCTAAAAAAAAAAAGGGAACACTAAAGTAATATGTTGTAGATCTGATAGATCTGAATGAATTAAATATTTTTATTAAATATTTTGTATCACACAAACATTATCAATGAAAATCAAATTTATCAACTCATGGAGGTCTGGATTTGGCATTATACTCAAATTGAAAGTGGAAAAACACACTACAGGCTGATCCAACTTTGATGTAATATCCTTTAAACAAATCAAAAAGGGGCTCAGTAGTGGGTGTGGACTCCGCGCATGTATGACCTCCCTGCAACAGCTGAGCATGCTCCTGGGATCTGGGATCTCCTCACAGACTTGGACTAAAGCATTCACCAATTCCTGGACAGTCTGTGGTGCAACTTGGCATTGGTGGATGGAGCGAGACATGATGTCCCAGATGTGTTCAATTGGATTCAGGTCTGGGGAACAGGCGGGTAAGTCCATAACATCAATGCCTTCGTGTTGTAGGAACTGCTGACACACTTCAGCCACATGAGGTCTAGCATTGTCTTGCATTAGGAGGAACCCAGGGCCAACCGCACCCCTGGTCTCACAAGGGGTCTGAGGATCTCATCTCGGTACCTGATGGCAGTCAGGCTACCTCTGGCAAGCACATGGAGGGCTGTGCGGCCCTCCAAAGAAATGCCACCCCACACCATTACTGACCCACTGCCAAACCAGTGATGCTGGAGGATGTTGCAGGCAGCAGAACGTTCTCCACGCCGTCTCAAGACTCATGTGCTCAGTGTGAACCTGCTTTCATCTGTGAAGAGCACAGAGCGCCAGTGGCAAATTTGCCAATCTTGGTGTTCTCTGGCAAATGCCAAACATCTTGCACAGTGTTGGGCTGTAAGCACAACCCCCACCTGTGGACATCAGGCCCTCCGTAAACTTGTCTCATGCTACCGCTAGAGTGAAAGCATCGGCAGCATTTGAAAGTGACCAAACATCAGCCAGAAAGCATCGGAACTGAGAAGTGGTCTGTGGTCACCACCTACAAAACCATTCCTTTATTGGGTGTGTCTTGCCAATTGCCTATAATTTCCACCTGTTGTCTATTCCATTTGCACAACAGCATGTGAAATTGATTGTCAATAAGTGTGGCTTCCTAGGTGGACTGTTCGATTTCACAGAGGTACTACTTGGAGTTACATTGTGTTGGGCCCTCATACCACCCTCACAGAGTCTTTCTGTTTGAGCAGACACAAACATGTTTGTGGCCTGCTGAAGCTCATTTTGCAGGGCTCTGGCAGTACTCCTCCTGTTCCTCCTTGCACAAAGAAGGAGGTAGCGGTCCTACTGCTAGGTTGTTGCCCTTTCATGGCCTCCTCCCCGTCTCCTGAAATACTGGCCTGTCTCTTGGTAACGCCTCCATGATCTGGACACTACGCTGACAGACACAACAAACCTTCTTGCCACAGCTCGCATTTGATGCGCCATCCTGGATGAGCTGCACTACCTGAGCCACTTGTGTGGGCTGTAGATTCCGTCTCATGCTACCACTAGAGTGAAAGTACCACCAGCATTCAAAAGTGACCAAAATATCAGCCAGAAAGCATCGGTACTGAGAAGTGGTCTGTGGTCACCACCTGCAGAACAACTCCTTTATTGGGTGTGTTTTGCCAATTGTCTATAATTTCCACCTGTTGTCTATTCCATTTGCACAACAGCATGTAAAACTGATTGTTAATAAGTGTTACTTCCTAGGTGGACTGTTCCATTTCACCGAAGTGTGGTTGACTTGGAGTTACATTATGTTGTTTTGATGTTCCCTTATATATATGTGTATATATATATATATATATATATATATATATATATATATACATACAAGGTTTTAGTCTTGTTCCTCTTTTCACTCTCCAGTTATTTGACTGACTGTTGTATATTCTGCCTTTCCTTTCCTGAAATGAAAGGTATGAATACTTTTACCCGCGACCCTTAATTGGATTAAGCGGTATTAGAAAACGATTTAAAGAGTGAATACAATTTGAGAATGACTGTATATGAATATATTAACCATGAAATTGTGCTGTTAGAAATTCACGACTGACTTAAGGGTCCCCTGATGCTTGTATTTATTAATATATTGTATATGCAGAAAAACTATTTAGCTTGACAGAACTTTTTGAAATATTTTATATAACAGTAAATTTACTTTAATTCCTTGTTATGTAGTGTCAGTAGGTACTTAATGTCAATATAAGACAGATAAACACACCTTTTATGTTACCTGCTGGGGAATTACCAGTGGCATTTATTCTGTATGGAGTTCATTGACTAGCAGCATCCTCCTTAAACTTGTACTATTATGGTATGCTGATAGACTCTACATCAAAACCAGTGACATTGTCAGGAGCATGAAGCTGAAACCTTAGTAATGAAGAAGGCTTCACCTGTTGCAAAACTAAGCTCTGAGTCACTCTGACCAAAGGGCTGATCACTTGTGGTTAACCTAAAGGAGTAGCGCAGCTCACATGTTGTACTAACAGGTTTTGAATGATCTCTTCATTGTTCATACCTCAGGACTAGTAAATAGCAAGCTTACTCTGATGAATTCTGCAACACTCCCAGTTTTTCTTTTTTTTCCTGGCAAAGCTGTACGTGAGCTGTTGCACCTGCACAAAGAAATGTAGCTACTGGGGGATTAGCTAACAGAAACTGGTGGAAGGTGGCAGCACGGAGGTGACAAATACAAATTTCTGCCATTTTGCAAAGCAAAACTTAGGCTGGGTTTTGTTTAAGACATCTTTACTAGAGAAAATCCTTTTTGAAATGTCATTCATCATTCTGCAAACATTAGATATGGGAAATAAAGATAAAGTTCAAAGTAATTTAATATGAAAACCCCAGTGCAGTACATACATTTTTAGGGTCCGATGGCAGGGCCCTATTGTTTTCCAAATGTTTATTATTCTCGTTCTCGTTCTAAGCACAACTCACTCAATTTTGACCCCCTTAAACCCCGTGAAAAGTTGCGAAACTTGGCACACACCTCACGTCCGGTGAAAATTTCGATAATCTGGCGTTTGTATGCACGCCAATGCAAAAATGCCTCGACGGTGCCCCCTAGAAACGCCAAAAATGGCCTCTAGAATGGGGTAAAAAAATTTTAGTTTAACGTAGGACGACGAAATTCGGTACACATGTCTATCACATCAAGACAAGTAAAAAAGTCATTGAAACGCCTGTTCTCATGGCAACGGGCTGTCCACCATCTTGGCGTTTGCGGCCATTTTTTTGCCCGTTTTTGTCAATTTGGGCGCATCGCATTTGAACGAACTAGTCTGAGGGGATTCATGCTATTGGCTCCACATTCGCCATGGAGCTTCGTGACAAGATGGGGACCAAAAGTTATTCAAATTTTGATAGGAGAAAGCGTGTTACCGTGGCAACCCATGGAAAAAAGCCATGAAACACGGTTCACTCATATCTTCGCAGAAATCGATCCGATCTGCACGAAACCTTTCAGCATTCATATTTGCTAGGTCCTGAACATACTGAAACATGTATTGTGGGGGGGGGCACTTTATGGGGGTGGCCCCTAGGGGCCCAATTGTCTACTTTGACCTAGGGCTACGAAATTCGGTACACATGTGTAACAACCCAAGGCGAGTAAAAAAGTGCATTGACCACCTGTTACGATGGCAACGGGGTGTCCGCCATCTTGGCGTTTACGCCCATTTAGCACTGTATGTGCATTGTTTTTTAACAAACTACTTTTGGATTCGTGCCTTTTACTTCACATCCACCCGGAAGCTTTGTGGCGAGTTCGGGTGGAGGTTTCGGCATGAGGCGAGGACCCGATGGATGCCGCTTGCGGCTTTAATTATACTTTGTGTTGTAGCAAAATAAGCACAACTTCTGAGATTATGGTCATCATTTTCCTCATAGAACCCCTTTGCTTGATACTTCTTATCTGGAAGAATGTTTTTATTGTTGCAGCATCTGAGCAAACATAATATTAACTCATTTAACTAGGAGGTTATCAGGACATGTTTTAGGTAAGAGCAATTCTCATATAGTTTAAGCAGAAATATTTAGAATCTCTGGATGTCGCCTTCATTTGGGATAGGACATTAATGTTTTATCAGCTTTGTAAATGATTAAAAGTCTGAAGGTAATTCGAAGATTGAACTAATGTGGAGCAATTAAATTTTTTCCAGATGTGTTAAAGCAAACATCCATGGGAACTGCAGTCCCACATAGTTGCATCAGGTCTTAATGGGTTAAAATATCATCATCCTGTTGTAAAAGCAAAACAAGCTTTTTTATTTGACAGTATCTCGATGAGAAAGGGGTCAGAGAGACAGTGGGAGCCTGGATGCAGCAACGGGCTGGGGGCAGGCTGCATCCAGGCTCCCACCAAAACCAGCCAAGCTTTATTTTGATGGGAAAAAATCTGATAAAACATTTGTACATCCGTGACACAGGCCTCTGTGTTTGGTAAAAGCCACCAGCTTTGTAAAAATGTCTTAAATGTTTGTGCTGTTGTGTGAACATCTCTTCAACAGGCTGATGATTAAAAGCATTAAAGTTCTCATCCAAACACACTCTGCATGTTGAAGAAAAAAAAAAAAAAACCTCGACCCTTATTGTGCAGACAACCAGAAAGCAGCTGTGTAACAGTGTGACTCACTGCTCTATAATCCCCCTGCTTTAGCAAACTCATCTGTTTTCTCATGCATTTCTCAGTTTGGGAGACACTAAGCTTGACTGGTCATTTTCCATTGTTTCCAGTGTACAGTAATGGCATGATTGCCATAGCAACAGATCCATAGTGATGGTTTACCAAATCCCAGGCATTGTTTAAAATGACATAGTCTGTTTGGGTTTTATAGTTAATTACAAACAGAACCAGTATTTGTTAAGAAAAAACAATGGACTTGTGATGACTTTATGGAGGGGTTTTTTTCTGTTAAAAATCAACATAAACGATGGAGGAAAACCTCCTTTATAACACGCCCATATTTAGTTCTGTACATGATATTCTGTCGTACGGTGTCCCAAACAGAAATAACTTTGGTCACCGGACTATATTGCGCCAGAAAAATTGGATTTTGCAAGATGATAATCACAAGACCAGGCTTCAAATTCTTAATTTCTGTGACACTTTTTTTTTTTTGCTGTGATGTCGGACAAATGCTCCTTTTTTTTTATTGGTTCTCTCATGGCGCCTACAGCGAATGAATGGCTCGGACACAATTTATTTCATTTAAAGTTAATATCAGTCTAAATTGTTTATGTAAAGCGAGACATTGAAGCAGTGACCTCTCACCTTGTATATCTTTAACTCCAGCCACACCTAACCCCAGCAGGACCCACCACCTGCTGCTAATACTGCAGACAATTTATTCTCTTCACATTGCTCAACTGTCACATGCAGTTTTCACTAATTACATATTATATTTCAGCAATGTTTAGGGTTTTCTTCTTCCTCTTTCATTATTACAGCAAGGTGCTGGATGTAGCACATGCCTCTCACCGTGCTAATCCCCAAGATGATAACATCCAGTATGCAGAGATTTATTTGCAACAAAGCAACCACATAAATGCTAGTTTGGACAATCTGCTTATTAAATGTTAATTTTGCAAATTAAAATTAAATTATCTTGACACATTTGCAATGACCTCACTAAAACTGACTGAAAATTTTATCACTTTTATATGCAGTGGTTCTTTGCAACTATGGCCCAAAAACAAAGTACCTCATACAATAATTGTTTTTTTTAATGTGTTTAGAAGACAAGAAAGTGCTTGATCTTCACCTTAAATGCTCATTATGGGGATACAAATAATTTGCATGGAATGTTAGCCAGTCTGTCTACCTGAAGGGGTTAAAAGGTGACAACAACAGAACATGCCAGTCATTTAGCTGTCATTACTGGTCATTGAGAAAGCAGAATATGTTGCATGTTTTTGGAATTCTTGAGATCACCTCAATATCTGCGATGCTCTGATACGCGCTCACACTGACCGCATGACTAAACAGTTTGGCAGACCTGTGTTGTTTTTCATCCACTTAGGAATTCACCTTGTAGTAACGCAACATGCCGTTTTAAATCACAACTGTGAGAACAAACAAGCTTAAATAGTTATGCTAAGAACATCATGTGCTAACGTTACAACTGTAGTTTAAATGTTGAGTTAAAAATGTGCATTTTAATATTTCATTTGAATTAAAAGTGCATCTTGTAGGAGTTTTTCAACAAACTGCTTCAAAATTTATCAAACTACTTTATCTGCAGATACCAGACGGCCTGCTTCTTGTTTTAGCTCAGACACAAACACACAAACTGACACCACAGGATGGCCTCAGCAAAAGTCCAGATTTCCAACACACAGCTTTTTTTTTTTTTTTTGGAGCCTTCCTTATTTGACATGAATGCTAAGGACCAGACTGTTGTAAGTGTCAAGTGCTGTGCAGGTTTCTGTTTTTCTTTTTAACTCTGTGAAATAATGTGTAAAATTTTCACAAACATGTGAATGAACCGTCAGTAACAGAGAAAAATCTGTTGAAATGGAACAAAACATACGCGTAAAGCGTTTTGGTTTGCCAACACGTGTTACAAAATCTCCCTTTTCAACACGTTTGTGTGAGCGTTTGGGGAACAAACAGCAGCCGAGGCCAGACACAGGAAGATCCAACTTTTCTTTTAAAATTACTTTGAAAGTTTATTCAAAGAAAACAAAACAAAAAAAATCTGAAGGAAAATACATGACTTCCTGTCACACACAGAGAGGACATAAGTTAGAGAAGCATGGCAGAAACAGGAAAAACATGTGGCCTCACATCCAAGCCTGCAGGGAACGTTGCTGCAAAGTTTCCACGGTGAAGCAGCGTTTTGATGCAAATACCTGAAATGAACACTTGTGTTCTTTACCGTTTTAGAAGTCTGTTACTTAATGAGTTGAGGGGGAATGACCCTAAGAAAAATTAAATATCAAATAAAAATCAGGCTCAAAAAGCAGAAACAAAGAATTATGATGCACATTAGTGTAACGAAACATTGCCTCTGTAAACATTTTCTCCACCTACGGTGAGTGTAACAATATTAAACCACCGCAGTCGCATATTTACGTGTACATTGATTTCAGAAACAACAGAAACGATTCTTTAGCTTCTCGACTAGCTCTACAACTCAATACACAATGCTTCAAGTGATTTTTTTTTTCTCCTTTTTTTCAAAAATGATATCCAAGTAGTGGTTTCCATAACAACAAGTTTACATGTTTTTAATGCTGCTCTCTTGGCACTCTTAGCCCATCCTTTATTTAGCCAAATAATATCAATAATAATTAATAAGCACAATTTTTCCCCTATATGAAGTCAGAACAGCTACTCGTCAAGGCCTTGATGCAAACGAGACACTCGCTTGGAACTACTGCACAGACAGACCTGAGACGACAGCATCGGGGTCCGAACGTTTTGAGATAAACCGACTGACGACCTTTTCCACACATCTACCCACTGATCGAGTGTGTAATTATCACGAGGAGGAAAAACACACCAAAGGTGAAACGAGTTTGTAACCTGTCAAAAACATGTTTGGACATTTAGTCAGAGCACAGTCGAATTCCCCTTTGCCCCGTTTTTGAGTGAAAATGTGCAATCTCTGAAAGCGTCTGTGGAAAGGGAGGAAAATCCAGCTTCTCTAGTCGGGCTGAAGAGGATCCATGCTGCAGGTGGTGCTCAGTCTTTCTCATATACAGACCATGTAAATAACAGCTGGAGCGGGACACAAAACTATTCCTTCCCAACAAAAAGGGGTTTCTGCTTCGTGTTGCCAGTTTGGAGACACTTCATCACAGTAAAACCGTAAAGGTTAAGTTAACCGGGGTTGAGTGTTTATTTCGTGTTAAATGGTGCCTGACGTAAGCAAGCAGGACACTCCAGGGATTTATTTCCACATAGATTGCCACAGTTGCATAAAAGAATGCAAAACAATAATAGAAAATATCTACACCTGACGTAGAGGCTCTGCTGCTGCAGTTTTTAATCATCTTAACTTGAAATTGAACATCTAGGATTGATCACTTGTGACAAGATACAAAGCAAAAAAAAAACAACTCATGCCTTGGACCACCACACAGTAATAAGTCTTTCTACATTCTTGACACTTAGTGCATTAAATACATACAAATGATATAAATGAAAGGTGAAACGAAACGGACGAAGTCCGCCTCCTGTTCTGAAACAAACCTGCAGACCATGCCTTTACCTCTCTGCCATGAAGACGCCAAACTCTCCAGCCGCACGCACACATACTAAACTTCCTTTTCTACTTCGTCACTTCACTGTCACCACTTTTCATGTCCTAGCTAACTATTCACACGGTTCACGTTAAGTTTTTCCTTTTTTAAACTTGCGTTTAGGTTGTCATGGTTGGCAGGTGAGGGGAAACGTAAAAGCTTAATTGAACTCTATTGTACATACACCTTTGTTTTCTTTCATTTATAGGATCACACCCACGTCGCTTTCTTCAGACACACACCTCACACTTTGGTGGTTTTAGAATAGAAGCAAGCAAAGTGTGGATTGTGTGGATGTGCATAAATGGTTTTTAAAACAAACAAAAAAAAAAAAAAAAAAAGGAAAAAAGACATGTTTAACTCCACATACTTACACTTATCTTCAAGGAATAATAATAATAAAGATTCAAAAATACTATTCTGAGATCCTTCTGCCTCTTCTCCTTTTCTTTAAAGCACCTGTTCACAATACCCCTATACTTTAACCACATACACCCCCCCCCCCCCACGTGACTTGAACCTCAAACTTTAAGTGTCTTCTACCTGCTTCTTGTCCCTTTGGCTCCAGGGTTTTACAGTCTACCCCCAGTGGCTAGGTTCTGACCAGCAAGTCAGCAGTAACTGGACCAAACATACACATTTATACACACTACTGTAGTATTAATACAACAGACTCAGACCACCGCATCCCCACGCTTGTCAGAAAGGGGAGGGTGGGACAGTGGGCAGAGGCAGACCTGCAGAACGGTGTAGCAGTAGTAGTAATAACAGCATTAGCAGTACTAGTAGAAGACCTCAAGCTTACTGACCAGCCCAGGAGCACGGAAACTATGCGGAGGTACGGAATCGAGCTAGTCGTCGTCTGACGAGCATCGAGAAAAACTGAGAGGAAAACAAACAATAGTTTGCCACCTTTTAACTAAAAATTCACATTTAATGTATGTCTACTTCCTTTAGCAGATCAACCACTGATCTCGTTCTGGGCGCAAGTCGCCACTTCAGGTGTTACGCAGCGGCGGATACTTGAGCGGCGGTCGCTGCGTCGCAGGAAGGCCCAGAGCTCGGTAGCTGCTGGAGCTGAAGTGTCGGCGTAGCTGACTGCTCCGAAGGGCTGGTTGCTTGTGGTGTTTGCTCCGTTTTGCTTGTCCGAAAGTTGACGAGACATCAATGTTGGGTTCTGAGATCCAGTGTTGGCAAGGGTGGAGGACTATGAAGAGGATGAGGAGGAGGAGAAAGAGGGCAGGGTGTGGACATCTACCAGCTGAGCAGGTTGCTTCGGCCCAAAGTCATGAAGTAGACCTGGCTGGAGCCTCCGGACCGGACCGATGCAAAAAACACCTGAAGAGACGATGACGACAGAAACTTAGAACATTACTTAGTACATTTTGGAAGAGAGAAAAATAATAAACTGTAGAGAAAAGGTGTTAAACTCCAGAAAAATCATTCCCATGATGAGCTGCTTCTTCATTTCCCACATAAGCTGTCATAGCTAATAAGATCCTCTGCAAGTCTGTACTTCCTGTTTGTACAGACCAGAAATGTTCAGAAAAGAGAGAAGAGAAACTCGAGCAGTTTCTTGACATTTCTGCAGAGACTGAGCAAAAACAGCTAAATTAGTTCAGTTTTAGCTGCACGCCATGAAGGTTGGTGGTTATTTGTGTGGGATAGGATGGAAAGTCAAAAACCTAAATGTGCCTAAACCAGATGAACGTAAGCAAATCCTCTTCATAGGCCTGTTTTGCCCGAATTAGTGCTTAATATTTATCTATTAACCCAATTTACAGGAATGTAATCTGTCAACGAAGAAGCTCTGGTCTACCTCACCGATGAGGATACATTGTTAAACATGGAGCCGCACCTTGTCATTTCTTTCACACAGGAACTTCAGTCTCTGAGCTCTCTTATGCATGAAGACGCCGTCTAGATGGCCAGTCTCCACGGAGCGAATCTCTATGGCCTTCTCACCCCATCCCATGATCTGGTTGGAGCGGATGTAGGCTGAAGGGAGGTAGAAAACTTACATTACTGATGCATTAAAAAAAAAAAAGACAGTGGTGTAAATTAATATATATCCGGAGACTTTTTTGAGTTCAAATTTGTGTTGCCTTTGTTGAAGTGACTCACCCACTGAGGTGGGCATCTCCCCCCACTGCAGCACCACATCCTTGGTGATGCGTCCATAGGTGTTGACATAAACCCCCTCATCCTCGTAGCACACCAGCAGCTCGATGCCGTCGGTATTGGGCAGGATGATGATTGCATGAGACTGGATGCTGGTCTGGATCTGAACAGCACATGCGTCATAAAATCATTAGATCATTTCATAGTGAACGGATTAGCTCTTCTTTTCGATTTATATTTACTTTAGACCAATAAAGACATTGCAGACTGAATATGAATACTGAATATGCAGTATCTGGAAACAGAAAGCCACAGGCTACAGAGTGAAAGTAAAAGAGGTTTTTACTATTGTTAGTAGATGAGAAGCTTTCAGTTTGGTTTTTGAAGTGTTGCCGGTAACATAAGAATCACCTGCCTTAAGCTAAAAAGCAAGGAAGCAAAAGGAGGTTGTGGGAGCAAGCAGGGGAATTCAGGCTTGTGAGGGGGTTTCAGTTGCAGGTCTAGACAGAGCGTTCATCCTGAGGTCTGCATGCAACTTGGACAATAATAACCTTTCATGTGTTTGGCCTTTTAAATCTAAATGGATTCAGCAGCTTTGTTGGCAGTGCAGGTATTTATCTCCACACACCAAACATACAATAGTATAGAAGTTTGTGTTCCTTTGGGAACAATGAACCATCCAGAACCAATTCCTTCAAAGTATTCTTAACTAATGACTAATCCTGCGAGACTGTGACGTGGCATCCCAGAAACGTGGCCTTTAGAGATGTTTCCTTCACTTTGACGTGTGTGGTCTTACGTGTGTCGGCAGGTAGATATCGTAGACCGCCCCAGAGTCCACATCAACAGCGTGAAAGCCTGAGCACGAACCATAGATGACCTTTAACCTTTGCCCCTCCTCCACGGTTAGGTCAACCAGCAGTGGCTTGTGAACCAGGTCACCAAAAGACTGCAGAGCAAAGAGCAGTAAACGTCAGCTGCATGTTTTCTCGGACAGCAAACGCTTGCTAGATCTTATCCGCATGACCTTCCGCTTCCTGTTGGCTCGTTGCTCTTAAGACGTATTTTAATCTAAAATATTCATTTAATCATGAAGCAAAAAGGTTATTCCGAAACACATCAGAAAGCTATTTAAGCTTTTGCTTCACCTTGAAAGCCATGAACTTGTGGTAGGGCTTGGGTGCCCAGGCGTAGACCTCCACGGAGTTCTTCAGAGCCAGAACCAAAAACTTGATCCTCTCATATTTTACTGGGAAAATCAGAATAAAAAGGGAACATTAGAACAAAACAAAAAAGCAAAACTCACCAGAGTAAAAGCAAAAAAAAAACCTCTCTGTGTGTGTGTGAATGTGACATGTAGTGTGAAGCGCTTTGAGTGGTCACCATGACTGGAAAAGCTCAAGTCCATTTATCATTTACCACACCATCGAAGATCTACTCAGAATGGGACCAACAGAAGAGTTTTTCACTATTAAAACAGGAACCCTCAGTCCAGGTCCTCGAGTTCCGGTGCCTGCAGGTTTTCCAGGTGTTCCTGCTGCAACACACCTGACTCAGACATTCTCTGCACATGTCTACTAAATACACATTGATTTGGATCAGATGTGTTGGAAAGCCTGCAGGACTGTGGCCCTTTAGGACCTGGACTGAGGACCCCTGATCCACAACAACTAAACTCAGCAGTTCAAGCAAGAGCCCACAGCAGTGGTCCCCAACTCCAGTCCTCGAGGGCTACGGTACTGCAGGTTTTACTGTTTCCCTGATGCAACACGCAAGAGAAGGTTTTCCAACAACTTCATCTTTTACACCTGGCTGTTAGTGAGCCACGGATTTGGGTCAGGTGTGTTGTAACACTAAAACCTGCAGGATGGTAGCCCTTGAGGACCAGAGTTGAAGACCCCTGTTCTACAGCATGGCACAGATGCAGACTGCTGGGAACACTTTCTGAACTGGGAGGTTTTAAATGAGTCCAGGTTGCAACCCTGCTCTGCAGCTACAGACTGTGTTATATCTACAACACACCTCTTCATCTAACTGCAATGAAATTTGCTGATTTTAGTTGTTTTAGGCAGTGAAACAAAATCCCTTTCCGATGGTCCTGTCCTAGCTCTAAGTTTATTTGTCACATTGTGTAAAAACATGATGAAAAGATGCCTTCCACCAGATTCAGCCTTAGCTAGTTTCCACCTGCAGTCTCTGGGAATCTGCATTTTTGCTCACCAGTTGGAAAGTCATCTGATTTCCTCCAAATCAGGGCATTCTCAGTCCGATCTCTGCCTCAGATCCACCAATTTCAACTGCAACTTCTGACAATTTAAAATATATATACTGTATATATCATGAAAATGGTAAGATTCCTAATTTTAGTCGAAACTACTGGAGCTGATTTCCCAGTTTCTTCATCTTCAGCAACTAATTTGATCATTTCATCTAATCTGGTTTATGCAAATTGAAATTTATGTAAAGTTATGTTTATTTGGATTGTATTCAGCAAAATCTGCCAGTTATGATAATATACAGGAAAGGGAAAAAAATCTCATTTTGTAGTTAATCTGTTTTTCCAGGCCTCCTATTTGGAAACGCCTTTTTTTTTTTTTTTTTTTAAACCAACAACTCCTAAAACTTCCATTTGTGCTTTTTCATCCACAGTGCACGTGAACTTTTTTCCCTCCTGCAATGACAACGTTACATTTTTCCCCTCATCAGTTTGCTTTTTTAGCAACTTCACATAAAAACTACTCTGCATTTTATTGTGATTCTTTTTCTGATAAAAAAGGGTCTCATTCTAACTTAGACTCCATTAAATTTTGGGAGTGGTCCAGGTGGAGTGGTGGACACAGGAGTTTTTATAAGATTCTGCACAACATGTTGGAAACAAGCTGCTTGGTGGAGGTCTGCGCGCTCAGAGGGCTGTTTAGTTTTTCCCTTTTTCTTAAAAATACTGCTCTTATGTCTTTGGGGAGTCCTGTACTTTCCACAAGTGTTAGCTCATTTAATCAATAGACAGTCCTGAACTAAACTCCCAAACAGGAAATAGATCTCACGACTGACTGCTCCAGCTAAGAGAGTGGGGTTTCCAACAGGAAGTACCCGTCTCTGCTTGTTGGCACCGATATCACCAAGGACATTCTGCATTTTAGACAGGATTGTGTATTAACGGTTCCTCAGAGGTGTTTACCGTATTATTACTTAATAAAGGGCATTTTCCTCAGTATTTACTAGTGATATACGTCCGCAGCGCATGAATCCACCATGTAGCATAGGCAGAGCTTTTCATCTTGGAGCCTCCAATTTAATCCTCACATGGTTGGGGTTACGTTTGATGGGAAACGAGGTTTCATAAAGTCTGGATGAAATGTTACTCATGTTCAGACGCCAAAGTGTGTATGCCCAGAAGCTAAACCCTACAAACTTTTTGAAGGGTGCTGTATGTCTTTGAACATCATTGTCTTCTTACAGTAAAAACGTTGAACATGTAAGGAGATGAAATGTAACAAAGCAGAATTATTTGGTTTCCATCTTAAAGAGCACCAAGCCACAGGAAAGAAACATCCTTCAGGTTAGACTTGAGCATTACTCATATAGTGATATTCTCCAAGCTCATGGAGTATTACGCACCGACTTTGTAGTGGACGCAGCCCTCCAAATCGCCTACAGTGGTCCAACCCTGTTTCTTCTCCACCTCAGGGTCATTATGCAGGATCTTGTTCCTCAGCCAGGACAGGTAGTACACACGCAGCTTGTTCTTTTTACCTGGTGTTGACAAAGAGCAGACAGAGACGGAGGAAGACATTTACTTCTCATTATCAAAACTATTTTTATACATGATTATCTTATGAAAAAACCAGCGACCTGTCGGGGGTGTACCCTCCCTCTTGCCTGCTAAATGCTGGGATGGGCTCCAGCCTCCTGTGACCCTGAATTGGACTAAGTGGTTCAGAAAATGGACGAATGGATAATTTTATGAACCACTTCTACCAGATCCCCTCTGGCTGATAAAATGTGCAGATTTAGTTCTGGCTAGGGATGACACCTCAGTTTTTAAGTTGAAAAATAAGTCAATTTTTCACGTCTTTTGTTTTAGAAAAATTTACCTAGCTGTAGATAAAATAACAGAACAAGGTTTTGTTGATGCATTCGTTGTGCATTTTACTGTTTTTTCTCTCTCTCTACATATATACATCTATATTGATAGATAGGGTAATTAAATAGATCATAAAGCATATTTAGTTTCATTTCACATTTCACATTTTTTGGCATCAACTAGCTTTTCCGAAATGGAGGGAAGGGGGAGCGGGGTGTCCAAAGATCATTTCAATTGTTACCAGATTATTGTAATAAAAAAAAAAAATTGACCCACGACTATGAATTATATGAGCTGTCAAAAATGATTGCATGATGCTAAGAAATGTATTTAATTGTTTAACATTTTAATGCATAATAAAGTTATTACAAATGCACTAATACCATTTTATAAAAATGAATTTGACGAACACATATGTCATCTTAGGGATAGTGTCTCAAAAGTTTGCAACAGCCAACATAAATCCTTTATGCTGGGAACCTTATCCTGCATGTGGACAAGAAAGATCAGATTATGTAAGATATATTTAATGTGGAAGATGTGAGTTTACAGGGTCTCCTGGTGATCTGCTTACATAAAACGAACAGCTATCAGGATGTGATCTCAGAAATGATTGGTCACAACGCATGCTGTTCGACATACTTATCTGACGCATATTTTTTCACATGTCGACAATGCAAACAGAATAAAAGGAAATCCATGCAACTCTGTGGCATTTTCTTCCATCATGGAAAGCTCGGGTACGTGTCAGTGTTACACAGGATACACATAGCGTGCTCTTACCCACTGGAGCTTTACTCAATATCCGTTTAGCTCAAAATATAAGTTGTGACACTCTTGACTGCACTGCATGTGTTGTGTGATATTGAGAAAAAGGAGAAGTGGATGCGGATGCACTTTCAGTCTGAGAATACACACTTTAAATCTGTAACTCAGCTGAAAATATCTAATAATGCACTTTGTAATTTTTGTCTACATTTAAATGAGTTTGTGGGTTGGATGAGTTCAAGTCAGGAAATAAAGAGTAGGAACAATTCACATATGACTCAAGTACGAGCTGCAAAAAGAAGTGAAACTCCTGTTTACTGTCATTATTGGGTCCAACTTACAGTCTGTGTGCATGTTCTCAGTAATGATTTGTGCGGAATGTTTTTAATCCAGCTGGGACTATTTTGCTGCCTGTAAAATGTGTGTGTGTGCATGTGTGTACCTGATATAGTGACCAGGACGTTGAGACCCTCTAAGACGTCCATCTGCTGGAAGCGCCGTCTGTTGATGAGAGGGTAAACCTTGCCCTGACCACTGCGATCCAACAGCATCAGGCCGCTCTCTGTTCCCACCAACAGGTTCACCCCTACACACACACACACACACACACACACACACACATATAAACAAAGGAAAGCCACAAGTGGAAATATTGTAGTTGTTTTGTGGTCAAAGTTGAATCTCCACATTGTCCTGCTGAAGTACGTGAGATCTCAGGGCCGTCGGGTCTCTGATGCACAACTCTGAATGTCATCAGCATTTTCTCAGTCTGCATATTTTCAGGCTTCTATGCCCAAAGTTTATTGCAAACTGGTCACAGATACATTTTGTTTTGTGTGCAAAGCCACAGGGACATGATCAACTACTACACTTGTAAGTCTGAGAGATTTTCATGATTAAGGTTTAGAGTGGGTGCTGGGACTGTGCCTGCTCAGACTAACTGGAGCTCAGTTAGGACTTTGCTGCCACCGTTTGGGGAAGACATGGCTGAAACGGTTTGCTGGATGGGACAAAAGACTACCTTAACATGGGTAGAGTGCATGCTAATGTGGCATTGTGAAATCTGTTATTTCCAGATTTTAAAAAAAAAATTTCTTCCCAAATTCCATGTTTTACTAGTTTTATTTCTTTTTTATCTGAATTTTTATTATGTCTAGAAGCCTTTATTGGACAGTCACTTGATAGGTATGGAAATTATTTTGTATCACATTTTAAATGCAAAAACAAACATTTTTTCTTTAATCTTAGGACATACCTGCATTTTTTGACTCATAAATAAGATGATTAATAAATAATCCAAACTGCATTTTCATTTTTTCTTCATTTTGCATCTTAATTAAAATGATGAAAAAAGGACATTTAGGATTTTAATTTTCCCAGCAAATGGGTACCAAAAATCAATTCAAAATGTCAAACTTGAAAATTAAAATACTTTGGGTAAAAAAAATGCTTTTTCATTTCCAGGTCATTGCTGCATTATTTGGCTCTTTAATCAGATTAATAATAGATCATCCAAACTGCATTTCATTTTCACCTTCAGGACAGCTCATTTTATGACACAACTAAAAAGAAAATGAAAAGGACATTGCTTTTTTCGTTTTCACGCCTACCCCTGCAAAAAAAATGTTGCAAAATTCAGTGTGAATTTGTAATTCAAGGAAGGTGGTCAAAGAAAGTAGGTGTGAGATGCAGCAATGGACTCTTGGCCAGGGTTCAAACCTGAATCAGCTGCATCAAGGAGCCGCCATCTCAACCAACCACGAACAATAAGGGTTTTCTTCCTTTTTTTTTTTTTTATTCAATACATCCAGCAGGGATAAAAATGCACTTAAATGTTCCATCAACTTAAAAAGCAGAACACTTTAATGCTATTTTAATTAAGAAATAAAAGGCATCACACTTATCAATGTAAATCTTTGCATGCTTACCCCAGAGTGCAGCACACAGGATCTCAGAGTTGAACCTCTTCTTGTACTTGCGGATCTCTGGCGTGTCGCTCTGCGGGCGAGTGTTGACCGGGTTGACGTTGACCACAGAGCCTTTCCGAGATGGATCGGCTCTCAGCGCCTCTGCCAGTCGGGCATCATTACCGTAGCCTAAAAGGTCAAAGGGAAGGGCTTAGGTAGGACGGTGAAGGATGAAGAGTTTACCGGGCAGGGTGAGGATCAGTCAAACGGTCAGCATTAGAAACGGGTAGAAATCTTCTTCACTGGTTTTAGTTGCTCTTTCATAAAAGATAGTGAGAAATAGTAAGAAACTGAGGGTTAGAAAGCATGTGGAAAACAGGTGTGTATTGATCATTATCACAGTTACTCAAGCAGTTATTCTGCTTAGTTTTAAATAAAAGTGTCCCTCAGACTTTCATATGCAAGTCGTGCAACCTCAAAGTCATCCTAGTATTTCATGATTACCATTTTTTATTTCTCTTTTTTTCTTTTAAGTTGTTAAATCCTGATGTGAAATCTGGACATCGGTGATCTAATGGGCGGTGAACAATCAAGCTAGCTTCAGGGATGAATGACTGGTCACCAGCTGCATCAGGTGAGGTAATGGTTCAGCATACTTAAACATTTGGGCTTGATTACAGAGGATGACGATGGAATGAGCAGGTCTGTGGTGATAAGGAAGCTTTGTTTGTGTCTCTGACTACAGCACGGCCAAGAGTCCACACTAATAAAATGTCTTTGGTCTGGATGTGAACTTCTTCTGGAAGGTTTTTACGTTCCTTCTTTGGCTAATTTTGGTTTGGTTTAATTGGCTGAGGCTCGTCGGTGTGACTGGGAAGAGACAGGAAGACATCTTGCAAACAAAAAAAAAACCTTGTCTTTGTCCTCCTTGTAAAGACTGAAGCAGTGGCTCATTTGATTGTTTATCCAGGAGGGTTGCAGTAAACACTTTTTTTTTTTTTAAATTTACTGCATTAAATCAAAGTGCATACAGTATATTTGAATTGATGGATAAACCCCAGTCCAGATGTGTTTATGTAAAGAGCCAAACAGAACAGCTGACCACCTCTTTAGTTACTTAATGAAATAAAACCCCCGTTTTCCTTAAACCTGACAGATATTCTTCAGAGTGACTACCCTTCTGCTTTTTATCATTTATAAAAGAAATTTTACAAGTTCCACTCTGAAAATAACATTTATGTTACTTTCAGAAGAGTATTCTGCTTCAAATAAACAGGAAATACACAGAATTTTGATTTTAGGCTGCAGCGTCTCCTCAACTAAAGAAAAACATTGTTTTTCTCAGGCTGACAACAACTTGTTGTGAGTAGAATGAATTCTGCATGAGGAAGATCATCAGACTTCTCAAAAATACCTGTTCAAGAAACATTAATATATATCCAGAAGCTTTTTTTCCTTTTTACCTCCTCTGATCCACAACACAGCGGCTATGCTAAGAGATGTCTCATCATGTTGGACTCTAATGTCTAAAAGATATGAGGAACAAATATTTCTAAATGACTTTAACAGACTGATGAAGCTGTTAATGTTTCCAATATTCTTTGGAAGATCCAAAGTTTATATCGCTTTGGACAAATCTGGTTGAATGCGGTGAAAAATCCCACACAGATTGTCAGTTTTTCTGTTTATAGATCAGTTTAGCGACTTGCAGCTCTGTACTGGATGTGAAATGGCTTTTGTCAGCGCTTGAGCTACTAACTTCAGTTCTCTTCTGCAGTGTAGACCACACTTTGGGGTTTTCTTATTGGCCTTGGAAAACATTACCAATCAATTAATTTAAGGAGATATTTTTACATTTGTATCCTTTTGGCCAAATATATCCATTATACTGGTATTATATGAACAAAATCAGGTATGTTATTCAATTAAACATCTTTTTTTTTTTTCTTAAAATAGATAAGCTTGGTGTGTACATGTATATTTATACTCTACGCTGCCGCCTTACTCATCAAGCTAAGCGGAACACAAGCAAAGAGACCTACCGACATTGTTGAGGGCGCTGCCGGTGGATGGAGAGACTTGGAGGAGGCGTGGGTCGATGAACGGAGTGAAGGAGGAAGAGGACTTGTGTTTCTGCATGTTGTTACTAGACTGACTCTACAGAGAATAAAAATAAGAATTAGTGGTGACAGAACAGAGCAGCTCTGAAAAGGATAATATAAAAGACCAAAAACATGTAAAAGGATGGACAAATATGGATGCAGTCGGACAAGCAGGCAGGTATGTCTTTATGTGTTGCATGCAAACACAACAGGATTGAAACTGAAGGATAAAATAACAAAAAGAAACATGAATGTTGTTGACTTGGTGGAAAAAAAAACCCCAAAAGGGTTAAAAGAAATGCTGCTATGAATAAAGTATTTCCATGTGAAGCATACTTGCCGTTACACTCTTACACTGTGTGCTATGACCTAATGTCTGGGGAGTGCGGGAATATGACCCTTTGGCTGAAAATAGGCGACAGTAAGGAATTAAGAGATTTGAAATGTTGGGGGAGTTTTTATTAAACCACAGAAAGTCTCAGAGGACTTTTGGACAAAAACTGCAAATCTTTCTACTCAGGAAATTTGGTATGTTTGTTCATTTATTTAAAATTCAAGCACTGAAGGGGACATAAACACAAAGCAGGCCACGAGTAGCCAGTAGGGGGCACTCTACTCCAAACATGACATATAAATGTTATAAAAAGAATTCATCACCAAGTTTAGTCAAAAATCTGACTCGGCTCTGGGCGCCGGCTGTTCTACTCATCATCTTTGTTCTTTTTGCTCAACATTACGAGACCGTGCCCACTTGTCCACGGTGGGGCTGGGGGACATACCTCTGTGAGGATGCCGAGCTTTTCCAGGGGACTCTGGGGGGATATGGAGGAGGGACTGGCAAGGCTGGAGGAGGAAGGGGAGTTGGATGCAGAGGAGGAAGGGGAAGAATGGTGGCTCTGCTGGATCAGGTCTGGGAGGTGGTGGATGCGACCAGCAAAGCCGTTCCTGTCAGAGTGTTGTGCGGGGTGATGATGGTGGTGGTGATGATGGTGATGGTGGTGCGGACTGGGGGTGAGGTGGACGAGGCCCTGCCCCGACACTGAGCCGAGACCGGGAGCGAAGCCTGCAAGCAGGCTGAGAGTCTGCGATTGGCCCGGGCCGGGGGCCGCACGCTTTCTGTTGTCACCTGCACTCTGGAAGTAGAAAGAGGGGTAGACGACTTTGGGTCTAGATGCGTTTCTGATGAGCTCGGGGGAAGGGAACGTGTTAACTACAGCGAAGGGCACACTACAGCGGCTACTCTACAGGTGGAAAGAAAACTCTTGTTAGTACTTAATGCCATGTTTAGGTTCCACTACACTCGTGTTGTCTGGCTCCGTAGAAGTTACCTGACTTGCTCTCCTTGGCTGCTAACAGGATGCGATACCTGCTAATGTCCTAACTTTTGTCAAGTAAAGTTAAAATGTACATATCAGTAATTGTACCTAAAAGTTTGAGAATTATTCATCTGTGTATAGAAAAAAGAAAAGATTTACACCTGAACTTCTACATCTCACACGCAGTTTCGAACAGAAAAGGACCAACACAATGTACAAACATAACGGATGAACACCTGGGAATAAACCAAATGCAACAGAACAATGGTACAGGAAGAGGTGCAGGCAAATGATTGGTGGGGACTTTTCCTTCTTTTGTTTCTTTGCACCAGTACCTGTCTGACAATCAGCGTGCTGTCTTTGCAGGGAGTTGACCCCGCGTCGTTTTCACCCTCGTCATGAACGATCATGGTCTTCATTGACTCAGTTTCTCCATTACTCAGCCTGGAAGTGCTGTAGGAGGTGATCGAGATACACGTGTGATGTTTAGACTGGACTTTGTTTATTTGTCTGATTCATCGTGCTACTGATTTGTCCATTGGGGACACATACACAGCTTTGGAGTCTTCTGGACCAGATGTTGATTCTTCTCCTGCCTCCTGGTCCACCTCTTCATCGTCATCCTCATCTGTGGTGTCTGAGTCTTCGCTAGAGGATGAATAATCTGTCACCTTATTTTGGGGACGTACGTCATCTACCGCACGCAGCTCCTTAGCCAGAGCCGTCAAGTCCTAAAGATCAAGCGGAGAATTGTCAGTTTGAACCATTTCATTGACCTTTTCTTGCTCAACTGGAGGGTTCCTCCTGTTCTTCAGCAGATCATTTTATATGCAAGTCATCAGCAGAGATTTCTTTCATTCATTTTGCTTTGCAAACAAGGAAACAGAATTCTGCTGGAGAGGAGAAGTGGTTACAGAGATATGCCAGCAGATGAGAAGCCAGTGTGAGGAGAAAAGCCAAACAGAAGCGAAGAGATGACCGCGCAGCTGATGCTCTTCAAGCTACTGCAGGTAAGGTTAGTGGGTTAATTATAATAATGAACCAGTTGTTAGGGCTGCAAAGATGAAAGAGTAAATCATTCATTAGTTAGAAAAGGCATGAGTTTAAACGGCAGACACCCAGCCAGCGAGACAAGCGCAAAAGGAATGAGACAAGAATTAGGAAACCCCGTCAGCCAGGAGGCTAAAACAAACGCTTCTCAGTCCGATTGCATCCCGTATATCAGCTGGTAAGTACGTCGCATAGTTTAGAGAAGATGCTTGATTAGGGAAAAGAAAAAATAAGCAGCAAGGAGAAAAGTCCCACTCATGCTACAGCAAATCATCACACACAAGAGTTCACACAAACCCAGCGGAGCACACAGTCATGTAGATGCTACCAAGCACAGGTTCTAGATCTGGATCTATGCCGGCTAGAGAGCTACGCTTCTGGCTACTCAGCTTGGAGTCAACTCTCACCGCTGGTCTGCTCGGCCTGACCAAGTCCTTCCTCTCCTCTGGTTTTTTCCCAGCATTCTCTGGTCGCTGGAGGGGCGAACCCTCCGATTTGGACGAGGCTGAAGGAGGGGGAGGTGGTAAAATGAGTTTATTTCTGCCGACGTTGTAATGCAAGAATAATCTACAAATTCAAACATAAACCTGTGTTTCAATTGAATGTTTATGGACTTTCTTTAAGTAGTGTCATGTACAGCTGTGTGTGTCAGGCGTGTTGTCCGCCTCGTGTATGTTATTTATCTGTTTAAGTGTGTGGACTCACAGCGGGCCCTGAACCTCTCTCCAGAGCCACAGTGAGAACTGGGCTGAGAGCTGGAGTTACTGGAGCTGCTGGAGGAACTGGAGCCTCCACTGCCACTATTACTTGTTCTGGGAACCAGCTTCTCCACTCGTTCCCACAGCAGCCGAGGCTCTGCTGAACTGCAGAGAGATGCAGACTTGTTGCACTTTCCACTGGTTTAACAGGAAAATAAAAGTGTTGCTGTGTGTTACGAAGACATTTGTATGAATGATTTGAGCATGTTTAGTGGTTTTTATCCATAACAACTGTGATGTTTTTCCATTTTAATTCTATCCTTTACAAAAGATTGTTTGAAACATTAAACATTAGATTTTAAGTTAATTAATAAGAAGTTTATGTTCTGGTAATGTATACATTTACAATCCTGGGAAAAGTTGACTATGCTTGTTTTGTCTAATCAAACATTTGCGGGGTAAAGAGGAAGTGACGAGTAGGTTAGACGGCACTGTTACGTAAAACCTCCCACACAACTTCTCCAAGACTGTGGAACCAGAGACACTGAATACTCTGAATAATTTCTGATTCATCTCCAAACAAGACAGTTGCTTTTTCCAGACTGAGCTGCTGATTCCTTTTCATGACTTTTTAATTACTTAGTTGGAAACAGAAACCTGGATTCAGATCCTCCTTTATGATTTGCATATCAACCCAAAACATGTTCAGACTTTAAGCTACCGATGTGTTCTACTTTATTCTTTTATTTTAAAAAAAAAAAAAAAAAAAAAAATCCTACATTTAACAGAACATGTTTAAATTTACATACATCAGTCATGATTATAGAAGAACTTTCTGATTTTAACTGTTTAAGTTTCCAATAATTCCAATTTAATTTAAAATGCAAGCAAGTTGTGAATTATTTAGAGTAAAAAAAAAAAAAAAAAAGAAAAGAACTAGAAACAAAGTAAGCCTGCCTTACTATGAACAACCCACTCTTCAGGCAGTTTACCTGGCAGCATTTCGGTGCACGGCCTCCCTGCTGTGAGGGGTGTTGCCATGGTGATGAGGCGAGTCTCGCCTCGACAACACCGGGGACCTTGATGTAGTCCTGACAGGAACCTTTTGTGATAAAAACAGTGACCAGCTTACACAAACACACTCTATAGGCATGAAGTGTGTGAGGGTACAGCGAATTTAAAAGAAGCACATTTCAACCTTTAAACATCCAAAACTGTGATTTTCTTTTAGTGCAGAACTTTGAATCGAAGCTGGTCTTCATTACACCACGTTAACTAAAACCTCATGAATCTTTCTTTTGCTCATAGGAAAGACAGTTACTGACAACTAGTGAGAAGTTAAGAATTGTTAAAAATGATTCAAAGCTTATTAAAAAAAAAAAAAAACACTATCAAGTATTTATACTACAAAGCATCATTAGTTACTTCTAATACTTAGCCAATCCAACTCTCAGCAAATAAATCCATCATTCCTCCTGAACACACACACACACAGCACCGTCTAACTGTAACACCAGCAGTCACATGTAAATCTAATGCAAATCATTGTTTGAGCATCCAAAGCGTAACATGCAGAGCAGATCTGGGAATGACTCCGCTTTGTTATTTAAAGGTTGTTTTTCCAGGACTGAGATGGTTCCTGTGAGGGTTTAAACAACATGCGTGGTCTTTACAGGGCTGTGATTTGGTTTGGCTGTAGTTCTGTTTATGACAGTTGTCACGAGAATAAAAACTATCTTGGCTCTGTGGACTGAAATGAGATCTTTCTTACTTTTTAAGTATGTATATATGTGGGCAGAGCCAAAAAAAAAAGGTCTCATATCTGTCCTGTACTTAACTATAACATCAAGCATCCTGTGAATTCTGGAAGACTGAGATGTTCTATTGCGGTGCTTATTACTCCACTAAGGAAGTTATGTTGTACCCAGCGTTTATCTGTTTGTCTGTCTTTATTTTAAACTTAAAAAGTTATGGATGGATTTTCATGAAATTTTCAGGAGTTGTTGGAAAACAGGAAGAACTGGTTGAATTTTGGTGGTGATCCGGCTCACTATTTGAATCCAAGCATTTTCCAAGAATCCAAGAAAGGTCTTGGCAGAGGTTTATGCTCTCAGTGCTTCTCTAGTATTTCTGTTATGTTCATTTTATGTGTTGTTGGAATGGAAGTTACAGAAAAATGAGCCTTGTTTCAGCATATCCTTATTTTCAGTACTGTCACAGTGAGGACTGGGTTAGAATGAGCCTGCAGACTGCTTCGTGTTGTTTTTATTAATAGAAAGCTAAGCTGTCTGTATGCCAATGCTGATTTTCATTGCCATAAAGGATTTAATAATTTCCCTTTTTATAAAAAATATATGCAGTTTAAACAGCCAGTCAATCTTGTAGTATGATAAATGTTGAACCTTATTTAACTCGGATGTGGTAGAAAACTCTTCAAGTAAAGAAGTGAGGAATCCTGGACAATAAATTTTGTCAAACTGTCACGTCTCAGCTGTGACTATCGGACTACACTGAGAGACCCTTTTCCTGTCCTTACCCTGGGAGGGGCCTCCGCTGATGGGACCTTGTCATGGGGTAAGGGTCTGGGCTGGGAATGGGTTTGTGGGTCAGTGCGTGCAGGAGTTGATGAGAAGGATGGTGATGATGATGATGATGATGATGGATGTTGATGGTGTAGGTGGGATTCGTGGCTGCTGTGAAGGTGGAGGTTTTCAAAGCTAGGGGAATGCTGCTCGTTGAAGGATTGCGACCGTGACACAACAGGTGGGGTTGGAGTGGAAGAGTTTGACGAGGCCACGCTGCTGCTGCTCTTTAAAGCAGCCAGATGGGAGCGAACCTTCCGGACAACAGAAACAGACAGCGGGAAGCACAGGTCAGTCGGCATGCAGTTTACTCAGACAAGGAGGAGGCGTTAGGCTCTCTTCAGATTGGAGCTATACAAAAGTTGAAGCTTTAACCTGAGCGCAGATGGGAAACTAAATACGACTTTTTACTATTTCATAAAATCACCACTTGCCTTAACAGTGATGCATGTAATAACTTCTGTCAAACAATCAGGCTCATCATCGGCCTTCTGATGGGACGGATGCCTGAAGGAGAACAGTCTGAGCTAACCTCCTCCACAGAGGGGCGCTCTGGAGTCAGAGCTAAAGTACAGCAGAGAGGGAGTGTTGTTGTTTCTGTGTAATTTTTCAAACCCTTTCCACCTTCATCTAACAAAGTGATTCCCAGCCCAGTTTTCTTCTGCCCTGCGCTGAAACGGCACTTGGCCTTTTGCTTTCACTGACTATGCATCCTGGTCAAGTCCTCTCCTTTCCTGTCTGTAGATAAAACCAAAGTTAAAGTAACTATAAACACTATATAAACACTATAAACACATCCCCTTAACGCTTGTTTACTTGAAATAAAGATTAATCATCTGCACTGTGATATGAATCATTAATGAAATGGTGAAGGGGAAATCAAGGGTACCAAGGGACTAAAACTACTCCCCTACAACACCGGCACTTCCACATGACCCCTGACCTCACTAATCCACGTAGTACGTGGATCGATATCAACTGGATGCTCAAGTGTGACCATTTTTTTTTTTATTTTTAAACTAAGAATGTAGTAAAATACACTACATAAAATACTACACTAAGTGTAGTAAAATACTGGCGCAAAATAGATTTTGATTATCCCCATTTATTCAGTTTGGGACCCGTTTTCAGGTTGCCAAAATGCTAAAACTCCATGTGAACAAGGCGTCTGTGTGAACGTGGGCTTAATTTTAACATTCACAGGCTTTCTGTGTCTTAAAAAAAGGGATGACAAGCCGTTATAATGAGGCCGTCCTTTAATTCCTGTTCCTTGACACGATCTAAAAGATTTCCTGCACATTCATAATTTCCCCCCGTTCAGCTTCAGCATGAATAAAATTTAAAAGTATAATTAAACAATACATTATAGACCTCTTGAGCAAAAGGAAGAAGGTGGATTTAATTTCTTTTAGGGTATTTAACCTTTTTGCCGTTGCAGCATTCTTAGTAAAACTTGTGGCATTAAATTCAGTCAGTCTATCAAGGGATATTTCAGGGATTTTAATTTTTTTTCAGCCGTTGATTCAGTGACTTTTAGTCTGTTAAGATCGCTTAAGTCCCTTTGCAAGCTTTCCAGAGTGTCAGAAATCATTTAAAAGCCAACGTTTAACAATCGCTCTTGCATAATACCTGCTGCAGCAGCTGTTTCCAGCTGTGACTCCCGACGACAACAAAGGGAAGTCTATGTGAAATCAGCTGCTGCAGTGTGAGCTCTAATGATGAAACCTCAAGCTATTTTTCCTCCAATGGCACGCAGCTTAAATTATATAGCTCCAAATCTGCGCACAGCCCTTAAAGAACTCCTGGTTTCAGGTTGCAACAAGATGAGAAATGAAACTATGCACATGTTTTAGCCGTTGTCATCCAGGCTGCATCTTTTCATTAATCATCAATTCCTGGCAAAAATGTAACCAATGGAAAAATGGACAGCCTGAATATCAACAGGTGTCATGTGATACTTTTCATTTCCGGGTGGCAGAATAAAAGAGAGACAATAAATAAAAATGTGAAGCTCCACAGAGCCTGAGACAAAAAGTCCAACTCTTTTTTCTGACTCGCTCAAACACAAAGCATGGCAACGGGTTAACATGCAAACATACAAGTAGACATGAATGGAAATGTTGACACAGCATGCACACATTCATGGTAGGGACTAAAAAGCATGTGACCGACTGTGAATGCTCCAGTTTAGATCCCATCTTGCCCATCAGCACAATGTTCTCCTAAATTTGAACTGTGTTTAAATGTAAACTCCCCTCACAGAAGAAGGGCGGCTGACACAAAGAGCTTCTGTTGTACTTCAAGTTTAATTTAATAAAACACAATATTTATGTTTTGTTTGTGGACTGTAAGCTGGATCCAACACCATGAGATCAGAATTCACATACGGGTTTGTGAATACTGCGGGACTGTTGGAAGTTATTTTCATTTCATTATGTCTGATTAGATTACCTCAAGTACCTCCGAAAAAAACAGTTATCTGCATAAAGCAATGCAAAAACAGACCATATCTCAGCCCGACGATGGCTTGCTATTGAGAGGAAGTTCATGATTGTACTTAACCTTAAAAATGATTGTTTAAAAGGCACCAGTGAATTTCATCATCAGCATCATCTCTATCGTTTAATCTGTGTGACATATTCACAACAGATTGGTTATGCTTGCAAAGCAGGTCCAACCCTGCCCGAGTCACTGCTGCAAATTTGGGTGTCCATGAATTATAGCTACTGTAAAGCTCCAGCACACAAAGACAGAGTACAATATGTAGAACAGGGACGCATCAACCCACAACATACAGCTTCTCTAGATTAATATTACATCCAGAACCCAACGACTCTTATCTCAGCCTCTTGGGATGTAGTTCCAAGGGTTCTGATAAACCAAAAGACAGGTGGTTGTGAAATTCTCTCCGCACATTAAACTTTCAATGCAGCGACACCTCTTAAAGCAGGATGGGTTGAAACAAGAAGGTTACAGGAAAACAGCAAAAACCAACAAAGGTTCAACATTAGAACCGTTGCCTGCAGAGGTCATCTTCATATAAACAGGCGCATTGATATTTGCTGAGTGTACATGTTTACTTTAAGTTGTAGATTCTTCCAGAGCGGCTCGTGTTACAGTGGCTCTGGTCGTACAGTGTGTGGCACTTTTTACCATCTAGTATATTATAGATATGTTACAACAGGAACTGCACGATCAACCCCGATGCATTCAAGGAGATCTCTAGAGATTTCCACCACACCTTTTAAATTTCCATTTACTTTGTCAAGTTATTTGTTCATGTATTTCTCTCAGTACTAGATTCTGAAACAATTCAATTTCCTTACTGATAAAGATTAAAGGGATTGATGGAGTATATTTGGTTTAATTTTACTTGTTGGGAATGCTTAAACTGGGGTACCCAGAGTCTGTCCTCCAGGGCCGCTGTCCTGCAGGTATTCCATGTATCCCTGCTCCAACACACCCGGCTTACATTAAATGGATCCAACAGTCAATGATGTTCTGCACAATGACTGATTAATTAGAGTCAGGTGTGTTGGAGCAGGGATACATGGAAAACCTGCAGGATTGTGGCTCTCGAAGACCGGAGCTAGGCACCCCTGGCTTAGACAGGGTTGGAACGATTTTATATTTATAGCTTAAAAACAGGGAAAATAACCCTCCATTCAGATTAAAACAATTTAACACCAACAGCCTCTGCAGCTGTACCGAGGTGGAAATATAACCTGAAAGAGTTCAGTTTCAGATAAAATCCTAGAAGAATAGAGAAAAATGTCTGTAAAAAAAAAAGCTGAAAAAGCAAATCCACAGTGATGATCAATCTTTCACAACGATCAGCAATTACTTTAGCTTTTCTTACTAAATCACCTGAAAGAAAGATGATGAAGGGTTATGATGAGACACAAGCTACAGACATCGAGCATTGAATGAAAGCAGACATTCTAAAAACATTAAACCATTTAATGGAAGCTGGAAAAAGAATCTGCTCATTGTCAGCTTTGGAAGTTCTGGTCGGGTAGTTTGGCCACCAGTTTGGCCAAATCAATAAAAACACCAGATTCAAAGACAAAAATGGTTTAAAAAAAAAAAAAAAGTAATTTAGACTGATCTCCAAAGTGTTAGCTGCTGCTGCTGCTGCAGATGGATGCAAAGCATGGAAAGAATTGTAGATCTCAGTCTGTAACGCCGCCCGGTCTAAATAGTTCAGCCAAGACAAATAAAACATCGGTTACCACCTGCAAACCTGTTTAGAGGAGAGAATAACCCCGGACATATTACCAGTTCAAAGCCAGCAGTTATCAGAATTTTAACCTCAGCATTCCCCGCAGCAAGTAAATCAGCCTTCTGTTAGGAGGAGATGAACCATACCTGCGGTTCCACGGGCCGGTGCATGGCAGGCGCCTCAGATGCAGAGTTCCCATTGGGGTATGAAGACTCAGAGCGCTGGGGTACTGGAGGCTGCTGTGGTTTGGTCTGAGCTGACTGGGGAGAACCCTGGATGTTCTTCCGGTACCGCTCGTCAGCCTGAGGAGAACACGCAGACAGAAACATGAGCGGCGGTGGGAGAGAACAGGGCGGTGTGTGTGTGTGTGTGTGTGGACGGAGAGGACACAAGCCATGAGAAGGAAGTGTTTGTTAGTTTTCTCCCACACAGAAGAGATGATTTGTACTAGCAGGAGTACAAGCACATAAGAAGGGCATCTGGTGATGCAGGCACACCAAAGGGCAGGCGTGTTACTTTTGCTGTAATACTGACATCTCTGCTAGAAGGACGACGGCGCCATAACCGGCGAGACTCTCATGCACTTTCCACAGAGAGAGAGAGAGAGAGAGAGAGAGAGAGAGAGAGAACAAGTACTGGAGAAAATGGAGAGATTAGAACACATTAAACTCAGGGACCCTGAATCCTGGAGGAAAGTTAAAGTTAAAGTGTTTTTGTTTTTCTTTTTAAACATTGAATATTTTATAAAAGATGTCAACATTTTTAAGACAGATTATCTAGATCTGACATTCATAACTGTTGCCTTCCTTAAAAATGATATTTACAGCATCATTTCAGATGGGAGCATCTCTAAAAATAAATAAATAAATAAACAGCCCATTAAATCTGGAGTTTTTACTCCATAAGTGTAACTTTTGTCTTAGACATCCACCTGCGTTTTCCTTGCATGCGTACATCCTCCAACATGGCCGCCTGGCAGTTCCCACCTCATGAAACAAACACCAAACTCATTCCTAAACAAGCTACTGAACCACAAAAACAGCATCCAGCCAGCGAGATGTGTTTGGATCTGGTTTGAATCTAAATCTTTTGCCTCCCAAACTAAACACCAGAAGGAAAAACTGAAAAAGAAACTAATGAGGTGGCTGAGAGACGGTGAGTTTCTTCCCGTTAGAGAGCTGTTCAGGTGAAAATACCACAGAATAAATGTCTGTTTCCTGAAGAACAGTAACACTAGATGGGATAAAACACAGAATTCTAACCTCTAGATAATTTGCCTTGTTAGATCTTTATACATATGTAAACCATGTTTTGGTTGTTTCCTTATAACAGATGAAGCTGACTTAACTATTTCATAAAATTAACCTTTTGAAACACATTTAAGTTCAAACAATTAAAATCCATTAACAGAGGTATATTATTAGAAAATAGTTAATAGATGCAGCTGTTACCTCATAGGCTACCAAAGGCGTCTTGCAGTGTCTGTCTATGGAAAGCTTTGATCTGGCAAGTCAAAATGTGCTCCAAGTGCACACCCCGAAGACGCCCCAACGCATTAACCTGGCCAAATCAGACCCCCCCCCCCCATTATGTGATGTTCACCTCTTGCTACTATGAAGTTTTGTTGTTTTGTCCATGAAATAAACTATTTTTTACATATATTTTAAGGTCTTCCTTCGTTTTAAGGTCTTCCATTAATGAAACCTGCAGCAGAAAAATCCAGAAGGGTTTCATCACTAATATTTGATCTAACAACTACATCAGACATTCGATGATGCTTTCAGCTTCAGTGTTATATAAACAATTTAAAGTTTAAACACACAAATTACTTTCATTTATTGCATCTAAATAAATTCACATATCTACGACCGACAAGCACGTCTTTGTTACATGACGTGTTGTTAATGCGACGAGTTATTTGAGAAGTCGTTATTTGTTTGACATCCAGTTTCGAGGTTAATTTTCCATGTTAAAGTCCAAGCAGAGTCAAAATGAAAGGTATTTTGCTGTTGGTCCAGTATTGCTAGGCCTGTGTAACTATTAGATTGTGAGTTGTTGAAAAAGAAAATGCACTTTAGGCACAGAACTGGTCTAAAAAGAGTCCATTCATCCCACATCATCAGCGAGCCATCACCATGTAACACACAAAGCAGTGGGAGTGAGTTCACACAAGCAAAGGAAGCATTCTACAGCGGTCAGTGTGGCGGCATCAGGTTGCAAGGTTCACCTCTCTGACTGGCTCAGAGTCAGGGGCGGGGCCTTGGAGGTCAGCCGCAGCTGGTTTCGGTTTTTCCAGACTGGACACCGGACTGGAGCGTGTCTTCTCAGAGTCAGCGCTCTGTTGTTTAGACGCTTCCAAATCACTTGTCTGTGGCGGCTTCCCCCTGTCCGGCTCGAGGTTCTTCGGGGGTTTGACGCTCTGCTGCGAGGCCGTTTTGCTACTATCCTGGTTCTGGTTCTGCTGTAGCGACAGCAGGTAGGCTTGCTCCTGCTGCAGCTGCCTCTGAAGCTTCTGGGCTTGCCGCTGCTCCTCAAGCTCCCGCCATTTATACTCCTGAGTACAAGGAGGGCCAAGGTGAACCAAAGCCGCTGTCTAGAAGAAGCTGGGTAAGGTTTCACTTTTTCAATGTATAGCTGCACAGCAAGGTGATATTTAAATTTCCTCTGGTATCCTCAAATGTGCTGGTTAGTGTCGCATGCCACCTGATGTTCATGACACTATGCTGGGCGGACACTGTGCGATTTTGAGGGGATTTCACCACGATTTTGCTGCGTCATCGTGGAAACATCGTAGCGTCGGGATGTCCGGTCGGGAGGTCGTGAGCCATACAGTGTGAGAACACTCACAAGGAAGGATTAATTGCTGCCACGTTCTAACGATGATGCTGCGACCTGCCGATCAAACTTCTGGCATGTCAGGAATTTTCACCGTCGCTCGTACAGTGCGAGTGGTGTTACGTCACGATTCTACGTTCGCACCTGCACAGAAGACACCGGTGGAGATTTAAACAATGGTGGGCAACCCCATCTTCAGATGTGTGCGGTGGACACGGCTGCTAGAAGAGAGATTAGAAGAGCTATGGAGAGAACACGAAAATCTTTTTGATGTTTGATGTCTCCTCAGCCATTCACGTACCCAAATCCTTTTCTTTTTTCTTTTTCGTTTCAGCGCACAAGACAACTGCAACAACTTGCTGCCTGCTCGCCATCTCGTTGTCAGGCACGCTGTGGTTGTCATAGGAACTGGGAACCTTTGTTTTCCGTTGTTCACACTCGAGCACGTCGTGCCGTCACACGCCGACTGACGCCGACAAGTAGTCGTGGTTGTCGATAATCATGGCTGACAGCAGTCGTACAGTATGAGTACACATGTCGTAGGGTCAAATAGAGTACGAGGGACAAACCCGGTCATGCAGTGGGAGCATTTCCCCGACAGTCAGATTTCTAAAATCGCACAGTGTCCGCCCGGCATTAAGCACATTTCTTAGAAAAGCTGATTGTCTTTCTGTATGCATCAAAGTATAATGACTCAAAGAAGATTCATAAGCATCATAGTGTCTTAGTGGGAAGGCTGGAGCTAGAGGACTATCACGTTTTTAAAGTCGGGGGTGTTATAAAGAAAATGCAGGCTTGATATTCACGCCTACGACAGAACAGTTAATTTCTCTACGCTTCATTTTCTAGTTTTTACTTTTTCCTCTTTACAGCTGTGGGAAGTTTGAGTGGAAAACAGTTATTCAAGTTGAATAAATGATCAAATGGATCATGTTCAACACAGGAAAACAAACACCACTGATGCTTCTCAGAAAATGGTTGATTTCCCACCTGTTCCTCGTCTTTGGTCATCGTGACTTCCAGATCTTAGATCGAACACAGGAAGCAGCTCCAGTTGGGAGCTACGGTAAAATGTTACTCCCAACATACCGAAGCAGTCACTTTTTAACTGCTGAACTCTATAAATGATGACTATGAAGGAAACAGAGACCACTGACTCAAACTTTGTGTTGGTCTCAAACAGGAAGTGGTCATATCCTTTAATTATGTGAACCTTTTCTGTGACCCAGCATATCTTCACAAGACCACCTGGAACAGAGACAAGGGGAACCCTTTCTTCCTCTCGGATGACTTGTTTCCTGGTGATGACATCACCATCACTAAGGGCCCTGTAAACATCCAACTTTCCCAACAAACCCTGAGACTACTGATTATCTTTAGACCTTAGCTGTTAACGGCTCCCCTCGGACCTCTTAAAGCTACAACTTAATCCCAAAACTTTTTTCCCAGTTCGCAGAGGAAGGTAAATGGAATCAGGAAAGCTTGTGTAATGGAGGAATAACCATCCATATAATGTAATTTAACAACCTGGAAGTTGTGGAAACTTTGAATAAAACCAGCTGGGACGTAGAAACAAATGGAAACGGCATTCAGGCAGACTGGAAGGCTGAAGGGGGGAAAACTGGGGCCAAGAATTAAAATGACTTGTATTTACTGGAGCAGGGATTAAAAAAATGAAAGGAGGAAGTGACAGACTCACCAGTAGCATGGCCTGTTCGTGGAGGAGTTGCTGTTGCAGGATCTCAAGGTGCCTCTGCTCCTCCTCTAACTGACGGCGAATGTACTCCTATCAGTCAGACGCAGTCATTGGTTAACTTCCCTCAGACATACACCAAACGCTTCCCCATCAGGATCCTCCATCTTCCCAGGTTACCTGCTCTCGGTCTGCCCTCCTCTTCTCCTCCTCGGCCCTCCTGCGCTCTTCCTCCTCTTTGCGGCGTCTCTCCATCTCCTCGATGCGTCTTTTCTCCTCCTGCTCGCGCCGACGCTGCTCGCGCTCCTGCTGCCTCCTCATCTCACGCTCCCGCCGTTGTTGCTGCAGGCGGGTACAGGAGGGGGGGTTATGACTGTCAGCAGCTCGCTGTCCTGCTTCTGATGCTGCTCTGTTATGGGGGCGAGCTACAAAACCAGACGCTGGGTGGTGAGGCTTAGACCCAAGGATCAGCAGCGGCCCTGCATTCATCTCAATTAATGCAACTGTCTCTAAATATCTTTTATTATAATATCACAAAGTGCTTCACAACAATAAAAACATTCATTCATTCATTTTCTGAACCGCTTAATCCAATTCAGGGTCGCGGGGAAGCTGGAGCCTATCCCAGCTGGCTTTGGGCGACAGGCAGGGTACACCCTGGACAGCTCGCCAGTCCATCACAGGGCCACACAGAGAGACGAACAACCACTCACACTCACTCCTATGGGCAAAAAAAAAGAGTAACCACAAGCATGTGTTTGGATGGTGGGAGGAAGCCGGAGTACCCGGAGAGAACCCACGCATACACAGGGAGAACATGCAGACTCCACACAGAAAGGCCACTGACCATACCCCATACCCCAAGGATCGAACCAGTGACCCTCTTGCTGTGAGACCACAGTGCAGCCGTGCAACATTTCACATTTGTGAAAAACAACTTGTTTTGCTGGGCTGATGAGGCAAAGCTGCCCAAAGTGCATCTGTTTTACTTCATGAGCTACACAAATGTTATTGACAACCCTGTTTGCAGAGGACGAAGTTAGATTTAGTTTTACATCTTCCAAACATCACACAGAATTTAAAAGTCTCTTTTTTTAGTTGATTAAAACTTGTCTGTAACAATAAAGCTGACAGAAAAGGAAAACTAGAGTTCATAGCAACTAATTCAGCGGGCTGACCTCTTTGTGAAGCTCAGAACAAACTAACGACTGTTGTGTCTACAGCAGAATATCATGATGGATTTTCATGTTGGTGCAGTTTGCATTTTGTACCACGAAAAACCACTGGATCCCAAAAGAACATTGCAGCATTTTTATAACCCATGGATGCCCAAGTTCAGTCCTGGAGATCTACCATCCTGCAACTTTTAGATGCAAACCTTGTCCAACACGCCTGGATCAAATAAAAGTCTCCTTACCAGGCCTCTGCGGAGCTGCAAGATATGCAGAAGAAGAATTCAACCCTTTGATTCAGGTGTGTTTCAGAAGAGATGCATCTAAAAGTTGCAGAACATTGGCAACCCCTGCTGTAGTTGACATTTATGCCATGTTTGATGAAAAACGTCAAACTTTAATGGCTGCAGTTTGTCAAATAACCAGAATTTTTTAAACATTTTTGATGCTATGTCTGGTTCAGTCAGCTCTTGCCTGCAACTAGTGCAGCGTGGCTCCTTACTGGTACCCAGCAACAGGAGCACATCACTCCAGTTTTAAAGTCCTTGCACTGGTTACCTGTCTGGTTGATTTTAAAATTCTTTTATTTGTTTTTAAATGCCCAACATGGCCTTGCCCCGCAAGCAACCCTGCTCTCAGGCTGGCAGATCACTCCCTGTTGGTAATCCATAAATCTGAGATGAAACTCCTTTTACGTTGTTTATAATTCAGTCACCGCATCTCAGACAGGCTGACTCTCTTTCTGTTTTTAAATCCAATCTAAAGACTTTGTCGGCTTTTAACACCACTTGAGTTGTTGACTTCTTTTCATGTTTTATTTTATCCTGTTTTATTGTGTGTTAATGCTACTAGTAATTTTATTGCTTTTGTAGTACTTTTTTTTTTAAATGAAATGAAAAAGACTTATTATTAACAGCTGATATATACTGATTAATAGTAATAATTAATAATACTGATTAATAGCTTAATTATACTTTATTAATCCCCAAATTTTACTCTTTAGTGTTACAGCACTCCGGTCAACTATGTTGTTTTAAAAGTGATATATAAATAAAGTTGGATTGGATATTATACTATCTATGAATTTGGAATAGTTTTCTAAACAGATTTTGCCAAACTATTTGCATGTCCCTGACAGAAAAAGCGCAGTAGAATCTAGGACATAGGTGTGAAACTTTGGTCCGCGGTGTAATTATATTTGGCCCACGAGGCAATACCATATGACTACTAGAGTTGGCCCGCCGGTAGTATAGTACAGCACATGTACGGGCAAACAGACCCCAGAATGCTCCGGTGGTGGGGTGGTGCATCAATCAGGACAGCACCTTCTCTGTTGGTGGTTGTCATAGCAACCTCAAGATACTGCAGCAGAGATGGCAAAATCAGCCCGGCCCTTCAAAGAGGGAGTGTTTGTAATAAAAAGTGCATGATGAAAATTTGTGCCCAGAAAAAAAACATTTTTAACTGAGAGCCTGAACAGAAAATGAACAAAGTGGGGATTGGGATTTTTTCCACCAATCTGAGGTTTATTGTCATATCTGGAGGATATTTTCAATAAATAAACATATTGGGCCGCGAGTTTGTCCAACTTTATATTTTGGCCTGCTTTATATTTGAGTTCGACACCCCTGATCTAAGACAAGACCTCCTTTTAGTATTTAGGTCTCTCCTTTCTCTCCAAAAATGTAGCGCAGTCCATATTTCTATTCTTCTCTCTGCAGCTCTCCCCCTCTCTCTCTCTGTTTATTTTCCTCTCCTCTGAGGAGGGACAGCAGCCAGGCTCATGCAGACCAACAGAAAATGACTCCAGCTCAAAGAGATAAGGCATAATTACAAAGTGGACTTTCCAATTTGCTCTCTGGGGACACCCATTCATTATTTTTCTACTGCAACCTAAAATTCATCTGGGAATGTATTATTATACATTATCACGCAGCAATCTAACCACTCACCTCCAAGTTGAAAGTCTCTAATCTTATTACACAGATGTAAACGGTTCTGGGCTCTCATGGTTTCATCACTACGCAAACAAGTTAGAGCCAAAAGAAGAGACTCCACTGTGTGATGGATAACTTAAAGATGAAGGGAGAGCTGCTGTCTTTTCACATATGACAGAACTATTTACCTCTAATGTAGTAAGTAGGGAAAACAGTTTGAGATGGATGCTGGTTATTGTTTAAAACGTGACATCATTCAGTCCCAAAGGAAAATGTCTCCTGCTTGTTAAGTAATTCATGAAGCTTTGTGCACGCAACCTTAAGTCTTCTCCTGCAACAGGATTATTTATAGTCATGTTCACACTTTAGTGAAGCTACAGGAAAAGATTCCTTTTTCCTTTTTCTTAAAGTAATAATAATAAGGTATGGATTTGAGCACAATATACATTATATGTTACATAACATTTAGCTTTGAATAAAGCATTTTTACAGCAAAATCTCCATGGAAAAAGTTCCCAAAACTTCATGTTTAAAGCATTTTTATTTTTTACAGGTAGATTTGCTAATTTAATTTCATAAATATTCTCATTTAAAATGTAGAAAATGGATTAAATAAGAGATTAAATGATTTTCTCCATGACAGCGATCATCTGCAGAAGTAACATTATTTGGTAACATTTTTAACTGCATGACTTTTCCATGAAAACATATCTGTAATATTACATTCATTCATTCATTCATTATCCTAACTGCTTAGTCTGATGAAGGGTCGCGGGGAAGCTGGAGTCTATCCCAGCAGTCTTTTTGGGTGAAAGGCGGGGTACACCCTGGACAGCTCGCCAGTCCATCGCAGGGCTGTAATATTACAATACATGTGTATCTTTTATTGATTTCTCCTCATCGGCTGTGCCAGCTAACAGCACGTCTGCAGCAGCTCGACATGCCAAGATAACTTCTTTTTTTTTTCCTAAAGCCATTCCAAGTCTCTTGGCCAACATATATTTCCTTTATTCCGGACAATATATTGAAATTTATTTGACAGTATTGTCAGAATTTTATATAAAAAGGAAAACTAAAACCAAATTAAATCTGCATGAATTTGTCTTTGTTCTGCTATTTGGTGCAACATAACATAGAATTTGATAAATAAAGGCCATCTAAAATACTGATTGTATATGTGGTTTATTTTGAAGTTATTTATAAGTAAAACAGCAGAAGTGATGCCCGGCAACAGACCATGACGGCAGGGTGAAGCTGGCTTCTTGCTTAGATGGACTCCAGCTTCCTCACAACCATGACTTGGAATAAATGGTTGAGAAAATAAATGAATGAATGAGAGCAATAGCTAAATGCATATCGGACATAACAAGAAATAATCTCCATTCATCGTGTCCAAAAACAACAATGTCCCAATTGTTTGGTTAACCTTTCATTTCCTCTGCTAGTTTCAGCCTTGACACAGTTTCATCTCTATTATCGAGATACTTTGATATAATCCTGAGGGGATATGCAGGACACAGTCGCTCACCTCCTCCAGCCGCCTCCTCTGCTCCTTCTGCTGCTCGATACGTTTCTGCCTTTCAGCTAGCAGCTGGCGCTTGTACTCCTCCTGCTCACGTAGCTGCTGCTCCTGAAGGAGCTGCTGGCGGCGCAGAGCCTCCGATCGCTCCTTGTTCTCCTGCTGCAACCGGATGAAGTCGCGACGCAAAGTAGACTCGCCTGGCACGTTGACTATGGAGCTTCACGGAGGAACCAACGAGAGGAGAAAGATGGCGTTTGTGTTAGACAGTTAGCTATTTGCTGCTCTTTTTGACAAAAGCAGAAATCTGGAAATGAAAACATTCAAATAAAATGCAAAACTAGAATAACCTTGGCTCTCCTTCTTGCTCAGATGCCTCTTCCTCCTCTTCTTCACTGCCACTGTATTCATACTCCGTCTCATCTGTACATAGAAAATGATCAAATAAATCCACAGCTCATGTCCAAATCCCGACCGCAGAACTCAAACTGTTCAAGACCAAACTGCAGATAAGCCTCACCTTTCTCGCCTCTCTTCTTCTTGGTTCTGTCAATGTGGTCTTTCAGCTGGATGCGGACCTGCCTCTCGTTGGGCTGGTCCCGGATGAAGGGGTGCTTGAGCAGCTGCTCGGTGGGAGGGCGCTGGGTATAGTTCTTCACCAGGCAGCCCTCAATGAAGCTGAAGAACTTCTTGGACCTGTGGAATGTGACGCGTTCACATGTTCAGACAGGAGTTTGTCTGACAGAAACTCTGAACTGAGATGATAAAGAGCAAATAAAAATGCATAAAAAAAAGTGATCGCACCATTTTTTGGACTTGAGTCGAGGGGGAGGGTTTCTGGGAATGAGGAAGAGGGCTCTCATTGGATGCATGTCACACAGAGCTGTAGCAAAGAGAAAAAGGCAAATGAGTGGTCCGTCTAACAAAAACAATGATTTTTGATTTTGCAAGAATAAAGTTAAAGGGGTGCTATTATGGTATTTTAAGTTTTCTGAGCTTTCTACAGTGTTACAGTGTTGAATCCTCATTAGACATGTGGACGGCACTTTTTTTAATCACCTAAACGCATGTTTGAGTTTGAGTTCCAGCACTCTCTCCGTTCGGTTTCCATGGCAACGAAAAAGGCGTCGTTTAAGAGAGTTTTTTTCTACTTGGAAATCCTTGTGACGTCCCGGGGGATAAGGTTCGGTGATCGGTTACCTTCTACTGGTTAACAAGGGCATGTACAAATACATCAGGCGGGTGGAAAACGTGGGATAAAGTTATTTCCAACGATGGCTGGTGAGTTTACCAAAGAGAGACATCCTGCTGCATTTGTTGCTGTGGGTTGCTGTTTTCCACTTCGTTTTCAGGGTCGGATTCAGGTTCCAACATGTAGGGCTGTATGCTATGTGTTGACATTGTATTTTGTTTTTTTTTTATTGAGTTCATATGAGCCTAATCCTTCTGTTTATGAGACGTTACAATGACGGCGAAAGCAGATGCGGTGCGCGCTCCCGATGTAGTGCAGTGGCGGGAGGCGGGGCTTAAAGCGGAAGAGTCTCAATCCACTCGTTTTGCCCGCAGGCTGATCTGACAGCCTACAGAGAGGGTCGGTCTGAAGTAAATAAAGTGATTTGTGACAATAACTCCATCAATCCCAGCCTTTCTGGGCTCAGAAATAAAAATAAACTAGCCTGAAATGCACATAATAGTTCCACTTTAAGCTTATCGTGGAATCCATGATGTCTACAAACGTGGTTTACGAAAAGAATTTTTGCCTGAAATGATGACGTTTTTCTGAATGCAGAACTCATAACTTGCAGAGGACCCTGAAATTCACACGGCTGTGTGAACTAAAACCAGCAGTCCATTCTTGTCCTCATTAAGTTTCTTTCTAAGGCGTCTGGTATCCACCGAGTTTGTATGTAAACAACACTGCATTATGTTGTTAAGTTGGGGTTGTGCATGAAAAGTCACATGAATATGTTGTTTATTAATCATAATAACCAAATGTGCCTGCACATTTTTGACATTGGTTTAGGACACAGATGTCCAAAGTAGGTCCTCAAGAGCTGCTGTCCTGCAGATTATTGATGTATCCCAGTTCCAACATAACTGGCTTTCATTCGTCAAGTGTGTTGGAGTGGGGATATATGGAAAACCTGCAGGATTGTGGCCCTTGAGGACTGAAGCTAAACACCCCTGGTTCAGGGATGGGCAACTCCAGTCCTCAGTGGCCGCAGTCCTGCAAGTGTTCAGAGTTTCCCTGCTGCAACACAGCTGACGCAAATCAATGGTAATTATCAGACGTGTGCAGTTTGATGCCAAGCTGTGCATCAGTCTGCTAATTGGATCTGATAGGTATCAAGATGTGTTGATGCAGGTAAACTCCCAACACTTGCAGGACTGCGGCCCTCGAGTTGCCCCCCCCCCGTTCTAGTTTTATGAACCAAATTTTGCAGATATTCACAAACTGGCTACATTTGGAGGCATTTTATTTTCTCTGAGTTTGTGCAGAGGTAGGACTAGCTGCCTTTCCTGGAAGTAGGCGACAACTGAAAAATTACAAGGTTACGGTTATTTTTTACCATCTTAACCTAAAAAAATACTACTTTCAACAGTTTGGCTGGCAGCTACATAGAAGTTGTTTTACAATGGACCTTTATTATTTATTTTTTTTAAAAATAAAAATGGAAAACAAGAACCAACTTACGGGGAGCTCCCTCCGCCATCTCTATGGCTGTGATACCACAGGACCACAGGTCGCTCTGAAGAACAGAAGGTAAAGCAAGTCAGTTTGTGTGCAAATCGAAACATCAATGTTATGTTTTGTGGTATGTTTCTTTAGTTTTTTTCCAGTAAATCATTTTTTTTTTTCTTAAATTAGTCAGAAGTTTTTGTTGTGTTGGACTGCTACTGACAATATGGCCATGTGTCTCTCATTTATACCTTTTTTAGTAAGAAAAAAAGCTTTGGATGAAAGCACATTACCTTATTTTGGGTACAGGAAGCCGTTAATGCAGAGGTGGGCCACTCCAGTCCTCAAGAGCCGCCGTGTTAGGAGCTTCCCTGCTGCAACACATTGCAGAGCTTGACCCAAACTTTGCACTGGTCTACTAATTAACTACTGCATTGAGTCAGGTGTGTTGCAGCAGGGAAACTCCTAACACTTGCAGGACTGCGGTTCTCAATGACTGGACTTGCCCACTTCTGCTTTCAAGTTTTAAGGAGTAAATAAAAGGATGGTCTGGCAGCAGTCCTTGTCTTAAAGGTGCTGCACTCAAACAGATATGATTATGGCATTCGTTGTACTGGGCAAAAAGAAACCATTCAATGTAAGACATTTGAGATATTTGCATCACCATACATTGTGTTACAATTCATTCATTCCACAGCTTCAAGCCCACTGTCCTTACTCTGTAGTCGTAAGTTGCATCAGGGTTTTCATCACAAGCAATGACCTCCGGAGCCATCCAATACGGCGTCCCGATGAATGTGTTCCTTCGACCGACCGTCCGGTCCAGCTGAGCACTCACACCGAAGTCCACTGAGGAAAAACACCGTTACGATGGATCAGAAGTGGCTCAAAGCAATTTTCTCTCTATAATTGTGTGCGTGTGCTCTTAAATAACTGTGCTCATGTCTGCAAGTCAGCTATCAGACTGTAATGGTGCTTATTTTATGCGGTATAACTTACTTCTAAAGTCAGTTTCCAACCCTGCATATGAAAACCTGAGAAAACTGATTATAGCAGTTACTTCCTGCTTGAAAGTCTCCTAAAAATCTGAGAAAAGCCACTTAAATTTCATCCCTGAAGCTGTAGAAAAGTTCCAGTGACTTGCTGTGGGACCTGTGGTAATTAAAAGTTCACTCATTCTCCCCACTGCAGCACTTAAATTCGATTTTTTTGTTTAAAAAAAAGAAAAGAAAAAAAAAAAAACTTTTTTTTTTTTCTCCCCCTCAAATAAATAAATATAATCCATTACAAAATTTTTTGTCATTTTTATTGATCCTTTAACTTGTCATCTTGGGCATTATAGCAGCAGAATGATTGTCTGGCTACTGTGTTGTTTTTTTCTAATTGAAATCAAGAAAAATGACGAGCAAAAATAAAAGTTTTATACTTATTTTTGGCTGTTAATCCACAAAAGTTAGCAGTATCAAAGAATTGTGAGAATTGCTATTTAAACCGCATCAGCACCCAAAAACAATCGGAATCAAATCGAATCTGGACAAAAGCATATCGTCACAGCCCTAATAACGTATATATATGTGGTATATATAGAGACATACAGAGAGGCTTTATCTGCTGTTAAGACCCATTTCCATGAACGGGTGCGGGTCTAGAAGGAACGGGTAGAAGGTAGGCTGCGGATACGGTCTGTAAACTGTGATTTCATTGCATTCCCAAAGCAAACCGTAGCCTTACCTAATAGGCAGAATATCAGCCAGATAGCATGATGTCATCGCAGCATGATGTCAGTCAAATCAATCAAATCACGACTTGGAAACAAAGCAGGAGAATCAGTTTGTGTTCGATGTCCACAGAGAGGTGCTTCATGACGCCATTTTTAATGGAGATTTAAGAAGCAAAAGGAAAATGTGTTGCTCTCAACAGGGAGCCATTCCTGCTTTGCATTTTTGCTTTGCATTTTTACCCTCTTTTAATCAATCAAGAAATTGCAGTGTATCAAGCTCCACCCTTTCATGTTGAATTAATTAGATACGTTTGGCACCCCTGCATGGAAAAAGTAGGACCATGTGGGGTCAGATATTAGGGTGTCTGTCCCTGAAAAGAATGCATCCCACCCATCACAAGTCGATGGAAAGGGGTTTTTATGCTAAAGGTGTCTTCAGACCAAGTCTGACACCACCAGTAAAACCAGCTCATACCCAGTTTGACTTCAGCGTTTTCAGTCAGCAGCACATTTTGTCCCTTGATGTCACGGTGGATGACATGATGAGCGTGCAGGTGAGCCAATCCCTGTACAGATTAAAACAGAATGAAACAAAAGCATTATTTAAAGACTTCTTCAGAAATGTTTCACATCTGGATTATTTTTCATCCTTGTCAAAATTCAAACAAAAAACATGTCGAATTGTTTACAGAATGTCAACACGTTTGACCATTATCAGGTAAAAATGCATGAAAAATAACGGACCCTGAGGATCTCCCTGGAGATGTAGGCAATCCAGTCCTCCTTCAGCGAGTTGCCTTTGGTGTTCTTCACCAGATCTGTGATGGAACCAGCACCGCAGAACTCCATCACCAGCTGCAGGAAAGTAGAAGAAATGATCAGAAGAATGCTGCACAAGCTGATGAAGGTGATGGAGGATTCTTCACACCCTCTCCACAACACAGTGAAGAAACAACAAAGTGTGTTCAGTGAGAGGCTTCTTCAGGTACGATGCAAGACTGAAAGATACAGAAGATCATTCCTGCCAGCAGCCATCGGCCTCCGGAACAAGACCTCCTCAGATTAATTATTATTATAAACTACAATATTGAATTTCCCTTTGGGGATTATTAAAGTATTTTTCATTTAATCAATTTCATTTATGGTCATTCTACCAAAAGGTGCTGCAGTACATACAGCTTATTACTGCTGAACTACAAGTGAGATATCTGCCTAGTTGCTCTTTCAAGATATGATCCATCCATGAGCAGGAAATCTGCCAGTGTGTTATGTGGCACGTGACACTTTCAGAGTATCTGGTAACATTAAATGATCTTTGTAGCGCAAAACCAGTGGAAAAATCCTTTCTAACACATTAACACTACGGTGTCGATACAGGAAGCAGCTTGGCTTTTGAGAAATGTGGCCTTTATCTGAATGAGAGGAGCATTACCAAAATCCCTGGAGAAAAACAAAAGCTATTTGCAGCATCTTCCAAAGCTGCTTCCAAAGGGCTGAAGCCAACTGGGAAAGTTTCCTGGTCAAACCGGCCTCTAATGGAGACAGGTCTTACAGCTGATGATGAATTGTTTGATATAATATATAGCTTTAAGAACGACCCAGGAGCAATGCAAAGGATCAGCTGGGTCAGGTTACAAATTCCTTCAAATATAAACAGATTACTAGAAAGTAACTTTAAATGTTAGTGGCGCCCCCTAGAGTCTCGGCACATTGTGCACATAAGCTATCGGTGTGTTCAGACCAAACGTGTTTTGAGCGTCAAGAGCGGCAGGTTTCAATATAAAGTCTATGGGGAGGCGCGGCAAGGGAACATCGAGCTTTCCCGTTTTGTCGCGTTTTGGGCGTCGGTGTTCCGCGCCAAAAATGTACGTTTTTTAAGCTCCACGCGCGGAACGCGTGTCAAAAGTCAGAGATGGACAAAGCTGAACTTTGGCCGCTCGACGCGGGGCGTCAACCAATCAGAGCGATCAGCTCGCAGCTCCTGGAGGATTCCTGTGGTGAACCCAGACACGGGGCTGAGATGCCATTACTCCCTGCAATATTTAGGATAACCATTCCTTGCTAAAAAGCTGAATGTTACGGATTTGGCAATGTAGCAGGATACGTTGCCTAGCAACGCTTTGTTTGGGGGCAGCGGCGGCTTTCTGCATAGTGCGGCTCTTGTTGCATTAACACTGACTAACTGCCCTACGACAACGTCCTCTAGCTTTATTTATTAAATAAAACCATGCCATATCTCTACTGAATCCGCCATCATTCAAACTGATCGGAAGGAAAGCGCCGCCTCCCTCCTCTCTTTTCCGCTGCGTTTGCCGCTCGCTCCAGACACACAAGCGGCAGACGCGGCAGGAGTGTTGGGAGCGTTTTGGGCGTCGGACACCAAAGTGGGAGTTTAGCGACCAGCGTCGAGCGTTCAGCGTTTTGAGCGTTTGACGCTCAAAACGAGTTTGGTCTGAACACACCGTAAGTGCACATTTTCAACAGCTTGTTTAAATATTTTGATTCATATTCTTTAAATCTTCATGAGTTATTAAATTTTCTTTTAGGTTAAATAGTTTTAAATCCATATTAAAATAATTTTTCTGTCATTTCTAAACAGATCTGGATTGTTGTCAAACACTTTGGCTTAATTTTTACAAGATATTGACAATGGAAAGGGTTTTGTCTTTAGTTTGTTTTATTATATATTCTAAAGTATCACTGTGTAACTTTTTAAACTATAAAATATATGTTTCTGATGCATTTGATGGCACAGAAACATTAATAATGCACACTTTTGGAGCTGTTGCATAGCAGTGTCCTGAAACCAATGCTGAATAAAACACATTACAATCACTTTACAGCAGTATTTCACTTTAGGGCATGCTGGGAACTTTGAATATTAACACACTGGACGTTTTGAGCACACTTTGGAGGAAAAAAATAAAAAAGAATAAAAACAATACAAAAGTGAACATCAGACTGACTTTTACTGACTGGACAGATTTCAGAGTAGACAGAGGATTCAAGATGGATGCCAAAGTAGCTAACATTAGGGGACACCACACAGGTACAATGTACCAACGTTCAGTAGTGCTGTTTTACAGGAGAAGACTAGTGGAAAAAAAATGGTAAACTATGATTCAAGTTTTCAGACTTGGCTGCTGACTGTGTTGCTGGCCTACCCTGACCTGCACATAGCAGCTATAGAAAATAGATGGATGGATTATTGACTTTGCATCAAGCTGTAATATGAGAAAATTACAATTTATTATTAGGGTGCCACCCTTGCATGCATCTCGGGGTTTAAGGTTTGAGTAGCAGTAGATATCCATGACTTTCATGTTTCCTGACCTGTTCTGACGACACACAGCAAACACGATATTCTGAAGAGTTGCAAGTGAGAATATGAAGGTTTGCTGCATTTAGTCCACAAATCTACTTTAGATCTTCTAGTTATCTTCCCATGAAGTTTTCAGAAACATAAGCAGGTGAAGCAGAGTAGGAATGAAGCTACACATCCGTTTCACCTCATTTTCTGCAGCATTTAGTGTGAGTGTATGTGCTTGTGAGAATCCCTGTCTTATACTTTTCTGTGTACGAAAACACACAACAAAAAGATTCTTCTACTCTTTCCGATGAGCTGTAAACAAAACAGTTTCCACTGTGTACTTTTGGAGTCATGTCTTGCATCCTGTGCACTCGGGAAACATTCCTCTGCAGTGCCTTCCTTGTTTTTCGGGCTGTGAAGGGCATCTGGAGCAGAGCAGTCTGCACATTTTCCTGAAGGTCTCTGGTGTTCATGCATGAAAACCGCTTGGCTTTAATAGTTTTTGCTGCCCAATTATTTTAAGGGAGAAAAATAAATGGACTCCTGCAGCCGAACCTTCTGAATATGGAAAAGTGTAAACAACAAGAGGAAATGAAGGAATATACTGGAATATACAGTTTTCGTCCTGGAAAATGAAGTTAGAAATGAGACAGTCCGGCTCTACAGACTCTTTTGGGAAAGAGGAATGGTTCTAAGATAAACACTGACAGCTTTTACAGAGTTAAAACCAACACTCCTCAGATGACTGCACTGGTAATGACAGAAATCGTGTTTTTATTACAGCAAACTACACAGAAGAACCCCCCCTCCCTTAATTTGCCACCGCAATGGCCATTACTTTTTAATGACCCTTAAGCTTGTGGTGCATTGTGTCTCACATGTTGACCCCAGAATATATGTCTTCAAAACACACTAAGTGCTTTTCCTCAGGAGACGTTTCTCTTAATGATGTTCTGCACTGACCATCACTTATCATAAAACTGACACGTACAGTCCTTCTCGTGGCATGAAGCAGGAACAGTGGGGGCTGTAAACGGGGTCGTACAAGCAGCTGTAAAAACAAATACAGGGCTGTGAAGAAGATGGAGAGTGAGATGTCTTCTCATGAGGAACAGTGAAGCTGCATACTCGTAAAATTTAACAAAATGAGCAGCTGTAAATGTCTCTCCATGGTTTTATTCCTCGACTTTTGCTTTTTCTGATAAACATAGCTCCAATTATTCTTTTTATTTCCTCTTGACTGTCCTTTATTTATATAAATGTCAAAATTGTTTTTGTTTTTTGTTGGCATTTCAGTTTAATTTATCAGGTGGTGGAAAAACACTCTGATGCTTTAAACAGAGCAAGCTCTAAAGATTAGATGCTCTTTAATGCAAATATCATTTGTACCAGGTTGCCGTTGGGCGTTGCAGTAGTTGCTGTGTAAACTCACCCAGAGCTGATCATCATGGCCTGGTGGACTCTTCTTGATGAAAGCTCCGTAATATGTGGCTATATTTCTGTGGTGGGAGTACTTCTTCAGCATGTTGATTTCCAGCTTAATTTCTTCCTCTTCATCCTGTGAGAGCAAAAAGGAATCCCGTCAAAGTGGAATTGTGGCATTGTCATTTCCTGTAAGACAGCCGGGAAGCAATTACATGAACTAATGGAGTTAAACAACACAAACTAAACAACCGGTTTCCTTCTTGTCAAGCTGGAGACAGAAAATTAACGTCAAAACATTCAAATCTTTACCGTGGACTTTTCCTGATCTAGCCAGGAATCATTTTTGTTGAGCGTTTACTAAAAAATGGGAAGATTTTTTTCTATCTGAATCTATTTATGTGTGAAATTCAAGGCTAAAAGTTCACTGTTAGTCGTTTTCTTTAGTACTGGAAGTCAAGCAGCTTAGTAGAATATGTACAATTTTTCTTGTCTTTTAAGCATTTTCAATAAAAATCCAAACCATTTGGCAACTACTTGGCCCTCTTCCACTTTATTTATTAAGGAGTAGCCACTTGCCTTGTTTTAAGCGTCTGATTTCAGGAACACTTTATATCATACAACAAAAACAAAATGCTTTTTACTCCTCAAAATACCCTGTTTTTCACTTTCTTGACTTTTAGTTTATTAATGAAAGACGAAGCCAAAGAACAAAAACTGTGTCCAGGCAGGTCTAATACATGGTTATTCAGATCCTGTCACACAAACCACCTTCTCCCTCATGACCCTTTCAGGATATTAGAGCACAGACACAACAAGAACCAGCGATTACTTCTCCATCACTGAAGCTGTGCCACATTTCACTTCCCAGCATTTTCCTTCGGTCCAGCTTGATCGGGGTTTACATGACATGACATTTTTCACCGTTAGCACAGCCGGTCGATTATCAGGAGCAGCCGCTTGGGCTCCTGAGCAAACTGCAGTAGCGTGTGTGTCCACAAAGAAAAAGCTCAGAGGAACTGAAAGGCTGCTTGGCTGTGAACACCACAGCTTGAGACCTTTTGGCATCATCCTGTGCTGATGCTGCATCTTTGCAACCCACTCTTCATTTTCTGTTACACTTTATATGAAACGGCACTAAATAACTTCATTATAGCCAACATAGTTTTGCTGCAGCATTTACAGAAATGTCTTTAAAGCAAATGCTTAACCATGTCTGTGTGGAAAAATTTGAATAATCCCTGACTTTAAATGCAGTCCTGTCCTACCCCTCCATCGGAGCTTTTTTAAAAGATGAATTTTCAGCCCCGGGACACTGTTTGGTTTCTGGTTTCTGCCCCTAAATGACACCACCTGCAGTCAACAAGCAGTTTATGATCCTCTGAATTCTTAAATTAGAAAGTCATTCATGCCATCCTCTCTTCGACCTACTTCAGGTCGTTTTGTCTATACAACGATGCTGCAGTTAGCCAAACAACTGCTGCAGTTTGCACAAACTAATCACAAGCAGAGCAAGAACAAGCCATGCTTTGAGGCTATGTGTGCAGAGGGAAAAAAAAGGACACTGTATACTGCAATGTGACTAAAAAAAAAAATTTTTTTAAAGTTACATAAGATTGTTGACAACAAGATTCAAGGTGAAGTAAAATCATAAAAATGGCATTAGGCTGTTACATAAGAGCAGTCTTTTCATAGAGCGGAGATATTAACCATTGGTTTTAATGCAGCCGTAACATAAATGTTTTATCCTACCTCTGAGTAAAGCCTCTATCACAACAGGTTTATTTGTTTAATTTGTCAAAATGGACATTTATTGGTGTTAAAAGTTGAAGATAAAACTTCTCATGGAGCGCTGCAGCTGCAGGCGCAACAACCTCCACGAACATTTTAATCAGCGCCAAAAGTTAAAGGAAGATTTTGTCAAAGTTTAGCATTTAAAAAGAAAAGATGTTTACTATTTTCATGTCTTTTTTTTATGTCTTTAAAGAAATGCATCACCTGCAGCTCAGTTTCATTAATTCAACTGAAGGCTCGGCTTGTACGTGGTGCATGTAGAAGACGCCGTTCTCATGCTGTCAGTTTTGCAGAGTATTAATGCTGATGTGTTCTTGCTTGATTCTGCCACAGACTATTTTTAATAATGTAAGCTGGTAATAGGTTAAGCTGATCTGTGAAGTGTGTTTGCTGCTTCCTGCAGTAAAAAGTTATTCTCACATGGACAGTTCAGCAGCCTGAAGAGCGACGAGTTGCCATAAAAAGCTTTTAAGAAAGCAGCAGGTTTTTGGAGAGTAGTTATGTATTTATGTATGTATGTGTTTATTTTAAGTGCATATCTTGCTGTAAAGCACTTTAGCTGGTTGTTGGCTTTTAAAATGTCCTATATCAATAAAGGTGACAGGCATTATTGTCAGGTTTTATTTATTTACTTGTTTTATATTTGCTTCATTTCAGTGAAGCTTTTTTAAATATTTAAGCAGCAGCTTTGACCTTCATGGTGAGGTCAGTCGGTCAGACAGACAGACAGCCAGTTCCTTGAGTCACCGTCAGTCAGCCGGTCAGTTGGTCTCTGCATCAGAGACCAGGCCGCCAGGTTTTTTACCAGGCAGCTAGCCAAACAATCAGCCAGGAAGCCAGAGAGCTGCAGACCATCAGCGAGCCAGGAGTCCTCCAAGCAGTCATCCAGCAGTTAAGCTGACCGGTCTGTTTGGTCAGTAATGTCCACATTAAACCGGACCGTGTAGATCTTAACAGCATTCGGAAAGATGAAAAGTTATGACATCATTTCCTGCTATGGTCAATGAAGCATCTCATCGCCCCCAAAATGCCAGTGATGTGAGCGTTTTTGGAGCTAGTCAGAATAATCACAGATGGTGCAGCCAAAGCAAAGAAGGGAAAAACAGCAGGAACGTTTTTACACATCACACACCACGAACAGCCGAAGAGAGGAGGTGGAGGAAAGTCACTAACTGTCATGAAAATTAGACGTCAAATCTCAAAGTGGGCCAGATCCCAAAACCAAAAGAAAGAAAAAAAAACCAAAAAACACGGGAGTATCCTGAAACAGGACGCAGTTAACACGACAGGTCGGACTTTCTTATTTAAGTAGATAACGAGTGGATGCAGAAAACCAGTATGTAACTCACAAGTCACCCATGTTCAGTAACTAGTACACAGTAATATAAAGTTAGATGTTCAGTTTAAATAAGTTTTTTCCAAATGTAAGAAGTCTCGTCTGATTTAAGCATAAAAAGCACCCACTGGAGTTTCTTTTCTCATCTTATCAAACTAACTTAAAACAAGAAAATCAACATTTCAATATGTAATCATCCATCCATCCATCTTCTGCCGCTTATCCGGGGTCGGGTCGCGGGGGCAGCAGCCTAAGCAGGGAAGCCCAGACTTCCCTCTCCCCAGCCACATTTGCCAACTCTGCGGGGGGGATCCCGAGGCGTTCCCAGGCCAGCCGAGAGATATAATCCCTCCAGCGTGTCCTGGGTCTTCCCCGGGGTCTCCTCCCAGAGGGACGTGCCTGGAACACCTCACCAGGGAGGCGTCCAGGAGGCATCCTGACCAGATGCCCGAGCCACCTCAACTGGTTCCTCTCGATGCGAAGGAGCAGCGGCTCTACTCTGATCTCCTCCTGGATGACCGAGCTCCTCACCCTATCTCTAAGGGAGAGCCCGGCCACCCTGCGGAGGAAACCCATTTCAGCCACCTGTATACAAGATCTCCTTCTTTCGGTCACGACCCACAGCTCATGACCATAGGTGAGGGTAGGAACGTAGATCGACTGGTAAATCGAGAGCTTCGCCTTCTGGCTCAGCTCCTTCTTCACCACGACAGACCGGCGCAGAGCCCGCATTACTGCAGACGCCGCACCGATCCGTCTGTCGATCTCGCGCTCCATCCTTCCCTCACTCGTGAACAAGACCCCGAGATATTTAAACTCCTCCACTTGAGGCAGGACCTGACTCCCGACCCGGAGAGGGCAATCCACCCTATTCCGGCTGAGGACCATGGTCTCAGATTTTGAGGTGCTGATTCTCATCCCAGCCGCTTCACACTCGGCCGCGAATCGCTCAAGCGAGAGCTGGAGATCACGACCAGATGAAGCCAACAGGACCACGTCATCTGCAAAAAGCAGGGACCCAATCCTGAGGCCACCATGTCGGATCCCCTCAACACCTCGGCTGCGCCTAGAAATTCTGTCCATATAAGTTATGAACAGAATCGGTGATAAAGGGCAGCCTTGGCGGAGTCCAACCCTCACCGGAAACGAATCCGAATTAATACCGGCAATGCGGACCAAGCTCTGACACCTGTCGTACAGGGACCGGACAGCTCGTACAAGGGGGTCCGGTACCCCATACTCCCGGAGTACCCCCCACAGGAGCCCCCGGGGGACACGGTCGAATGCCTTCTCCAGGTCCACAAAGCACATGTAGACTGGTTAGGCAAACTCCCATGCCCCCCCCCAGGACCCCAGAGAGGGTATAGAGCTGGTCCACTGTTCCGCGACCAGGACGAAAACCACACTGCTCCTCCTCAATCCGGGATTCGACTATCCGGCGGACCCTCCTCTCCAGGACCCCTGAATAGACCTTACCAGGGAGGCTGAGGAGTGTGATTCCCCTGTAATTGGAATCTAAGGTCTATGTAATCATATGAAACATTAATCCAATGTGATCACAATGACTCAGACAGACACACACATGCATGCAGATGGTTTTTCCTGGTGAGTCAGGAAGAGACAACGCTCACAAGCTGTGGCGTTTTTAAGGCAAAAATAAGTCATGGATGAAGAAAATGAAATATTTGATACACTAAATGTAATGAAACAGCATCCCGGGGTTGAATTTTCCTAGTTAAAAAATAACTAGATTACAGTCAGTAGATCTGAGACATTTGTTGGGTCTCTTTGGTCAAAAGTTAACTTTTGTGATTTATAGCCGTCGCAACAGTCGGTAGGTTTGAAAAAAATCCAAATATTAAATATTTTATTCTGAACGTACAGCTTAATTTATAATTATTTCGTACTGAATCTTGTTATTTAGAAAAAACTTAGCAGATCAGTCCTGGAATCAGAAATCAGGTTCAGTCAGGAGAATTGCAGCTGGTGAGGCTCCAGGTTGGTGGAGATCATTTAAACTGGGAACTTTTTATGAATTATAAACTTAATTTGATGTAAATTAAAATAATTTATGGTTTCTATTCATTAATATGTGTTTGACTGTTTTCTTACACACTTTTTAGTGGCATTACAAAATCATAACACGTGCTTGTGATGTCTTTTCAGAGACCTGTGTGCTCTGTCTGCACAAGACGGCGGCTGCTGGCATTTTCCCTCTCCGCACTCGTCACATGATCGGCAATAAAAAAGAAAAAGAAAAGAAGAACACTCCACAGAGAAGCAGCGGGCAGACAGTGACCTGAATGTCAGGATGATGTCACCCTCTCTATTACACATTTGCTATGTCGATCTCCCTCCCCATCTCACCACATCACACATTTATTTTAAACTCGTCTGAGTCCCTGTCCTTGTAGCATCACTCTCCTTCAGCATCTCCGTGACTTCAGCGCCACGTTTATGTGTCTCGTCATTACGGAGACGGACTCACCTCGCTGCTTCACCCTCTCCGTCTCACTTTCCCTCAAGTGCAGCAAGTTGTTGAAAACAAGGCGTCCTGAAGCTACTCATTATCATTCCTGGGCATGAAATGGTGGGGAGACTCAGTGGCGGCCATATTGTTGCTAAAGTATTACAGCACACAATGAAGGCAGATTCAACAGAACCACGACCCCGGGGGAGTGGACAGCCACAAAAATGAAATATGATGGAAAGTGGAGGCTTTGGCTCCTAGAGACCAGGAGGCGTTGACATGTCTCAACACGAGCTGTCTTTCAGGCGTCATTTTAAGCTCACTGTCCCTTTTTATACAACAACAACAAAAAAAAAAAAAAAGCTGCTTAAGTCATTTTAAGATTAAACAATGAACTGCTAAACTATATTTTGATTTTCAATTTATAATAATTTGAGCTTTCTGAATAAGAATGATAGCTCTGATGGGTATTTTAACCCTTTCATGCACAGTGGTCACAATAGTGGACTATTTACAAGCTTCTTTCTTGCATATTTATGAATGCTGATGGTATTTTTGTAAATAAATGAATGTCAGTGAGTCATGCAATACATTACCACTCACTGAAGAATACATAAATATGAGATGTAATTTAAAATAGATATACATTGTAATTATGCAAGTTTGCCTTTGTAATAAATAGAAAAAGGAAATGATACAGCTATTTTTTTTAAAATATTTACATTATTTTATAAATATTTTATAGAATACATTAACCCCTTAACCATTGCGGCTCCGCCCCCAGGCCATATTTATGTAATGTTTAATAAAAAATCTTGGACAATCTGTTAGGTGTTTCATATTTCTGTACTGCCGATTTCTCTGTAGCATTGAAATATAGTATCAATGAAGGTTTCAATGATTTTCTAAAACATATATAATATATATTAACTGTATTTGGGGGTTTTTTTTCCACAAGGTCTGTGAGATACATCTTTTGTGGGACTTTAAAACATTCATTCTTTCATTTTCTGAAACTCTTAGTCTGATTAAGGGTCGCATAGAAGCTGGAGTCTATCCTATCCTATCGTTGGGCGAGAGGCGGGGTACACCCTGGACAGGTGAGCAGTCCATCACAGACCTTAAAAACAAACAAACAAACAAACAAACAAACAAACAAACACACACACACACACACACACACACACACACACACACACACACACACACACACACACACACACACACACACACACACACACACACAAAACAAAAAGAAAACAAAAAGAAAAAAAACATGTCTTTGCAGAACAACGTATCCCCACTGCAACAGCCCGGGGGCAGGTCCCCGCTGGTTAAGGGGTTAAAATAAATCCAATAAATTCTAAATATCACTAATAAATGAAAAGGTATCATTGCATATGACTGTTTTACCTAAATACTACATTTTTAAAAATGTGACATTGTCTTTTTTATTAATACATGCATGAACGGGTTAAGACTATTTTTCCAGTCTCTCCTTTTAATTCTATTATTTACATTTTACGGACAATCCCAGCCTTTGCAGGCCGGTTGGTACAACACCGTGCCTTAGGGAGGAGGAAAAAGAGGTAGGGAGGGAAAAAAAAAATCCTGCATGCTGTAGAGTTTTCCCACTAATCAAGATCGATTTCTGCTGCATTACATCAACAACCAGCAGCAGTGAGAAAGGCATCACGCAGCTGCTGCCGCTACAACCACATCCAACTTTCCTTCCCTCTTGTTACATATTAGGTATGAGGTATGACTTCATTCTTCCTCATGTCGCAGATGCAACAGAGGTGGCGGCTGAAGAAAGATGGCGACGGATGGAAACGGCAAAAAAAAACAAAAAAACAAAATAAAGATTAATGCCAAAAAAAAAAAAAAAAAAAAGGAAGATGGAGAAGAAAACACGGGCATGAATAAGGACAAGTGAAACAAAGAAGGGCGTCCTGTAGAGGGAGACGATTGATGGACGAGGGAGAGGAAAGGATGTGAGACAGCTGAAGAGAGAAGCAGGCGAGCAGCAAGCCCCTCCTATAATCCCACTGCACTTCAGATGAACCTTCTCAGAGGAGGAAAAAGTCTGTTTTCTTTTCCTTATCTAAGTTCTCACATGCACTCGCTCTCCGTCTAGAGTTTCTCCTACTCAGTTCCTTCGGTCTTCTCCTCTTCCGCTCCATCAGAGCTGGGTGATTGAAAATATATTCATTTAGAAGATAAAAGGTGTCGACTGAGAAAACAGACATATCGTACCACCTGTAGGGACCGTAGCAGCTAATCCGGCAGGCAGCACACATCACAGACGAACAAGTCTTTTCTAATCGATCGTGCATCCCCGTGTCGGGACCAGCTGTCTGGTTTTCATATAAAAATGTCGACGACGGCAGGGGAGCCAAGGTGAAGGGCATTTATGTGACATTTTAGTGTACATTTTAGGAAACCAGATGTTACCTTGCACAACTCCAAGTTAACAACCAAACTGACAATGTGAAACATTGGGGGGGTTCATGGGGGGGTTCATGAGAGAAACTGGGGAGGATTTGAGCAGAAAAGGTTCCCCAAGACAGAACTTGAATCTGGGTTAGCTGGGCCAATAAATCCAAGCCTACACACAAACAGCAGCTGCTCATCCAGTTCAGTTTTTTTTAGTGAAGTTGGTCTTTTGAACGTTGCTGTGATGATCGAGTCCATCCCCAGTATCCCCAGTAACCATCAATGGTACGGCATTTCCTGACTGGCAACATCTTTCAGATCTGGGGGCTACTTTCACGTCTTAGGATCTTAGGAATATGGGGACAACACCGTACGACAGGGGTGGGCCGCTCTGGGCCACAGTCCTGCAGGTGTGTTGCAGCAGGGAAACTCCCAACACCGACCGGACTGCAGCATTCGAGGACCAGAGCTGCCTACTGCTGCTTTAAGGGGTCTTTTATATGAAGTGGACAACAATCCAGCAGGAAGCTCTGAGGAAAAAAATGAACGTCTGCTTCATCGTCTGCACCAGGAATCCTTTCAACAATCTTTTTTTTTTTTAGTACAGCTGGAAAGATCTTCGCCTCATCTCCTACAACCAATAGAACAAGCATCGCTTAAACCACGTCAGTAACAAAGTTTATTCGCTGCATTTCATCAGCCTGAAGCAAACTCAACAGTTGGTGAACATCTGTGGTGTAAAACGCTTCCATTCTTATAAACACACTGGTTTCCAGTCTTGTATATTATAAATAAACTTTGATGCTGGAGATTTCCTCGAGTCGATGAAAATGGTACAGGACGGTGGAACGTTGTCTACCTGGTATATTTAAAAGCTTTTTTTTGTCTTGTTTTTAATGCAAGAAGACCCAAGAGAGGGTGTTTTTATTGGTTCTTTAGAAATACATTTGTGTAACTTTGTGTGTAAACTTCTATTTATTCTACAAACTAAAGAAGCGAGGATGAAGCAAATACTGTTCTGTTTGCTGTGCAAAAGAAATGCTGAAAGCAAATGAGTGACGAAGGCAATTTAACTTCCTTTTTACCCAACAAAAGATTCTCATTATTAAATCCGTAAGATCAATTATTCAATATTTCTCTTTCTTTCTGGACTTGCAGGCCTCCAACTCTGTTTCATTCCAGCTCAAACAGAAATCTGGATGTCAACAGACGTCTTGGATGAATATATCATCTTTTCACCAATATTAAAATACAGAAGCTTCTTCTTCATGTTATAGCTATCGACGCTTTGTTTCTGCTCCTGCGTGTCCATCTTTCTGCCACTCTGTATATAGAACAGGAAGTGGTATGTGGGTCAGAGCTCATATGCAGACATGCGCACAGCGAGCAGAGGGTGGACATGCACAAAGAGAAATGAAGTGGTGTGTTATATTGCATGTATGATACTCGAAAAAGCTCCCATCATTTAAGTTGCAGGTCACACACACACACACACACACACACACACACACACACACACACACACACACACACACACACACACACACACACACACACACACACACACACACACACACACACACACACAAGCAAGCAAATGAAACAGGGAATCTGTAAATGTGTAATTGCAAAATCTCCAGATTTTCCAAAGTAAACAACTTCCCCTATCCGACTGTCAGTCTTGGCAAGTGTCCAGACAAACAGAGTATGTTTATTTAAGAAAACGGCCAAAGCGAGAGAAAAACGGGGACCACTAAACATTTTACTGGACTAGAGAAAACATTAACGGCCAAGTCTTGAATCCCCAACATGTGCGCTTCTCTTCAGTGAATACATAAACATATTCCTTTCAAAATGTCCCCGATCCTTCCCCTCTGTCTGTCTTTGATGTCATCGGTTGGAAATTCAGATTGGCTCCTGCAGGCCACAAATGAGAGAAACCCACTCCAAAGACTTGATAGGCGTTTTAAATATTTTACCATGAGGTGGATTTCTAAAAAGTGTGGCACACAAGTCCTCGGATTTATGAAGGGGTAGAGTTAGGCAGACAGGAATGACTTGAACGCCTCTTTATGGAGTTAATGAATCATTTTTAAGTGATTTTTGCAGCTACATAAATATCAAATATGAAAAATATGTTGCCCCATGGATTTATTTCAAGTGCTAACAAAGGTTCATTGAAGATATTTCTTCTTCGGTGGACTGAATATGAAACAGTTGAGCATATAATGTTTTAATGCACGTTGGCACCACTGTGCGAATTTAATATTCATCTTGATTATCTAACATGTCTGTTTGGTTTTTGCTTTGGGTAGCTTTCAGAACAGTCCTCATATTCATCCAGCTGAGCTTTGCGAAGCAGATTTAGTCTTCTGAACGGGAACTACACTGCATCACTTAGTAAAAAAAAAAGCTGGTGATGGTTTGTGGTGCATTATGGCTGACGACGTCTCAAACTGCTTTGGCACTTCTTTCCCCTCGAGGCGTCAGACTGCAGCCATGTGAAAACCATACAAGACTGCAGGAGAGGCAAATATTCAGTTTTCTAAAAATAAATTGCTGCCAGGAAAAGAAAGCAAAACACCATTCAAACCATGCAGCACATACATCCCATTAACCCTTTTTAATTGTCTATTTGTGGTCAGCAAAAAAAAAAAAAAAAAGCAAAAGCATAAGGCCTGTGAAGGTACACGATTTTACAAACACTAATGCTGCACAATCATCCAAGAAAAGTTTTTAGAGTTTTATTTCAAAGCTACTTCCTGAAGCATTTAATAAATATGTCCTGCCACAACTGTGATCCTAATATAAACTTGTATATAAGTATGTCTTTCTGATTAGGGACACATCAGGATCGGTAGTTCTGGGACTGATTACAATCATATTGAAAGTTTATTTCTGAAACTCTGAGCTAAATAGACCTTTTTTTTGGTTTTTTTAAATATCTGTTTTTGTAAACTGAGACAAAACTAACAGGGTCCCACTCTAAAAGACAGATAGGATGCTCCTCTTCCTCTTCAGAGGGACAGTTAAGTTTGATTATAGGACTGTTCGCACACACACTTCACTTCTGCAGGAAACTGTTCACACTGACCCCAAATATGTGTTAGCTGGTGTGTTGTTTTTTTTTGTCATGGGGTCAGTAAGCTGTTGGGTCAACAAATTGCATGAAAATATAAGAGAAGAAAGGGAGAAAACATCAGCACGAGCTGTAGTTTAATAAGACCATCTGATTATTTCTGCGTATAAACACAGGCTCCAAAGTCCCAGAAGCAGAAACAGACCCCCGGCTCCCTGCTCAACTTTGACAGAGTTCAGCCCGAAACATCCACAGACACGATGTGTACTAGCTAAACCAGCCTCAGGAGAGTAAAATAACTTGGGCTCATACACAAAATCAGCCAATCCAATAAGGAAAATATCCATTAAAAGTTTTGGGAGCTAAATAATTATAAGTCTGATTTCTTGTGGACAGAAATCATAACGTGGGTGAAAAAGATTAAAGTTGGGAATCAGTTTTTGTTGCATTTGAATCTGAAGTTACAAATAAAAAGGACATTTCTGCAAATCAAATGTAATAAACAGAGTGGCATTTTCATGTGAAGCGAAGAGCCACATGGACACATCTTTACTATAACCCTTCTCAGAAAGATAATCAATAATGGTTTCAATTCCTTTTTGCAATTCCTGCAAGATTTGACTGAATCAACTATCAAGCGGCCACGTGTCATGTCTTTGAAAAGTTTGCATCATTATTTTAAGCTCCAAGTAGCTGCGTGGAAGAAAAATGGTGATGGACTGTAAGATGAAGAAAATTCTGCTTTTTCACACATTTGACTTTATGGAAAAGTAAATATTAGACTTGCGACAATGTAACTACTTCAGTGACATCTTAGTTATCAGCTTTGGAGAGAAAGGGGATATTTAACAAGAAAAACAACCAAGTGCTTCAGCTTTCCAATGTAGGACAAAGGATGAAGGAGGAAAATGAGGACAGCACGGTTATTTATTTAATTACAGCTTGTCAGATTCATCGGACACATTAACCCGCTGCTGCTTGGCTGGAACGCGGCAGTTCAGACGTGTCTTGATTAATGTGATAAGTAAATAGAACTGTTGTAACGCTAGCAATAAACATTGGTAAATTCACATTAAAAACATTCAGTTTCCTTCTGATTATGGGAAAGCGTGCCAGTCCGAAAAAGGTCAGACTGCACACAGTGTCGGGGGTCCACCAGTTTTATGGTTGGGTGTTTCTAATTTTTACCAACAGGTGTACCAAATGGCTGCATGTAGTGTGATCGCAGGCCCTTTTGCAACGTAATGCAAATTCCTTTTTTTTGGCTGCTGCAGGAAGGCTGTTTACTCCAACAGGGCATGCATTGTCTTGCCATAATGCCGCTCTATTAATTTAAATTGCTCCACTGAGTCAGCAGCAGTTTAACTTTATTTAACTTTCCTTACAACCGAATAGTTTTCTGATTTGTCACGGAGTTCAGAAATCCTGCAGCAGCAGAAGTTAAAACTTCAACCTTCTACCGTGTCAAAGTGCAAGTTTCATGATAACATGTGACCCTACACCTTCTTCTTTTTGATCTTCCAGAGTCGTGAAAGCGCCGCTGAACCCAACAATGAATCAGCTGTGTTGAATCAACGTGCAACAACGGATTTTCCGCCGTCGTGTTTAAATTACAAAGCAGCTGAATGACAACATAAGTGTATGATTGGACCCCTAAAATGTGTTACTGACCTCTGTGACGTCCATGACCTTGATGGCCGCCAGCTGTCCCGTCTTAACATGTCGACCCTGCAAAAAGAAAACAAGGAAAACAATTAGGGAAATAATGATTTCTGAACAGTTCAGGACACTCAGAAGCACCATTTGCCAAGAACTGTTTAGGTTAAGTCAGAAGGTGATTGGCTGTGCAACCTGATGGTAGGAATCAAAAAGCTTCCCAGATGACAGTTTTACAAGCTGAGCAAACATTCAGGGTGATTAAGTTGGTCATAAAAACAGAAACCACACTCACAACAAGTTATTTTCCTCTAAAAAAGCTCAGAGAATCACAGGCGACCATCCAAACCTTAAGCATTCCTGAACAGACTCCGGCCAGTGTTTGCAGCGGGGTGCAAGGAAAGAAACTCATGTTTGGAGGCAAAGAGCAAACACTCCAAATCTAAACAACATGAATAATATAAAATGGTATTTGAACTGCAGAATGAGGCAGTAATACAAAAAATATGCCAAGTGTGTTTATCAAGCCTGCAGCTGCCTTCGCATGGCGTGCAGAAAAATTTACTCGCCGACCTCTTGATAGTTTAACCACGTAGGTAATCATGTAAAAACACCAGAATGAGTCAGTGAGTTAGCATAAACTTCCCTACCGACGGCGCATTCGTAGGAAAGAAACGACCTGCTGTAAGCACTCTGCTTTTCCTCCATAAAAGGTGCCATTCAAGATTGGTGTCACTTCCAAAATTTATACAAAAAACTGGATCAGTGAAGCTTCAGTGAACGTCTCCTTCCCGTCTGTCGCCTGCAACTATTGCTGTCTCAGTCGTTTTATGAGCACTTGTACAGATGCAAAATGGGGTTAAAATATTGAATCTTATATAGTAGAAACCAACAAACCAGCATCACCTCAGTACAGCCTAATGGCATGAACCCTGTGAGCATTCTAAGGTCACTTTGAGCAAATAACCATTTGCACCAACATACCTACATCATCACATTATTTTCCCCTAAACTGTATCATGTGTTGAGGCTCGCAGTGGAGGCCAAAAGCAGCAAGCTTAGTCCAGGCAGGAGAGTTACTACAGCAAATAAATAGTCTTTTTAACTAAAGACAGTCTTTGCAAATTGTTTTTTATATTTGTTAAAGATAAGCATTTCAAAAAGCACATCCTTCTGTAATGATATAATTTGTTTCAACAATACAGATGACTCCTTATTACAACTAAAACGGAAACGGAAACCATTTCTAACTCTGTCCAAACTCTGTCTTTATTTCTTTCATCTCTGATGCTTTTCACTACATGTCTAGACTGGGCTTAACTATGTTACCAACGAACTTTTACAGAGCCAGGGGAGTGAAGAAAAGATGTCTGCATCATGTTTGTCGACTATGTCTGAACTGCCACACGATCAGGTTTCCTTTGTGAGAAAAGGGGCTGCAACACCCGAGCCACTGGCCCCCAGTCCTCAGTGAGCCGACGGGCTCTACAGTCTGACTGATGAGAGATTAACCCGTTTTGGTTTGGCCACAGGGGACGTGTGTGTAGAAGCAGGTTGCCGAAAAGGTCAATGCTGATCGAGGTAAAGTGTAAAAGTGGCATGAGAAAAAACCTCTACTGGTGTCTCACTGGGGGAACTATACATCTAAGATACGGACAGAGAAAAGTGGAGCAAGGCGATAAAATAATCATATCAGAAAAATGTTAAACTATGTGGTAACTTCATAATTTCATGTAACATTCAGACTGACTTCTTGAAATCCTAACTTTGTCAGTATCCTTTAACCATAAATGCAGAGCGACGACTTTATAAAGGGATAAAAACTCTGGATCATACTTTCATACATAATACGTGCATTCATGCACTAGGGACAGAATGAAGGTGCACATATGTTCAGAGGCTGCAACATGCTTTCTGCCTGTGTTAACATGTCCTGGGTCACACTGAGGAGCTAAGCGCTATGATGCAAGTGGTGACATTTTTACAAGGATTTTTCTCGTTCTGGTTTCCAGAAAAAAAAAATTATTTATGGCATGTTTAACTTTTAACCTGGTGGAAATGTCACTATCCATGTTAAATTGGATAAAAATGCTTAATGTAAATACCAATCAGAACATTCTGATCCAGTCAAACTTATCCAGATCAAAGTTTCCATTCTGGGGCAACATGGGTGGGTTATAGTGATAGTTGTTCTGATCCACATGTGATTAATCAATTAAACAATCTAATATAGTGTCAGTAATTAAATAATCAATAGCTGAAGCCTGCTCTAATCCCAAAATTAGTGAAGATATAGCGGAACCACAACAGATCTTCTTAAGTTTAATGTGAACAAACAGTAACACCCCCTCTCCTTGTACAGCTGTTTCCATAACGTCAGACAACTCTGCACACGTCAAAATGATTCATTCCATTCAAACATGCAGACACATCAGAGTCGGAATAACGATCGGGATCCATGTGAACTGTCCAGATCTGATTGGAAATGCAAGCTAACTGAAGAAATTCTGCAGATGTAAACATGGCGAGACTCCTGTCTGTTTTAATGTGCAGGGACTGTAAACAGAGCAGATATGAATGCTGCAGAGCTAAATTTCACTGATGAGGGAGTAAGGTCAAATCCAAGCAGAATTTTAATTAAAAATGAAGGCTATGCACAACGCCAAAAACTGCAGTTCCCCTCTCATCCACTAGGGGCTACAAAGCAGAGCAAATCCCCATAGACTCCCATGTTAAAAAGACCAGCTTCAGGGCAGAAATAAACATGTTTACAGCCTGGTATAAAAATCCATTTTAGGTTTACAAGGTCAGGTTTACATTCACGACAACTGTAAGGGGAGTGATTTTTTTTTTTTTTTTTCTGACTTCTCTGCTGACAATTTCATCTTGAAATTCAGCATAATTAGGGACATGCCTATTGTTTGACGGGTGTCCGATTTCCAGCTTTAAGAAGGAAGAACGTAGAACAACCACTGTTTTTATCTGGTTAACAGCGTGACTTGGCTTTAGACCACTTACCTCCGTTAGCTGGTTATTTCTGTTAGCTACGGGTCAGCTCGGATAGCGCTTAGCTACAAGTAAGTCGGAGTTCACTCAATGTAAATCATCCACCCCCACGCTCAACAGCCCTACTCTCAGCTCCACTTCTTTTCCTATTTTTGTATTTTCCAGGAGAGACGACACTCATGACGTTGCCAAGATGGCGATGGTAGGACCCGCCCAATGAGCTTCAATCCAGCTCTTCAAAAACTTACGGGTGAAGTCACGGAGGCTCCACCCATCTTTTATATAGAGTCTATGGGCTAATCACATCTCACAATTGATTGTTAGAAAAGCATGCTGGGATGTAACTCCTGTTTTAAACCAACTCGCCTTCAAGCGGCCCAGTTGTGATCAGAGCAGACGTTAGCATCAGGTAGAAACAGCCTCCAGGCTCAAACATGTCTCGTGATCTTCTACGCTAAAAATGCCCCAAATAAAGTTTGGTTTTTTTTTTAATATTTAAAAAAAAGAAACATTATAATTTATTTATTTATTTATTTGGACCCTATCTAAAATGCAGCAGAACAACTAAATCCAAAAACAAGTAAAAAGCAGATGACGGCAAGCTGATCTGTGCAGCAGGAACTAGAACCAACACAAAGTCACCACCACCAGTCTCCGATAAAACGCTGAGTCATCTCTTCCTAACTCATTAAACAAAAAATATCTTACACACTACTTGTCAACACTTAATGCACTAAGACCAGCAGGCTCTAAAAGTGCACGAAAGCTGGCGTTTCCTCTGTCTAGCTAGCTTTTTCAGCCCTCAGTCTAAAAACAGCAGACCAGTTAAACAGTTTGCTGCCTCCAGAGAACAAAACTCAGCAGTGTGTGTGAGGAGGTAGGGTATCGATACATTTCAGCTGACGCTGCAGGTTTGTGAAGGCTCCAGAGTGTGTGCTGACTGGTTTTACTCATAATGACACATACACAACACAGAGTTGTCTCTGGTGTATGCGCTTAATAGGGAACATCGTTTTCTAGTGTTAATGAAACAAACGCTAACACCGACTGACAAGCGGATTGATTTAGATACACACTTCACATTCCCCAACATACACACACCCCAAGGCCGACACACAGCACAGACACTGCTGCATGGACGCAGATGACATCATGACAGACAATGATGAAGTAGCGTGTCGGCTTTCGTCCTTAGGTTGAGTTTCATACAAGTCCCTCAAGTAAAAAACCACACATGACCCCCCCTCCCACCCAGGAAGACTGTGGCTGTGTGTGTGTGAAGATTTGTTTATTAAAGGAATTAAACAACATGTTGCTATCTAAATTATTAACGAGTATGTGTGTTAATTTCCTCTGTGTGTGAGAAAGGTGACCTCAGAAAACAAACACCCCCCCTCCGATCCACCGACACACAAAGACAAACGAATAACTGTTAAAAGATGACATCATCTTTTCTGCTTTCTTTGTTCACAAATGAGCTGCAGACGTGCGCACACACCTGGCCAGTATGCATGTACAGAAGACCCATCTGTCCGCAAGAACTGAACTGATTCTGCTGACGACGGCTCCAAAATTAGTCATAATCTTTCCAAGGACAGGTTTTAGTTTCACAACCGATACTGCATACGCACAAAGGCAAAAATGTGCCATGCACATGGTTCTCCTGCTTACACCTCAGTCATCATTAATCTGCACACATGTGCATGAGCTTCATGTCCACTCCCGTTTTCAGACCTGAATGGATTTAGATGCTCCTTCAATTAATCATCTGCGTGTAACATGTTTGCACCATAAGTTATTAGACCGAGATGGAAACTGATTCACTGACAGTCATTAATGAACTGGAGAAAAGGAAATGTGTTTTATCTGGAACAAAACTTGCTGAATGAATCATGTAGCTGAGGCTACTGAGCATGCTCAGAACCAAGGGCTCAGGATGAGGTATAGCAAAATGAATACATGTATCCCTCTTATACACAATGGCAGCTTCCACAAGCAACATGATCAATAAAAGCTCGAGAATGTGAAAATGGGCTCATTTCACATGTTATAAGTGTGTGTAAACTAGGGATGGGAAAATCTAATTGAAAAATTGAAAATCTGGATAATTTGTTTCACGATTTAATTTTCTTTTTTTTGGGGGGGTTAAAAAAAAAATTATTTTTTAAAAAATAAATCAAATTAATCCACTATAAAATGTCATTTTTATTGTTTTGATTGATGTTTTACTTCTTGGGCATTATAGCAGCAGAATGATGGTCTGGCTACTGTGTTGTCTTTTTCCTCATTAAAATCAAGAAAAATGATAAGCAAAAAAAAAATAAGTTTTATACATTTTATTGTTTTTAATCAACAATTTAAACCGAATCAGCGCCCAAAAAATCTGAATCAAATCGGGACATAATCATATCGTCACAGCCCCAGTGTACATTTAAGAAATAATGGAGGAACAGAAATGCAGGATCACAAAAAACACTTTTTATTTTATTTTAGAAATAAAGAAAAGTGTTTTTGTTTTTTTGCAGAAGATGAAACAATTTCTGGAGCAAAAAATGTTAAGAAAAATTTGAAATCAATAAATATTCCTGAAATGGAAGTGGTCAACTCATTGGTTTTATGGATTTTGCAAGTCTAACCCTTTTAATGCATAGTGGCCATAGTGGACGCCTACTTACAAACTTTTTTTTCTTGCATATTCATGAATGAGGATCGTATTTTGGTAAATAAACCACTTCAGTGGATGTTAGTGAGTCATCCAATAAGTTTCCACTACCTAGAGAATAAATAAATATAAGATTTAATTGAACATAAAGTAAACAAAAAAACAAGTAGGTTGACAATTGGGGACAGTAGTATTGGTTCATTTAGGTTCATCCCGACAGACATAAAGCAGTTGTATTATAGAAGGTATATAAGGGTCCTAAGCCAAGCACACAATTTCTTTTCTTTTTTCATCATTTTTACTGTTGTGGAAACGCTTACTCTACTTCTGTTTAAACTGGTCTTTGCGCTGTGCAAATTACGATAGACAAATAGCACATCAAACAAACAGAATAAGCGAGGAGGCCATGATAATCACAAAAGTGAGAATATTCCCATTTTCAGTGATATAAAAGTTAGATGACACTGAAGTCACTTTGAAAAACTTCAGTGTTGCACTCCATTAGGACTAATTACGAATGCGACCTGGATCTGATTAGGAAAATAATCAGATGTCTACTGTAAAGTTGATAAAATATAATCAGATGCGGGTCATGTCTGAAAAAAAAAGTGGGATTTGGTTGATTTTTTGTGAACGTAGAGCAAGAAGAGAAGAAGAAACTGTGGTGCTTAAAACCCTCCATTTGGACAGTAATTCATGTGACCTGTACTTTGTTGTTGCAATGATTACCACACAAGTGTACCTGGTATGTAGACTATGTACCTTAATGAAAATTAAATCAAAACAAAAAAGAACAGAAGAAGCTGGATGAACCCTTCTACTTTTTTTTAAGTTTTTTGTGACTCAGTGAAGATAATGCAGTTATTGAAAGTCTATGTTTCACACCTCGCAGCTGATTCAACGCTCCATTCAAACATAATATAATCCTTTGGTCATCTGCTCTCCCATGACTTCCACAATGATCCATCCCTGTTTAACTCCCTGTGTGGACCAGAGTTTCCTCCATCAGGGAAAAACCTGCAGGGTTCAGTTTTTGGTTTCAGATTCTTAGAGTTTTAGACTCACATGTTCAACACGTTTTTTTTTTTTTTTTTTTAATTTGTTTGGGTTTTTTTGTTTGTTTTTTTCTAGACAGCCCAAAGCAGCTTTTGCATTTGTAAATCGTTACACTTTTCACTGGCTATGTTTTTCAGGCTTTGTTGTTATTTGTATTTTCTTTAGAGCTTCATGTTTTCTGATCTGAAGTAGCTTTTACCTATAATTGCACAACATCACCACGAAAAATAAATTAAAATCATTAAAAGATGATCAAACTTGTTCAAAGCTGTAATCCACACCACACCACAGGGCGTCTCCATCACAGTAACCAAGGAAAATGAATTTCTGATAAAAGGTAGACGTGTCGAGACTAAACCCGACTTTTGTAGCTAAAATCTTCCAGACAAGTTGGAATTTCATCAAACTGCATTTGTTGATGCTCATGATGCTGATGAACTGAACTACTTCCAACATTTTGCTCCCCCAAGCAGCATACACTCACTTTAACCAGCTTCTGTTTGCCAATTCAGCTCCCCACTGATCATTCACACCACAGTCTCACTGGTTTTAAACACACACTAGCAACAGCAAGAATGAAGAAAAAACACTGTGGTGGAAAAAGCCTGAAAACCACTTTTCCCATCAGTTCTACCAGTTTATAATGGTTTTGATTGAGCTAATTAGGTTCAAGCCATTTTTATTCATAAATTTAAAAAAGAGAAAGTTTACACTAAATCTGTAATCTTTTAAGTATGCGAATCAGTCAATCAGTAAAATTTTTTATTGTACACTTAAAAGCAAACTGCTGCTAGTAAGCCAGGTAGCTAGTAAGCCAGGTAGCTAGCAAGCTAGGTAGCTAGCTGCGCAGACTGGTCTACAAGGTCACTTAATTCATACTAAAAAGAAAACTACTAAAAGAAAAACTGTCAATAAAAAGTGTTACCATTGCATACAAACTTGAGTATGGTTGCTTAGTTTTTATAATATTTTAACCAGTTTTATCATGTTTTAGTTAATGTTATTAAACGTTTTAGCTTTTTGGGGGGGTTTTTTGTTTTGGTTTTTTTTTGTAGTTTTCTTCTTCACGCGGGTCTTTTCCTTTCTTTTGCTAAATAAAAGTGCAGCGCCATCTTTGGTGGGAATGGGGATATATTATTGTAAAGGTTTAGCTTGTTTGACCAAAGTGCAGCGTGAATGCAGTCTCGGTCTGAATGGTTACACCCCCCTACAACTGAGCCGAGTCAACAATCAGACCGAGTATAGCTGACTATCCTGATGTGAATGCAACCTTAATAAGGCCCCTAACTCAACTGCTGGGACTTGACCCTCCCAGGACCCCTTCACCATTATGACCCCTGGCTTCAAGCTCTGACTCAAAGAAGGGATCTGGATTTCTTTTTTCAGCAGAAAGTTGGAAGTACTTTTTTTTTTTTTTTTTTTTTTTAAAAAGTGCCCAGACACATAATTCATTATTATTGTACTTGTTAAATGTATGAAAAATGAATTTTGGTGTTTCAGTGATGTTTATGGACACATATTGCTTGTGATGTATCATTTACCACCTGCATAACGTCAAACAGAAGATAATGTGAAGCTGGCAATAAACTTCAGGAGCTTTTATTTCCCCAAAAAAGACCAAACATGGAGATGCAATGGGATTTTTAATTATTTAGAAATGATTAGCTCTGATAGTTATAAGTTTACTCCTCTTAAGTAAAATACAGTAAATGCAGACTTTTTGAGGACTTTTGAGAAATGGTCAATCACATGACATGCAAACTTTTAAACTCTGTGTGATTAAAATCTTTCTTTCAGTCCCGCTGGTTACCTTTACAACTTTCAAAATCTGTTTTCCTTATTGTTCAAGCTTCTGCCAGAAGTCAGAGGAAGTCTCGAGAGAAAGAAGAATGAGGAAGAGCAGGAGGAGGAAGAGGAGGAGGAGGAAGGGGGCTGCATGGAGAGTGAGTGGGCTTGAAGAATAGTATGAAGAAGTCAAGATGATGTGAGTTTATGAGCATGTGTGTGTGAATTAAGAAGCTGGAAGATGGAAAATGTGTGACACCCACCCTCCTCCCGGTCCCTCCTCATCCTCATCCTCCTTGTGAAAATGCCAGTAGAGTCAAGTCATCTCATACCAACTCACAAATTCATAGTAAGCTCTTAATGCATCCACATCATTTGTGTGTATATCACGTCCTGATTTACCCCCATTCTGCTGTGGATCTAGAACTTATGTGTGGGTCAGTGTGTTTTCTGTTATGTTTTCCTGCTTTCTGTGGGTGGGTGCATCATGACTTTGGGGACAAGGAGTTCTTTATTGCACCCCTCTGGGCTCTGAGCAATAACAAGGAGGCCAGGTGCAAGCTTTGGCACAGACACACTAACACTTCCACAAACACATGCATAAAGAGGAGACACACTTAACACACACACATACACACACACAAACTTTCCTTTCCTGCAGCTCTGCAAGTGTGAAAACTAGCGAGTCTTAATCGATCAAAGCGGTGGTGCATGAAGTTATTAAAGCATTTGTAATCATCGTCCGCATACACAGCAGTAGCTCAATACCCAACACAAAGACACACACACACACACACACACACACACACACACACACACACACACACACACACACACACACACACACACACACACACACACACACACACACACACACACACACACACTTAGGAGGTTAACAACAAAGCCAAAAGAGGAATCACATTTTATTCTGGGTGGTTTCATACAGCAGCTGCCACTAATTTGCCCTCCCTTCACACACAAGTTAAAACCAGTTTTACATCGTTTGCTGTTTCACTGCTCTGCAGCTCGTAAGAAAATCGATTTAAAGTATTGAACTTCTTCTTAAAGGAGCCCGAAGGTGGGAAATCCTATTATCAGCCAATCAGCTAATGATAGGAAGTTTATCATTTCAGTGCGCTGATCACAGACAGTCCTCTGATTGACTGGAACAAGTTTCTAAGCATCATCTTGAGCCATCTGGTAACACCAGTGACGCCATTAAGATGGTGATAGTTATGTCCAATGTTTCACACAAATAACAGATTCAGAGTAAACTCCCTTTTTTACCCTCATCATTTCCCCATTTAATTCCAGCAGTATTTTAATAATACAATACTTCTCCTGTTTCCTACCCTGACCATTTAATGTGGTGTTATAAGCATATATACTGAAAATCCATATCTAGCAATGATAAAAAATCCTTCAAAACATTCCTGGATCCACATGGTGATCCGGATCACTTCCAAAATTTAAATTGAATCTAAATTAGACCAAGATCTATTCTCAGAAAAAATCTTTGTTTTAAGCAAAAACTACTAGACAGATTTTCACAGACAGACAGACACACTGACAGATAAACACCGGTGGAAACAAAGTGATTGGAAACTATCAAACTTTTAGGCCATTTTAGCAGCCTCCTTTTAAAACTCAGAACAGGTTACCATGGAGACCGCATCATGCTGAACTGCAGCTTGCAGCTGAAATTGTACTTGCATGTAAATCTACACAGACTTGCTCTGCAGAGACAGACTAACCAGGAACACAAACTTTATCAAATCACACATTTAGTCAACAACTTATTTACCAGGTGGATCATGTGTCTCGTGTAGGTTTTCAGGTTTGCAGCTGATGCTTCTTTTCTCTGGTGTGACGAGCTAATGCGCATGTGAATCAGATTTATAGCTTGTGCTGGCTCATCAACGTTTTATGCAAAAGGCTTGTAGTGTTTAGACACTTTGACAGCGCTCCCTGAGGTAGCATTCCCCGTAGAAGAAAACACAAAACAAAATAAAAAACAAGAATAGTGACAACACAGAGACTGCGAGTCGAGAAGGAAAATCTTTTAAGAAAAGTTGCAAGTTCGCCTGGATCCTTTGGGAAACTGGTAGATAAAACTTGACTAAACATGACTAATCTGACAACAAATGTGTGTCACACATTGATGCCTCATATAAACAAAATGAACGACCAAAGGCTTTAATGGTGCAATTTCTCCTTTGCTCTCACACTCACCCCTTCTTTGTCTTTTTTTTTTTTAATTTGTTTTGGTTCCTGTTTATGACTTTGTTCAGTTTCTCGTGCTGCTTTGCTTTGCTGTTCAAACAGGGAGCTCTGTGTAAGTAGGCCAAGAAAAAAAGCCAGACTCTGGGGAGCGGCAGAGAGAAGTCAGAAACAGAGAGGCTGGTCAGTTAGACGCTGGAAGTGTCTGCCGATCTCAGTGCGGCAGCTTAAAAGGAGCTTCCGCCCCTTTGCTTCACAGGTAGGAATCGCAAACGGCTCAGAAAGAAAACCTAAGCGGAAGGGCATGAAATAAGGAGGGTTAAAAACAAAACACACAATGAAAAGAAAGAGACAGGCAGTACTGGATAACTCCTGTAATTAGAGCTACTCGTAGTAAAGGGGTTGCATTCTGGACATCGCTGCAACTTTCCATAACGTAATGAGCTATCGGTCCATTTTTAGCCACACCGGCCGTCACTGAAATGGATATTGCTCTTGTCCGAGCCGACAAACCACAACATCGGGGCCTTTCTGGAGCGGTCAGAGGCAGATGAGAAAACACAGAGTCCTGTGAAAGAAGTACTTGAAGCGAGCCAACATCTAAATACCAACAATCAAGTGGAGGTTGTCTAGTAACAGAAATCTAAGTCTGTTACAGCCTATTTCCACAAACAATAAATGTAAACGAGATAGACGCCAAATGTTTTGTAAAGTAACCAAATGAATAAATACTTCCTCTTCTAGTACCTGGCTCGTAAAACTAGTGGAGAATTACACTTGTGGCAAATAAAGATTCATAAACTCTGTTTCATTCCAATGAAGTCATACAGAGAGAAGTTGTGTAAAAATCACAGGAAAACTGTTTTACTCATCTAATGAGTCCGTTTTGTGGCTCCAACTAAAGTTCAAAGTAGAAAATCTAAAGGAGGTGCTGGTGCATTCTGTGATTGTAAAGTCTGAGGACATCCAGACACAAGACGACCAGACATCCTCCCACATCCTCCTTTCATCATGACATTCCTCCATTAGCCCCCTCAGCCAGGAGGATCAGCAGAGAAAACACATCAATACCGCAGAGACAAAGCATGAAGACAGAAGACAGGTGGATTTAGAAGATGTGAAAGAGACAAAGATGACTAAATGAAGGATCCAAATCAGGTGATGAGTTTGTTTGGTTCTGTTTAACAAAAGCAAAAAGTGAAGGAGGGGGTGATACAGTCAGTGTCTATCCTGATATGACCTGGATTAAACCCTGGACTGATTTCTGGAGATGGAGACCAGGATTATGCTGGAATCTCATTCAACTTCAACAAAGACTTCTGCTGTATTGGACTGGTTTGAGCATCTAAGGGGAGAAAAATGCCCTCTCTACAAAGTATTCAACTTTTTTAGTCAACATCTAAAAGTTCTGCATGCTCAGCTGATGCCGATAAAACGGCTCATATCACCGTAATTCTACAAAAATATTATGAAAGGATGCATCAGCTGTGTCTTTGTACCAGTGCCATCATATCAGCAACGAAGCATTGCTTGACAACCCTCAAACAAACTGAAAATAAAAGCAAAAGATCCAATGTTTATCATTAAGAAGAGTCCAGAGAGTCTACTGTACAGGTTATCCTCTACTCCGTTCTTCATCAGATTCTGTCTCCGGGTCAGAAGCCTCTGCGCCGAGTCCAGATAAAATGGCTCAGCACACTGGAGGAATTAGCTTGCTGTCGCACGCCATTACCACTGTTGTTTCTGCAACACGGCGCTAACTCCGCCTTCACATGCTATCCTTATTCGTCCAAAGAAGACACAGCAGAGTGACTGCTGGAAGCTCATTATTCTCTCCCAAAGGCTCATTAGTGTTGATCTTGGCTGACTGAGGGGTTGCAGAGATATGAATCAGGGAATGGTTCACTATTAAATCCTGTTAGAGAGGCCTGCTCGCAGGCTGGGGATGAAGCCTAATAAACTGATAGACTTTGTTTCGCAGAATGGAAGATAGTGCTCGTCTCTGAGGTAATTGAATTCATTCGAATGAAAGATGTGTGGGTGAAACATTGCAGCCAAGTTTGTACGATGCTACAGCAGTGTTTATACATGCACCGAAGACCTGAAGTCTCAGAAATATTCCAGATGGGCCGCATGCTAGAACTCAAATGTCCACAAAATTCACTCCAAAGTCTACCGGAGATTAGCCAGGCAGCTAGTTCAGCAAAAATAACCGGGTGTTACTGCAGCAGGTAATCCTTTCCAGCAGTGTGCCAAAGGGGGCTTTGATAAGAGCTGCTGCACCACACCTCCTCTGCTCTTCGATGACCAGTATGCTGCTATCCAAAGCAGAAATTCTTTGTTTTTTACATGAGAAAATAACTTAACTTTCAGATAGCTTATTGCTTTAAAAAGAGCAGCGATTGACAGTCGTGTTACTTAAAGGAAAAGCCAGCAATGCCTTTAAACATAGCACAGTTAATTAACTCATTGATCTTAACCACATTAGGTGCATCGTGGTGACATGAACTGTTCCACGACGTCTTTTTAGATTTAAATCTTTACCATGATCCATACATGTTGCATCCCAATGACGATGTAAATGAGTTTGCACCTGCAAATTAAACAGCTCTACCTCAGGTTTAGAGTTACTTTGTAATGTGCAGTACACTTATCAATGGTTAAGTTCCTCAACATAATATGTGAAAACATTGTCAGATAATTGCTAGCCAGTGTATTTTAGCATTTTAAAAGTGTGTGTTGTATTTCACAGAGTTGCGAAGAAGGCTGCAGAAATTACAGACGAAATTTGTGCCTGAGGTAATGTGTTGCAGTAGTTGCTAATTGAGGTATTCATTGCTCCATTGCTAAATTAGTGTTTGTTTGTTTTATAAATGCTAACTGCATTGTTTTCTAAGGGCAACACCAGATGTTGGTGTCCAGATAGCAGAAACTTGTTTGACCTATTCTGGATTTCTTTTTCAGCACCTATTGCTTCGTTATATCACTGCTAAGTGTTATGTAGACAAGACATGGTTCATAGAAGGTGTTGTTTCAGCCAGATGCTGGCTCAAATGCACTAAAGAAAACACATTTTTGAGCCACGTCCAGTGGATACCTGGCCATGTCAAAGCAGCAAAGCCATCAACACCTCAAACCTTGAATGAGGCTTAAACACGCATTACGTAACTTTGACATGAAAACACAGCGTACCGGACTGGTTTAATGAAACTGCACCATACAACTTATACATCTGGGAGATGAGACGAGCCATGTCAGAGTTAACAGGTCAGGTAGGATGGATTATTGGTGCCAAATTAATGGTTTGGTGATGGAGACTGGTGATGAGGAAAATGCCAAAAGTTCTGTAGTGTCTCTAAGAAAACTGCAGAGACGTGCCATGTTTGGCTGAAAAATTCTTCGCTTCCTCTTTGGGTTTTGCACCCAGCATTTAAATAAGTTAAAACTAGAGTTTTAAGGGGACATTCAGATCAGCCTTTTTACTTAGAATCCTAGCCAGTTTGCTCAGAAAGTCACTTCGTTTGGGAAATGTGAATCTGCCAAACAGATCATGATTTGGATCAAAGAAGCGGGCTCAGTCTGCTACAGGTCTCGGCCCGTTTCAAGCGGATGAAATACAGGAAGCGGACTACGAAAAGAATTCACTTACTGCATTTAACATGGCATTACATTGTAGGTAAATACATACATATCGCGTTAAGGGTCCTCTGCCTCCTGTGTTGTTCATACTGTCATTGTCGCAGTGTATTTCTGCAGTATACTTGCATAAGACAAAATCAAAAACCCAAAACAGCGGTAGTTTCCTGCTCCACGTTTAGCTCTTGCTAAGTACTAGAGCAGCTCCACCTTTGATGGGAATGGGGATTTATCATTCTAATGGTTTGACTAGTTTGACCAAAGCACAGCAGACAGATTCTTTACTTCCTGATTATAAACAGGAGAGGCGGTTCAGTGAAGGGACACTTAGAACTACTAACTCTTAACCCTTAAATTTCCTGACAGCTTTAAAGTAGTTACAGAGAGGTTTTCGCCTTCTCAGGTCTTGTGGTGAGGGGAAAAATTACATAAATAAATTATTTCTAGCAACCAATCATCTCCAGAGAGATGTCGAAAAACCTGCTGGAAATCAAACACCTCATTTGGCTGCCTTGTGTTGTAGGGACTTTGAGCAGGCATCAGCAGCTTAAAAATATTAATTTCTCTAGCATCATTTAGGGATTTAAATCCCCTCATGTCTCCCTGTCAGCACCCAGCTTAATTTTTAATAACACTTCTTCAAAATGGGAGTGAAAATTAGCTCTGAAAAAAGATGAAAATAAGTCAACACTGCTAAAATAAGGTAGAGTAAATCAACAGGGACCAGGAAGTGCTTTGATTCAGCCATGGAAGTCAATGCAGAGTGTAATCAGAGCAGGGTTGTGCCAGCCTGGATGGTAACTCAGTTAGCTTGTTTTTTAAATTTCTGCATACAGTGAAAACATCTCATGTTGCAACTTTGCTGTGGCCATTTTCAAAGGACATCATAGAGAAATTAAAAACAAAGCAGCAGATTTTTATGTAATTGCTGGCATTTGCAGGAAACAGAGCCTATGACGAATCACAAAAAGCGTCTGTTCAGAGCGTCACTCATGGATCGGCATGGATTGGCATGCATCACGCGGCATCTGCCTGCTCATTCAGCTGCAAGGCTCCATCTGAGGGGAGGGGACAGAGGGCGAGTTGAAGAGCAGCATGTGCATGCGATCAGCCATGTCAGACACAGCTCGTTTTGATGACACACGTGTGTCGTGGTGATCAGCTGCTTGTCCCTGTTAGTCTGTGCTGTGTGAAAGTAGGCCACCAGCCTACTGATGCGAGATGTCCAGTCCTGCATCACAGGATATTTCTGACTTTCATTTTACATTAAAAACAGCACAACTGGATTTTGTTGGGTACGTGATCGCATTACTGCTTCTGTGTGTTTGCAGAAAAGTATGTAGCAGGGTATACTGGCTTTGTGACTAAGAGACAAAAAAAAATAAAAAAAAAATACACAAGAATAGAGTGCAAGTAGTAAAAGTCTGCAGTGGTTTGCACATGCACCACAGAGATCATGAGGAGGGCAGGATTTCTCAGAACACAGTATTTAGCTACAGTACTAGGAAAAAAGCTGCAGGGCATATACTAATGCCCTGAGTATATATGTGTGTGTATTTGTGTGGCAGGTCCCTCATCCCCATGATGCTTAACCCCCTCCAGCAGTTGAAGCATCGTGCAGCGTGTCACCATGGAAACAGGGCAAAATTGTAAAGTGAGGAAGCAACAATGTGGTTTAAACAAAAGGTCAAAAGGTAAACATCACTGTCTCCTGGTTCTCTAATAAGAATATCGAAACAATTATGATAAATAAAATTAAAAAAAATAAAAAACATCATGCACCAAGGAAGGCAGAGCATTTTCAAAAAAAAAAAAAAATTATTACTTCTTCGAAAGCAATAATTCTTCCCTGGACATAGAGTTAAGTGAAATATCAGTTTCTAAACATCTTAAAATATGTTAATAAAGAGTACTGTGATAGCATCGACGATTAGCAATATTGCTCATCTAAACCTGCTGTATGAATTGTGTATGTAGCTATATCTTTACGCCATGCTGCCTGTAAATGCAGCACATTTACTGGTGGTTTACTGCAGCATCAGAGCTTGTTTCCAAGTTGCATTTTTGCCTTGTGGAATCAGTCACATCAGCATCCATATGTAGAGGACAAATTAATTTGCTTTCATTGCAGCTACCTTAGCTGCCAGCATAAAGGCACATCAGCTTCGACCATCCTTTCAGCCCCCACCCAACGGACTCGGGTAGACTGGGCGGGTAAGTACGAAAAACTTTGTATATTTTAATTTGCTTTCACACTGCTCTTTACTGGAACAGACCAAACCGCCTGAACATTGCTTCGATACAATATCTGCAGTCGAGGAGGTAGGACCAGGCTTTGTCTAAAGCAGACTAAACAGCAACAGTATAAATGTGCTTTTTCAAACGGGATGACAAAAAGCAGGAAATGTGCACCGGGAAACGAATCCAGGGGGGAAAAAAATGTGCTTTTGGACTGCAGGAACCTGTAGTATTTGTACCCAAAACAGAAACAGCAGTTAATTGTAGTTAAAAGAATCAGGAATTTTTGCAACATTTCAGTTATTTCACCTGTGATGCAAATGCAACCTTGGAGCTCTCCTGTCCCAATAAAGGACAATTCACACATTCACTCAGTTGTGATCCTTGCCATTGACCACTGGGTCCCTCTATGTGCTTTGAAAGCAAAGGGATTGTGCACACATCAAGAAAACACACAAGACCAAAAGAACAACATGGAGACTCTTTGAATGAGAATACAAAGTATTCACATCTCTACAATGTGGAGTCATACATGGAAAGTTTCTGGACAGCTGACTCAAAAGTTGGCATTTTTATCCACTGGATCCAAGTGTGGAGCATGTCAGCACATTTTATGTGGTTAAGTAATGTACAAAAAGTGCTTTTCTATTACAACACCAACCCTTACAGGGCAATAAATGCAGCAGCAATGACTATCCAAACATAAATGCTCCCGATCCTGTTTCAGTTTTATTGTTGTGTTAGTTTATACCCAAACATGCTCTAGAAACACCAGACAGATACTCTGAAACTCCTTGAACTTAGAAGAGTGGCATCTCTGAACTGAGAGAAACAAGACAGGAAGCCCCAGCAGTGGGTAGTATCCAGAGGTGCATCTGAAGGTGGAAAACGGATTCAGTTCCAAACTAAACCTGAGATCTTTTGATGATCTGGCTCTTTGATACACAGTGCATTGGGTACAGCTGTGTTTAATGTCCTGGAGATGCTGGCAAATAAACAAAATCCTTTGAAAAGGCAATCAGAAGGAAGAAAGAATAAAAAGGTGGGGGTACAGCTTCAAAGAATGTAAAATTATGCAAAGATTTTTCCAAGCAGGAGCAAGAAAACTGATAACTTTTCTCCATGAATCTTCTTTTCCTGTTCCTGCTTCGTCATTTAGAGAAATAGTCTTAACTGTGCCGCTTTATGTAGCTACCCAGCATAGTCAGATTCACTTCCACCTCCCTCCAAACAGGAAGCTGCTGCCAGATGAAGAGACAAAGTCACAGGAAGACAGTGGTTTGGTGTATCATGCCGGCATGGAAAGAATTTTCTTTTACACAGTCTAAGGATGTGGCACTTCTTGTTATAAATCTACAAGGTTGCAGCCGCTGATGCAAAGTACAGCCTCCATTTTCAGGCTCATGGGCAGGGCGATATCTAAACCACTGGAACTTTCTACACTGGCATCTTTATCACCTCTTCAAAGGCCTGTAAGGGTAATGATGGGGGTGGCTCTGGATCTGGTATATAAAGAGTCTTACAACGGCGAAGAGTGAGGTCTGGTAGAGCCTTCACATTCACAGAGTGCAATAATAAAAGAGCGGCTCTTTTTCCAGTACAAGGAAGGGTGAGGCACGCTTAATTAAGACAGAGATGTTTTAACCGCCAGTGAAAACACGCAGCTGAAAAAAGAAAGCTGGGAAGATGGAGAGTGGAAACCTTAGACGGAGGGTTGGTTAACACTAGGTCTCTTATTTTAGCGTTCAAACAAGCGGCAGAATTCAGAAATGAGCTTAAAATCCTCAGGTTTATAAAAGAAGAAAGGCAAAAGAAAAAATTAAGCATAAGATGTGAAACTGATGTTTAAACCCCAACATTTTTACGGATCTAAAATACAGACTCAAGCGCATCATAATCTACTCCAGCCAGATCATTTTAGTGGAGCTTTCCATAGAAATTCCCATCAAATTTCATCAAAACAAGAAATCTACATAGATGAGGTGACAAGTGGGTTCCTTTTCTCCTTCACAATGTTTAAAAAACATCTTCTGCCTCATGGCTGAAATTTATGTAAAAGTTTCAAATCAAATCAAAAGAAATTCAAATTTAGTTTTAAAGTACACTTTTGTTACCAATTTTCCTGCAATAAGGCTTTCAAACCTTTAGACTAACTGAGCCAACTATCTGCAACCAATTATTTCATAAGGCATCTGTAGAGCAGACAGCTTTGGATGTGCGGATTAAAACTATCCTAATCTGCCGAACACCAGAATGAAAACAGCCAATGTGTCTGTTTTCTTATTTTAAATGTGCGTACACCAGCGGCTGCAGTGGAGCTTGGACAGGATAATACAAAGAAGGTTTTCTACTGAGCGGTCCTTGTGACATCTATTACAAAAGGTCGCCATATATACACCAAAGGTTGCAGTAATCATAGTGTGCAATTTCTTTCTTCAAAGCCTCCACATACCAACTTGTCAACAAAGATTGAGTCAAATAAAAAAACTTCTCGCTGATGTCCAACTCTTCTAATTTACCTGAAAGTCAGACATTACTAGTGAAAACACATAATCTCAAGGCGCCTTCAGTGGCATTTAGCTACAAAGTCTTGTTCAGATGTCAGACATGAGAAGCTCTGGTTTGGCTGATTTAAGAGAGGAAAAAAACTTTCACTAGAATTAAAAAACAAATTATACTAAAAGAGTATTATGCAAAAACACAAGATAAAAAAGCAGTTCCATTGGTGGGTAAAAACATTTCTTTAGAGCAGCACTGAGCTGCTATATAGAGAGTGGAGGGATTGTGAGGAATAAACGGTGATTCAGTCAAAGCCTAAAATCAACAGTAACTTTACAAGTGCTGGCTCACTCCTAGATGAGTTGTGCAGCTCAAGGAGGGATTCTGCTTCGACTCGGGTCACAGATATGTCTAACAATAATAACTGTGGAGCAGTAACCAGCTACAAACATCTGGAAAGGATGGGACGGGGTGCAGACAGGACAGTGCACTTCCAAAACTAAAAACCTTTTTAGAAAGTCATAAGTAAAAATTAACAAGCTGAGGTTCGAGCGAAGGATTTTTAACCTTCCCAACACTGGTGCTTGGTTATTAGTTTCTTTACATCGAGCTAGATGATTTGCACCGCATCTATCCTTCAGGTTGAGCCCTGTGTTTGACAGGTTTTGGATAAATTAATTAGAAGGAAAAGTAAATGATATCTGTAAAATAAGTTACCACTGTTTTAGTTTTATAGACCCTGCCAAAGAAGAATCAGCACACTGAGCATGCTCAGAATGTTCTTCCAGGTCCAGGAGGATTACTTGGATTATAAACATTTCCGTGTTCTCATCTGGAAGGAAAACTTCTGGAAAACACACTCTTTATGTATGTAGATCTTTAGGATCAAATATTTGCTTATAAACATATTGACAGAAGTGACATCAGGGCCTTAATTCATCTCGTGCTGGCGAATATGGAAATAAAGTCAATGTATATAAAGAAAAAAATGATATTTTCCAAACTATGTTGTTCCAAGTGGATCTGTGAGGCCTGTGTTTCCAGTTGGGTGGCTGTGCCAGTAATAGCACATCGCCTGCTGATCTGGACTCAGCTCCACCCAACCTTTTCCTTCTGTCATCATCACACACCACAACAAACCACTTGATGGGTATCGGCGGCTACTGTGTGTGATCAGATTATAGAGTATGCGAACAGCTAATTAAGCAAATCATATCCTTCTACTAAAAAACGCAATAAGTTGTTTTTTGTTTTTTTGTTTTTACTCTGATCACATTTTTCATTTTCAAGATGAAAAAAAGTGTAAGATGTGATGCTCCACACAGCAGAAACAGCCCCTCCTCCCTCTCAACATACTGACCCACAATTCAGCTCTGCTGCTGCGCTCTATAAATAGACAGAGATTTAACCTACAGCGAGCCACAGAGGGAGGGAGGGAATGCAACGGCGGTGCAGAGAGATAAAGATGTAGGAGGCCAGAAACAAACATGAGCAGAGAAATCCTGTTCTCTCTGCTGATATAACTCCTAACAGACAATAATATGAGGTGTCAGGTAAGTTAAAAAGGCCTGAGAGTAATCAGTAACTACAGGAGGAAACTTTATTGCAGAGTTTCTGCTGCATTGCACAGGGGTAACCAAACGGTGGGGAAAACTGCTCAAAAGACCAGTAATTGTCCTCTCCCTTATTAAACACCTACATGTGGTGATATGAAAAAGCAAAGTATTTTATTCCAGCTCAAATGATGCACAAAGCAATAAAAGGACTCAGGAGCTCAAACAGTGTATTACCTGCTGATGCACAAAGGTCATCAAGTAAAACTCACACATGCTTTTAGAGTAATGGGTACATTATTAGCGGTTATCCTTAAACATAAAACAGAAGTGGATTACTTCTTGTTGTAACAATGCTTATTGATAATAGATCTTACACTGTTTGAAGGTCTGTTTATTTTCCTTGTACATAGGGACACACGTGAAATGAAAATGCATTTGTGGGATGAGAAGACTGTGGGTTGGACTTATAAAAAATGTATCTGCCAAAACCAAACAACATTTTTTTTTTTGTTTTTGGTCTTTTTTTGTTTTTTGTTTTTTTGTTTTGTTTAGAGCTTCCGGTTCCCCAGATGCTGTAAATCAGGTGACATAGCGTGCGTTTCAGTTGTCATCGGAGAAAATTTTTTGCTAGAAATGACGAAGCAATCTCAGAATTCTGAGACGCCGAGTTTCCAGATTCCAAGATGGAATCAAGATTCCCAGTTTTACTTAGTCTATTTTTGTCTTTATTAAATAAATAAATAATATATAATAAGTTCTCTAACCATTGAGTTTCTAGTTTAAACCGCACTGTTGTTGTTATTGATGGTTACATTGCATACATCGTGTCAACATGTATGGTTTCTTTCATAATTGCCTAAATTGGTTGGCGTTCTCATATTACACATTTTTACAACTGGTTTATCATCTTTTGTTTTGCAGAATTTTAACAAACTGGGTATTTTGTCCATTTTTCCAAGTTGATGCAACAGGAAGGGCAGCTACCTGGTAATGGCGTCCCCTACTCTACACCGCTCTGAGACTGGAACGCATCATAATTAACAGTACCTGCGAGCATGGACACTAGAGCTCCGTTTCCACCAAGCGGTCCGGCTCAGGATGAGATGTTTTGGTGCAGTTTGGTTCAATAAACTAAGAAAATGGAATAACATACCAATCAAACCTTTAGAGCCGAAATGAAATCTTATGATTTAATGTCTGTTTTTCAACACAGCAAATACAAGGCAGCAGCTTTAAAAACTGCCTTAAATTTAATGGGACATAACAAATTGCACACTAGAGAGTAACCATAAAAATAAACATCTCTCGTTTAAAGAAGCATCATAGGGTCTGCAAAGTAAACAGAGTCAAAGATGAGCAGAGTGTGTGAAGCCCTTTGTTCTGCTTTGACTGATAATCCTCTCAGCCTTTCGTGTGACAACACAAAACCTCTTCAGCTCTGACGCTGGAAATCTTTGTATGATTTATTCAGGAAAGTAGAGTTGGGATTACAGCTGAGGAGGAGAGGAAACACGAACTGAGATGGCATGAATCTTAACAGCCAAATACCCCTCAGGTCTTCAGGTTTCCACTCAGGTGGGCTTGCAGCTGGTTTGCATCATCCACTCTACGTCTGCCTCGGGTTCATTTATAACTTTAAGGATGACGTCGCTGAATCGTTCCTGATCTATGTTGCTTTAACCTGTTAGACGTGATGCCAGAGCATCCTGGCTGCAAGCGAAACAATCGTGACATCCAGCAGCAGACACGCTCCCTGCCGAAGGGCCTTCACGCAGACAGCGAACCCCAGACCGGCTGAGTCATTATGAGCAGGGGGAAGGAAAGGAAGCAAATCCAGCAACTAAACAGATTTTATGCAGTTATACAAGAAAATATTTCATTAATTCTTCCTTATGCAATATTAAAGACAGATTTAACACAAAGAAAACGTTTAGCTTAGTTAATGTTTCACCTAAGTACAAGCTCATCAAATTTCACTTTCAGGCTGCGACACAATAGTCTCACTTTGATGAAACCTGAAGCTGAAACCTTAAAGACTTGAAGTGTCAATACCAAACAGCACAACATGGGTCACATCATTAAACCCTGATGACCCACAGCATAGCATCACTTTGCTATCAACACCTACAGAAGCAGCATTTCCTGACTGAGGCCTGCAGAGCTCATCAGCTGAGAAGCCGAAAATAACCATCAATCCCAGCATGCCTCACAAGTTACCATGGGATCAAACGATCTGGGAGGGCGGATACCGAGGGTTTGTTTTAATCACATGGTGGAGGAAGAAGGAGGGGGGATGATGGTCACGACAAGAGAAAGTCAGAGAAAAGAGTGCTTTAACTGAGAGCAACGCCACATTGATAAAAGATAAATAATCTCTTTAGCTCAGCTGGCAGATTTACAGAGTGTGTCTGAGTGCGTTTCAGAGCTCGCCTGATTCATTCTCTTAAAAAGTGCCAGGTTTCTGTGGATGTTTCTGCTGGAAACACCTGCAGATTATGCACTTGCACGCAGTCTTTCCCTTGCAGTCAAGTCAGGCCTATTTATAGATCCAAAAATCACATTTGTCTCTCTGTACAACACAACAACCTCAGTCCTGGAACACTTCAGAGGAGAAAAAAAAAAAAAAAACTCCACGGAAAATGTGCATGTTCTCTTCACATATCGGAAAGCTGATTATTTAGCAACTGTGGATTGTTTCTGGGAGTGTTTGATTTGTTTGTTTGCTTTTTAAATGCTTTTGTAAAATGAAAAAGAATCACTGAAGGGTGTGCAGCAGCCGGTAAGAAGTAGGCCAAGTTAAGTAGGGCAGAGTGCATGCAGTGGAGCCCTCAACAGCAATCAGCACCTTTCATCAAAGCCACTCTGTCATGCAAAGAAGAGACAAACTGGTGTCAGGAAGTATTTCCATAAGCAGGAAAAAAAAAAAAAAAAAAAAAATCAAAATAATAAAGCAGCATGATATTTTTTTTTTACATGACTTAGAGAGAGAAAATAACTCACATGTAGAGATTTTTTTTTTTTTTTTAATTTAACAAAATGATGTCCATATCTTTGTGAAAACTGTGGTCACAAACAAAAACTATAAACATTTACTGGTTTGTTAAGACTTAATCGATTTATTTTCTATTCAGATGCGGTGGGGGGAAAAAAAATGTGAATAATGAGGCAGTTCTGACAGGTAGAGGGAATATTACTACTACACCTCTGGGAACTATCATGGAAATTACATCTGGGAAAAAGAGATGTGTGGAAGGAGAACAAAACAAAAGCAACACTCAAACAACACATTTCACTTCTTACTAACTACTAAATGCGGCTGATTGTTCTGCAGAAGATAAAAAATAAAAGTGGATGAGAGAGGTAAGAGTTATTTCCAAACACGTATGCAGCATTTTTTAATCTGATGGGGTGATATTCTCCAGCAGAAAGAATTTTACCCCCTCATCTAATAGTATTTAATCTAATACATTTCTCTTTAAATAAACAGTAAATGGCATGAATTGAACTGAAGAAATATTGTCAAGTTTTCCATTTTTGAAACAGACTTTTAAAACGTATTGATGGCCTTATGCCTGATCTCGCAGGTTAAATACATTTGAAACGTTTGAAAGCAGGAGTCCATACAAGGAGAACAAAGACAAACATTTTCAAACTTCAAAAATATTCACCAAAATTAAGCAAAACTTTGGAACATTTTGGAAATGTTGCGTCAGATGAAATACCCTGTTAGTGTACGTCTGTAAGTTTGACCCTACAGCTCCTGCACATCACAACTGCTTAATCAGTAACCACTTGGCTGCAGCGCTGGTAGGACACCTATCCACCAATCAGAACGTTGATCCAGTGTTTCAGCTACCATTACCAAGAGATCATATTAGCTAGCGGCCCGCCCTGCCAAGAAGGTAAAGGGATACCCTTTAACTTTTGACCCAAATATTAGCCTAATGTGAGTAATAATGGATGATTTCTGGGGTTCATATACAGTGATTGACGTGGGGTTGGCACTCCAAGCTGGCTGCCCTCTTCAGAAACCAGGCACTGTTCCTTTCAGGAGCGGATCCGTCTCTCATGTGATCATGTGACCTGGATTGCTTTGCTTTACGGCTCTTCCTCTATAAACACAGAGGGCTCCGCTTTGCGCTTCTTTTCCCTCATATTCAAACAAAAAAGTTTGTTATGGTTGAACGAAGAAAGAAGATGAAAATGGTATCTGAAGAGGCCAGAAAGAGGGAAAGGGATTGCCCCAGAGGAAAGACATAAATCCACCTTGGCAAAGATTTCGCTGCTAGGAGCTGATAAAAGAACAATGTGGATGCTAAACCCACTCTGTTTGCCTCAGTGTTAGTAGACTGGTAAGGTGAGCTGCAGAACACTGCAGTATAAACCTGTGTCATTACTTTACTGTTTAGTAGAAGCTAAATGCAACTAGTTGAAGCTAATAGACTACAGACCAAAATCAAACATTGCCCTAAATATTTTGCTAAAGTTAAGATGGTTTACATGCAATAAAAGCATTCGCTATAATTCATGGAAATATCAAAGTAGTAACAGAATAACAACTGATAAACAACTGGACTGGTTTAGTTTTACGGTTTTCATACGCTGTTAGCTTGTGCACGTTAGCTTAACATCCCATAAGCTAACAGTAAGTTATTGAGTTAACTTACTTACTAGTTATTGAGTGCTAAAAGTTACAACTTCACTTGATACTCAAGATTATCATTTATAGTAATGTTTTTGGAGCAGTTCTTATTTTCAGTGGGGGTTTTTTTTTGTTTGTTTTTTGGGGTTTTTTTTTTTTTTTGGAAGTTACAAGTTTAGAGCCCCTAGTGACCCAAAGTTAATGAAACAAAGACTGTCTTTAATTTTATTCTCTGTACCTGTGCCCCAAAGTTTATTGCAACCTAAGAAACAAAAAAGGATTTAAAATTGTGTTTAAAAAGGCATTATGTAACCTATAAATAAAAGAAATAAATTAAAAAGATGATATTTTAAAGACATTTTAAAATAAAAGAAAAATACCTTCAACAACACCTTAAATTTCCACCTATATTTTCTTATTTCCTCAGTCTTTTCATTTATGTTTACACAAATAATAACAGCATACAGCACTGATCAATTATGATAAAAAAAAATTTTTTTAAAAAGGCCATCCGCATGCCACTATAAATACCAGACACAGAGACTGCAAAGTAATAACAAAAACTAAATTTTCTACTGCATACATATAAGTGTTGTTCATTTTAAGTGAGTACTGGCTGCTTCTGTTCTCACGCGTGCGCGCACACACATACACTCACACACACACACACACACACACACATAGCAGTCAGTGTTATCCAGCCACATGTCCAGGCATGCTCTTGAAGTTGGCAGAATGTCAGTGAGGTTTAAAGAGACAGAAGAGAGTTAGTTATGGATCATGTGTTTCGAAGAGGTTGAGGCCATCACTGCACAGATCACTGAACATCCAAAGTCTTCTCATTTTAAGTTGCAAGCACACCTGCGGCTACGCAGGTGATGTGCAGATACAAAATAAAAGAAAAAAAATCTATTCCTGCTGTCCCAGTTATGATCTCAGGAAGTATTAAATGACAAAAGAGCATTTCAGAGCACAATGTCAGGTAAAATCATGTTTTTCCCCACATGAACAGTTACATGCTCACAGTTAGCAGAAGAGGCTCATCCAGCTAAAGCTAATCAAGGCTTAGGAAAGAGAATTTCTAATGACAATCTTAATGCAAGTCTACTGTAGGCGGCACACATGACATTTAAATCTACATTTACCTTCCAAATGACACTATTGTCTAAAAAATCTTTACAAAAACTAGTGAACTCGTGAATTAATTGAGCTCTCTAAAACTCTGTTAAGTTCCCTCAAACCAATTTCTCTTCCATGCAGCATCACACGCTGCGGCTAATACATGACTGAAGCTGAGCGTCCGCTCGCTAAACACCTTCCAAACCTGTCTCCATAGCAACCTGGTGAATCCTGGAGGTGGAGGATAGAGGGGTGGGGGCAGGGGGTTGACCCTACAGTGACCCATGTACCAGCTGCTGTAAGCATGCTGAGGCCAAAGCAAAAAGTATCCAACAGCCAGATCATCATCATCAACAACAACAGGCTTCAGGCTGCAACTGCAGTAAATGGTTGGAATGAAATGCATGTGTGTACGCTCCGATACCTGCACTGTTAATCTAATGCAGCTTCTGCCTTTTCCTGATATTCCATATCCATCAAATAAAACATGAATAATCTGTCCATAATATAACAGCAAATATACAGTAAACTAATTGTCAAAGAAGATAAACTCAAATACAATGAGTTTCCCCTATTAAGCTCTTTTTTTGACTTTCTTTTCAAATTTAGTAAAAATGAAGATCAGTCATATGAAGTGTTATAAATGTATCCATCCATCCATTTTCTAAACTGCTTAGTCCAATTCAGGGTGGTGGGGAATTCAGAGCCTATCCCAGTGATGAGCAGGGGAGAGGCGAAGAATACCCTGGACACGTCGCCACCTCATCACAGGGCCAACCCAAACAGACAAACAACCAGTCACACTCACACTCACTGATCAATTAACCTAACATTAAAGTCTTTGAGTGGAGGGAGGAAGCCAGAGTACCCGGGGACAACCCACGCATACATGGTGAGAACATGCAAACTCCACACAGAAAGACCACCGTATGAGCCTCCCCTCCCCCATTCACATTGCACATTGGTCAATGATGTCAAACCTTTACAATAACACATCCCCATTCCCACCATAGGTGGCGCTGCAGTAGTATTTAGCAAAAGAGAACAAGACCCGCAGGAAGAAGAAAACTCTGTTGCGAGGTACACATGGAGACGAAACTATCGCTGCTTTGGCTTCTTTTTTATTTTGTCTGATGCAAGTATACTGCAGGAACCCATGCAACAATGGACGCAGTATGAACAACAGATGAGGCAGAGGACTCTTAATGTGATTGCTATGTATTTACCCACAATGCAACACTATGTCAAATGCAGAGGTGGCAATTCCTGGTCCAGAAAGTAAAAGTCCTGCCATGTTTTTGGATCTACCTGTACATTTAGAAGAGGTGTTTTCACTAACAAGCTTGTTTACCTGGCAAAAAAATTATTATTAAATTCAGCTCGTTTGGCGACTGGTCGGAACACCTGCCGGACAGAACTTTTACTTTCTGGATCAGGAATTGCCACCTCTGGTCAAATGCAGGAGGTGACTTTTTTTTTTTTTTTGTAGTCCTCTTCCTGCATTTGGTTCACTTGAAACAGGCCAAGACCTGCATTTGTAGGTGGACCGAGTCCGCTTCTTTGGTCCAAATCAGAGTTTGTTTGGCGCATTCACAGCTCCCCAAACGAAGCAGACTTTCCAAGTAAAAGGACAAGGATTCAAATCAAAAAGGCTGATGTAAATGTGCACACGGAGCAAAACTTCATCGTTATCTTCTTTGACATCTGCATTTTTACCATGTTATCCTTTCAGTTTAGAAAATCTTCAGCAAGTATCATATGAAAGATTAAAAACTCCTGAAATGAGCAGGCTTAACTCTTTTCCAGCAGCTTCCCTCTCCTCACACGAGCAACCTCTGAAAATATTGTTTTTATACATCTGCCTGGTAACACAAGCAGTTCTCAGAGTCGTGCCAACCGAAGCCACACTTGTCAGGTTTTCCCACATTTCAGAATTTCAATATACATGATTTACTTTTTGTGCAAAGCTCAGAGAAAGTCTTCATGTCAGCTCCAAATGCGAAGTAACTATTGAATTTGTTTTTTTTGCTGCTTAAACAGTGATATTTTAATCTAACAGTTAATGTGTCTTGAAGTTGTCTCACTAGGCCATAATCTGCTTGTGTAACCATAACAGAGGAATCCTGAGCATAAATGAGCTTCAGGCTGTGACTCCATCTCTCATGGCTGCATCCTATATGTGTTTTGAAACCCTTCCGTCCTCATGGGAGTATACACAGTCTGCCCGGCTACAGGAGGAAGTGCTTCGAGAAACTCTGGGCCAATCTGAAGCAGGAGTTGAAGTCAGCTGGTTGAGGATCATTGCTGTGATCCAATCATGCGGCAGAATTTGTGGTCAGGTGATGGCTCAGACCGGCTCACAGTGTTTTGAAGCAGATGAAAACAAAAGCTAATGAGGCTGTCAGTCGGCCCCGCCAGCTGCCTCGCAGCGTGCACGGCTGAAAGAAGCTGCAGAGCTCCAGGAGACAAAACAGGATTCATTATAACCACGGCAACAAGTGTGTGTGTGTGTGTGTGTGTGTGTGTGTGTGTGTGTGTGTGTGTGTGTGTGTGTGCGCGTGTGTGTCAGCATGGAGGTAAAGAGAAAGAGGTTTACAATGAAAGACAGTAAAGATGGCAAGAAAGGATGAAAGGAGAGTCCAAAGATGTGCTTTTCATTCTGTTAGCTGATCCCACTGTGGAAGACTAAACTCACGTTTTATTCACATAGAAACAGAAAATTTGCAAAAAGGTTGCAGGTTCCAAACCAAACATCCAGGGAACAAATGCACAAAATGAGAATCCCAAATCTGACTAAATACTGACTCTGGCTTGTTGTTGTCACATTGTTTTTCCAACCTATAAAGTAGAAGTAAACATCAGTATGCAGTGCAGATGCATCACAGGCTCACTGGCAGTTTTAACTCAAACACATACGTCTTTCTCAGCTGTGTGCTGTCCAAAAACTTCCTTGTTTGCTTGTACCCAGGACAAACAGCCCCCCCCCCAACCCCTCTCCAGATGGCCACCCATACAGTAGCTCCCCCAAACTCCACACACATTCATACAGAATCCACAGTGTCCACCCAGTTAAACCACAGGAGCTCAGACAGGCCGACAACTGTCATTAAGAGGCCTGACCAGACGCTACGAGTTAGCTGGCGCGTGCGCTTCGGGAAGGAGGGGCTGTAATAAGCCAAAAGGAGGGTCGCAGGTTGTGCTTTTATCTGGCGAGCCAGCTAGTCCAATTCTTATTCAGCTGTAGTATTTCAACACACACACGGAAAGCCCTACGTCTAAACTCTTTAAAAGAAATAATTTCTTCTCCAAACAAGATCTCAAAAACATCTGTAATCTTCAATACCACTGCAATAAATCTTCTTTACCATACCAAGTCGAATATCCATTTATGGCCAACTGTTTGAAGTATAAAACTCACAAGCTGTGCAAAGCCAGCATACATTTGGAAAGCATCCACTAGATAGCCGGAGGAAGTGGGTTTTTTCCCTTAAAAAAAAAAAAAATCACTTCAAGTCAGGAAACATTTGGTCAAAATTTCTGCTTCCAAACCATAGCAGCTGATTTTTGATTGGCAACCATCCATCATAACATGCAGGCCTGCAGTACCAGCTGTAAAAGGAAATTACAAGGTAAAAAACGAAGGAAATTACAGAGACTGTGCATCTAAAGCACAGACATGCAAAGATTAACAAGCCAGCAGCATAGTGTGAAGCCTGCAAGGAGATCCAAACCTCCCACATGGATAACAAATGTGAGGAACATATTCTGTAGGATAATAAACAAAACTCTAAGTTACCCACCGGAAACTTTGAAGAAGCCTGATTCGTCTAATTCTGTGAAATTCACTCACTCAGTCTGCGCTGCTGCTGCTTTCTGCAGACTGCAGTCAGTGAATGTGAACATAATTCCATATTTCACAGCAAGGCAGCAAATACCGAAGCAAACTTTGGGACAAATATGGTGAAATCAATATTTTATAGACATGTAAAACAGTTTTAAAAATCCCCCGAAAGCTCCTTCTTTAGGGCAGAAAACTCATGAAATTTATCAAACATGAATGAAGCTACAGGTTGAAAAGCTACAGAAGGTACAGAAAAAAGCAAACTAAGCCACCTGACAGAAATTAAAGGAAGCATGTTGCATTTCTCTGCCACACTACCCCTCGCCCGCCATCCCAGCCAGGGTGGCAGCCATTTTGGCTCTAAACAGAAAGGCTTTCAGTGAGTTTATCAGGCAGGAGGAGGTCACAGATAACAGAATGAAGGGGCCTTTATAAGAGATGTGAGTGAGTGTGGTGGAAAATCAATACAGAGGGAGTCCTGGGAAGACACAGACAGAGGCATGAAACCCGTCTAATCTGGAAACACGTGACTGAAGCTTCAACCTGTTTATGTTTCATGAACCCATTGAGCAAAAATGCAACAAAAAAAAATGGAGAAAACTCGAAACTAAAAACTACAAAACTACAAACTAAAACAAGAGGAAGACATCTCAAAGAAAAACTTTTTACCTTTTTTCTACTTAAAAATGAAAGTTGAACTGGAAAACCATATAATCTGAGAATGAAATGGTTTTAAGAAGAGCATTCATGTCAGAGTCACTTGAAAGGACTAATTTACGATCACCAATACGCTCGGCTACTAAGAGCTGCTTGCCTGGGAGAAAGATTATTATCCAAGCCAAGGCTGAAAGAACAATTTTTCATTTTAACAAGTAAGCCTTAGATGTTAGCATAAAGGACAAGATTGCAGTGATAACCTTCATTTTGGGACAAAATACGAGTTCAATTTCAGTTTTGTATAACAGCCAAAGCAAAACTACTGAATGACAGAAATGGACCTGGAAAAAGTGGAATGATGCTCTGAGGCTGTAATGGTGATCCTGCACAGAAACATATGGGTGTTTAAAACTGACTGATTGAACCAAATTAACATCTTTAGCTTTTGGTCACACAGACCGAGCTTTTAGCCTGATGACAAGGTATATTCATATATTTGATCAAATATACAGGAATTATGGAGGAAGTGTTATATTTTAGCGAGAAAAATGACCATTTTTTGCTGTGATTGTGTGAAAGTTGTAGTTAATAAGCATATGTCAGCATATGATGCAATTTATAACTAGAGATATATTATGCCCAATGAAGCAATAACTACCTTCTTTTCTCCAACTTCAACCATTTTCACACAGTAACAACCTCATAAAAGGCACTTTTAAAATAAATGTAGGATTCCCGCTACAACTCCACAGACAGAAATTAATGACGTGTGTGTTTGTGCATTTAGGAATTATTGAGCTATTTCATTCTGACGTTTATGTTTGTTAATTTCCGTTTAAAATTATGGTAATTTGTTCTTTTTTCATCTTTATATTTATCTCTGTATTCATTGATACATTTAGTAGAGGTGGGAAAACAAATTGAAAAAATTAAATATCGGGATATTTGACTTCACAATTTTAAGATTGCTTTTTTGTTAAAAAAAAAAAATTCAAATAAATTCAAATAATCCATCATACATTTTTTGTCATTTTTATTGTTTTTATTCATCTTTTTACTTGTCTTCTTGGGCATTATATTAGCAGAATGATGGTCTGCCTAATACGTCATTTTTTACTATGTGAAATTTAAAAAAAAAAAAAAGTTTTGTACATTTTTTTGTTTTGTTTTTAGTCCACAAAAATCAGCAATATCAAAGTATCCTGAGAATCCCAATTTAAATCGAATCGACACCCAAAAAATCCAAATCATATCGGGACAAAAGCATATAGTCACAGCCTTAATATTTAGTCAATGTTTTTTTTTTTTTGCTTTATTGAATAAATCTGGATTCAAACTCAATTTTCAAGCCGGATTGGCTTCCTGAAAAACTTTTTGTTTGGCAAATGTAAAAATATATTAATTCATAAATAAAAAATCCAAACATTCAGATTGTTTGATTTTCATATTTTATTTAATTTCTATTTGTTATTTTTGCTGCTGCTGTCAATTTGGCTGATCAGTTACAATTACAACTTTAGAAATGAATGGGAAATGTAATAAAAATACACAATTTAGTCAACTTTTTATTACAGTTTTTTAAACAAAAGCAAAAAAAAGAAACTTGAGCTGAGTAAAGAAGAAAAGGAAAATGGGCAGAAAATAAAGAGAATGGGGGGGAAAAGGCAGTTAATCAGTTGAACAATGTTGTTATATCCATAAAAATATGAACCACAACAGTATAGTAGGTTGAATTTAAAGTGCATTTAGATTTTTAAATGTAGTCTGGAATACACACCAACCTGTTTGCAGCTACTTCATTTTACTGGATCAACTACTGAAATAAGCCATTCACGTCACCTTCTAATATCTACTGTAGATTCCACCTCGTCTTAAATTTTTCTCTAAATAAAACGATTTACCTGCATACACTAATATAAAGAATTAGATCAGACAATAAGATTGGTCCTCTATTTTCAATGTGGCTATGAAAAAGATTTAAAAAAAAAAAAAAAAAAAAAAAAGGGGGTCAATACATATGAAAATGCTTAAAACTTGGGTTTTCATGGAAAGATGATACCTTAGATACAAGCCTGTCCCTGCATTCATTATCAGTACAATAGCTCACTTCTTCTGCTGAAATTCCTCTGAGAAAATCAACCATTCACACTTGACAGAGAGTACAGTTAATGCTCTCAGTGAGCCATCTGCTTGTACTGAGGATGCTTCCATCTCTCCACCCAGCACCACACTAACACTACAGCCGGGGGTGTTATATAACAACCCCTACAGAAGCCAGCAGACACTAAATAAAAACAATAAAAATGGGGTAATTTACTAAGAGGGGAGGGTTTTTATTGAGATATGTCAGTGGGACAAACAGAGATGATGCTACCATCTGGATTTTTAGGTCAACTCGGAGGCGTGACTGAGCCTGATAAGCCATTAAGGACAGACAGCCTCTGCATGGATATTACAATGGAGCATAAGCATGCATGTCCAGTTCAGACTGGATTCCAGGTTTGCATCCTTTTCATTTAAAATCTGCAGCATCATGCCAAAGTAACATTTATATGATATAATTTTTAAGACATCACTGGGAATTTCGTTTTTTTATGTTGATAAATATGGAGGGCAAAGACAGCAGTTTAAGCCTTTAAATGGCTTTTATTTCAAGTTTTTATCTGTGTTAGAGGATGAAGGGTTTATATCCTGTTTTCAAACAATGCTTAAGCTGTGGAAGTTTTTTTTTTTTTTTTTTTTTTTAAGGGGGGTTTAGATCTTACTGGGCTAAATATCCTGCGGTGGAAATCCTCTGCAAAATCCCGCATGATGTCATAACATAAAACTAAAAGAGAAGGGTGCGTTTCTACTTTGTTTTCTTACATTTTGAACAGATGTGAGGTTAGAATAGAAGAGGGTTTGATATCAGAATAACTGTAGCCGTAATTTTTAATATTTAATCACTACAAGGTGACATGCTGATATCATACAAACAGAGAAATGAGGGAAATGCTCATATCGGATTTGAACTACTAAATATTTAGCCTGTTATCTGACTTAAAAACATGATTATTAACATTGCTTTCAACACCTTCTTGTCAAATAACAAAATTATAAACTAATTGTATGTTGCCATCAAAAGCGAGTAAAGAACATTTCTGATGGCAGAAAGTGATAAAAAATAACTTGAAACTGGAGCAAAATGAAGAACGTGAGCAGAAGTTGAGTCACTGAAGAGCAGCAAATTATTTTTAAAATCTTCCTCTCTTTATCCTGATCCATCCTAACCTTAATTCCCTCCTTCTGCTCCCAGCATGTGCCATCTCATGCTGAAGGATTACAGTCATGATGGTGGATTGCCTCCCATCAACCCTCCCCCTCCTCATCCTCATCCCACAGAGGCACGTGAACAGGGTCAAAGTGGAGGGACGCTTTGGAGCTGCTGGCCTTCATCTGCTGCTCTCCTCTACCTCGTCTTCATGAAGCCATTTCTCATTTCAAATCTGTTTCCTCCACATTTTAATCCAGAAATCTCCAGTCTCATATATGCGGCTTGACCCAAGCATTACACAAGCACAGGGTCATGACGTGGGGTTTTTCCTTGTCTTTCTTTCTAATAGTATTAACTTTTTCCATTTGCAATCATGCACAGATGCCTGAGAGACTGCGTGGGCAGTCAGAGAAGGAGAAAGGAAATGCAGAGCTCTTCTACTCTGCACAAAAGTTGTATTTAACGGTGTATGGACAGTCGAGCAAGCTAAGGTTCTTACTGTGATTCTGCACCGTCAGGATCAGCTTGCGCTGTTCCAGGACACTGCCAGATGAAGAGTTAAATCCACAAGGAGTCTTTAGTAAAGCAAGCTGAACATGAGAGGTTTTGGACCAAATTAAAGGTAAGAAGTGTGAGCTGTAATAATCTAATCTGTTTCAGGTCTCCATCAAAGCCAAGCCTGGACACCTCGAGTCCCTTTACCTCCCTCTCTGCTGTGTTTCAGCTCTGCCTTAAACATTTCCAAAAACTGCCATGCGTGTACGCAGTTTAGTAACCATGGCAACGGCACAACTCAGTTATTGGTCCTAGTTGGAGATGCTGTTGGGCATCATTTGCACCTTGCCCAATACCTGTTATTAAAGTTTTACTTTTAAAATTGCACAACAAGTCGGCTGAGCCGAAAGCTGTCGTCGACAACACAGCAGTATTAGTTACACATCATAACGTAGAGAAATACATCAAGGCTCACGTTTAAGCCAGGTTATTTTCATCTTTTTTTCCTTCTTTGCATAGCTAGAGGTTAATGGGTGACTCTCTGCCTGTGAAAGTATGATATTTATAAGCAGTGATGCATGCTCAGACTCTTCCTTTGTTGTCTAACATCTGATTCAGGGCTCTAAAGGGACACCTCTCAAACAGCAACTCAGGCACTTCAGTGGAATCATCATATGAGCCTGATTGTGGCCAGGTAGATACAGTTAGGCCCCGCCTGGAGTTGGACATTCCCCGGTTCTCACTGGTTGTTTGCACATAGTTCTGAGTAATTTCCTGCTGTAATGTACAGATTAATGAATTAAATGACATGTATTGTGATGATTTCTTTAAGTGTGTCTACAACAAAAATGGCAAATAATTTCTTTTGATGACTTGCAGGTTTTTGTCACTTGCGAGTAAAGATAAAAGAAAATCACATCTGCATTCTAGAAAAATGCTATATTTATTTAGTTTATCTATATTTGGGATGTTTTACAGCCTGAATAATCAGCTGAACTGTCAGTAGCCAGAACCGCACAAGGGAAAGGAAAAGTCTCGCTATGTAAAAGAAAAAATCCTTCTGCAACAGAAAGCACAGAAACCTTCCACCTGATGTATGAATGTGTCTGATAATAGCAGCAGTGGCAGCAGCAATGCATCAGTCAACGCAGTGAGCATCAAAGAACATGACCCAGTTACTGTCTGAAGCTCTGTCTTATTTTTAGCTTAACTATAGCTAGCAGTCACTGCTAACAGACTCATTAGAAGATCTACGAAGAATTACCTTTGTGGAAAATAAAGAAATCTAACCATGCTCGATGATTGAGCTGCTTGAACCATTACACAGAAAGCTTCAAAATTTGTCCATCAACACTGGAAACGATGCAAAACAGGCCCAACTTCTCCATCACAAATCAAGAAAAAGTCAAGTTCCTGTTGCTGCTATCAGTGGCAGAGCTTCCTCTTCCTCTGTATGGAAAGGTCACTGTAAGGAAAAGTTCTCAGTGGAGATGCAGCTTGATTCTAAGCGCTGTTGTTGCTGCCGGTCGCCGACGCGCTTCACTTCTTGCCCTGTGAAAGGTCACAGCAGACACGACTAACATTCCAGTTTGAATAGCCGGAAGGCCGGTGAGCCAGCTCTGCATGAGTCTATTCCTTCTGACAGCTGTGTAGTTCCTCCACTTTGCAGAGCACAGGCCACACTATTAATAGCTCCACGCCAAGCTGGAATAAGTGAGAGAAGTGACAGAAATGCGTAATATCGCTAACAATAATGCCAGCAAATCATTAAGTCCAGTTTGTAAACTTCTCCAGTTCATGTCACAAGAAACATTATACACAGTGCTTTCTATGCCTGTTTTTAAAGCCTCTGATAAAAGAGTGCACACTCATAAAATAAGTAAATCTCTGCAACCACAAGGTCTATTTGAATATTTCTGGAGTCATTGAAAAGGTAACTATCAGTGTTATTGGGGAAGAATAAATGAAAATGGCACATAGCACAGATGAAAAAAAGTTTCAGGCTTGTCTAAAAATAAGAACGAAAAAACTTTCAGGGTGAATCTGAAAGTACTTTTTGAATGATGCAGCTGTAGCTTTAAACCATCACTATGCAATCCGTGACCATTATGTCTGCAAAGGCTAGTGAAGCAGAACAAAATGAGAAAGGTTTTAGTATCTAAGTAAACGGCTAGCAAAGCAAATTGGCATAGCTCAGCATCATCTGTTCTCAGCATCTCCCAACATCATGTCGTAAAGCTGGGGTAGGTCATGGTGGGGAACTAGCAAGATTTGAAAGTGGTGCCCTGTCTTGGCTCCTCCCCCTCTGGTTTTGCTCCTTGCGTGATCCAAGGCCTTTTTTTTTTTTTTCGCAGCTTTTTCCACCAACAATTTTCTCTTTCCCGGCTGTTTAGCGGGAAGAGGCAAATAAACCGAGCCGGGTCGGGGAAATCCTTCCTGCATTTTCTCAGCCATATTTGCCTTCCAAGTTTCTTCTTCACTACTTTGTATTTTCATCCTAACACGCTGTTTATATGCAGGGTGTGGCTATCAGGTATGAGCTGCACGAGGGGGAGGAGGGGAGCCGGGAGAAGAAGCTTACGAGATGTAAGAAACTCCATTTCAGTCCGAATGTTTGGAGTTTTTACAGATTTACAGTAAACTGAGGGCTCTAACTATATTTCTTATTGTTTATCATTACAAAATATATAGACTACTATTAGGACGAGCAACTATTTCCCCCAGAGTAAAAAGAAAAAAATGTCTAAGCAAGATTACCGACCCCAGCTTTCAGGCATTTACACACCAGGACCGATGCAAACAACACAAAATTGCGAATAATTCGGAGGTGAATTATCAACATTTCTGTCTATTCACACAAATTGCGATACAAAAATTGTTAATAAATGATGAAAATAACAAGCCATAACAACAGCATGCTGATGCTGCAAAAGACAGAAGAAAAAAAATGGTACAGCGTAGTCAACATCATATTCTAGAAAAGAGAGGTGAACTTTTTTTAAATCCAGGAGCTGAAGTTGGATCATCCCAAAGTCCATCCTGACTTTGGGATGATGTCTGTGGGACAGCTGGAGGATCTGCTTTCACAGCAAGCTTTAAGAAGCAGAAAAGAAATATTAAAAATGCTTGCCCATGATGATGCAAAGTTTGAATTAAATAGCAGCGAACGGGACTCCTGCATCACTCGCAACCAGTGATCTATCAGTCAACATGCCTCCTCTGATTGGTCAATAATACATGTATCGGATGTGAATATTTAAAAAAAAAAAAAAAGTCTTTAGAACAAGATTAAAATAATCTTGACTAGTAATCCCAGTTTGGACCTAGATAAAGTAGCTATACCTAATAATACTACCCATAACCCTAATCCATTAAATTTCCAATTATTAGAAAGAAATCATAGATGATCTTATTTAGGATAAACACATGCGACCTGACCTGGACAAATGTGTATTAATTAAATGAAGCAATATGTAAAGCAACCACAGCCAAGTATATGTGCACGTTTGGAATAAAAATCAATCAAGACTGAGTTTGATCAATATGGTAAATAATCCCTTTTATATGGCTTGCCAATATTACTAAGTGGACAAAGTTGTGTACTAACATTTAAGAAGACTTGTTTGATTGTACATAGAGATCACTGCATGCTGACGAGCTTGCACCTGGCAGATCTCCCATACGTTCAATGAAATGCTGCGGTGCATTTCCCTCTGAGGGACTTTGCAGTAATGGTGCTCTGCCCGGCTGATGACAGGCTGCTGGTGGAGAGCCACACCCAGCTTCACTTTATCAGCAGCAGAGAGGGAAAAAAAAAAAAAAAAAAAAAAAAAAACAACAAACAAGCATCCTTCCATTTATAAAGACAAGATGAAGAGATGCAGCGGAAGGGCGACTGCTTTGAACAGCTTCTTTTTTTACATCTCTTCTATGTTTACACTGTACTACTGCTGTAAATTTAATCAGGTTTTAATCTTGTCATGATTTTGGCCTCCCACAATGCATGATCCGCAAGCCTAATGCAAAGCAGAAGCAAATCCCTCATGTGCTGGACTTTATGTAAAAAATATCAGAAATATTTGTCAGGATGTGATTTTAACCCTTTCATGCATAGTGGCCCTATAGAAGACACCAATTTACAAGCTTTTTTCTTGCATATTCATAAAAGAGGATGGTATTTTTGTAAATAAACCACTTCAGCGGGATGTTAGAGAGTCATCCAATACGTTTCTACTCACTGGAGAATCAATAAATATATGATATAATTGAACATAATGTAAAATTACACAAGTTTACATTTGCGATAAATAGGAATAGAAAATGATACAGCTATATTTTATAGAAAATTTACATGTCATTATAATATATTATTTTATAAATATTTTAATAGAATGCATTAAAATAAATCATAATAAATTCTAAATATCACTAATAACCAAAAAAGTATCATTGCATATGTCTGTAGAGGTAAAATACTGTTTTTAAACAAAACGCTGCATTGTTGTTTTTTTTCTAAATTCATGCATGAAAAGATTAATGAAAGTTCAACATGTTCAACATATCAGTTCAACATATGTCTAATGATCTTACTTTCTCCAGAACATACAAACTGGCTGCAAGTTAGGATCTTGAATGTAAATAGAATTATGCTTTGTACATAGTGTGCAAGGCAAGAGTTTCTCCAGTAAAGCCCAGAAAGGATCTGAAATGCCAGGTTAGGAAACCAGAGTGTAATGTTACACGTTTCATGTCAGATTTGATGGGTTCATATAAATCAGACTAGTTTCCATGCTGCAGGATTACTGTTTTCTTTGAGGTTATTATGTTAATGCTTCTCAAGGCATTTACACACCTACTCCAAATATTTTGTCTGAATAATTCACACAGCAATATTCTTTTTAATTGGATCGGTGGAGAGTGAATGGGAACATTCACATCATTATGAAAATATCATCTGGCGAGTTTGCGACTTATTTTTTTGAACTGACGTTGAATTTTTTTTTTTTTTTTTTTTTTTTTTTTTTTAATATTTTCATTTGCTAAATATATTATCAACCAATCAGAGAAGGCATGTTAACTGATAGATCACTGGTTGAGAGCTATGGAGGTGTCACTTTGGTTATTTCATTTAAACTTTGTATCATCTTGGCCGAGCGTCTTTATTATCTCTTCTCTGCTTCTTAAAGCAAGAAGCTAGCTCCTGAAGCAGATCCTCCAGCTGTCCATTGGACATCCCAAAGTCCATCCTGAAGCGGCCATGCTCCAGATCCAGATCCTGGATTAAACAATGAAACTCCCCAGGTTCCACAGTATTGTAGTCGCTTAATATAGAACCCACTTTGCGAGTTTGTTTCAGAATTTTCATCATTTAATCACAATTTCGCATCACACTTGGTGTAAATAGACAAACACTGATAATTCACAATTTAATGTCATTTAATCGCATCGGTCTCAGCATGCAAAGGCCTTTAAGCTAAAGTCACAATGTCTTGTGACCTAAACTCGTTATCTAAGATTCAATATAGTTTCTAGTAATGTTACATCTGCCGTTAGGTTACACACACTTATTTTCTACTTGATGTGAAATATGCAACATGGGATCCTGTTTGTTGCTTTACAATACTTAGAACAAATAATCTGGAGACGTTTTTCGATTAGCACCTGACCGCACCTCTACAGCCATCTTCCAGTAGGCTTACAGCCCTAAAAGAGCAGGATGTGCAGGACAGATTATTTCAAGATCATTTTGAGTTTTTAACCCAATATGTGTGGTTCTGAATCACTTTCATGGCACTGGGACATTAACTATGGAAATTCTTCGGTCCGTCATTGCCCTGTTGCTTCCTTAGGCTGACAAACTGAACTTAACTTCACAGTAACATTTGGCTTTACGACACCATGTCACACACCAGCAACTGGAGATCAACACCCTGCCTGTTCTGAATGTGCACCATGGCTGATACAGCAAAGAAATCCAAGAGGACATAGTCAGAGGAAGAGAAAGAGACAAGACATAAGACACAAGTCAACATCGAAGGGATTGTTACTGGCTGGAGAGAGCTCCGAGCACATTTAGGAGGCAAGATGGATGAAGAAGTGGTCATTGTCATGCGGCGCCTCACTGCCAAATACTACGTACAGATTTTTTATTTGATTATTTAAACTGAAGGTTTTCTATTGTTCAACAAAAGTATAAGTATATTAAGTAACTGAGCAGAATCACTGAAACCAGTAACGCAGTAGGTTTTTCCCAGTGCCCCACAAACTGCTGAGACACTTCATGTGCTTGAACGACAAGGTCAGAATCTGGGCTGTGTCTTGCTAATCTGGCTAATCTGGTCATAACACCGAAGTCGGTAACTTCTGCTCACTGCACTGACAACTTCTGCTATTTTACCACCTCATAAACATCCTCTTGCCGTCTGCCTACAGCCCACAACAGGCAAGGTAGATAAAACCAACTTGTTTTTTTTGTTCCAATAGAACAAAAAAAAAAAAAAAAAAAAAAGGAAAAAGATTTTTCCAAACTCAGACTTTACACAGTGAAAAGAACATGTGTCAGTAAGCCTGAAACAATTAGAGCGGTGGTTGAAGGAAAGAGGCTGAATGAGTCTTAAACCCTTCAAGTCATAAACGGGTTAAACCATTTCCTCCGAGTGGGGGATTCCCAGCCCCACATGCTGAGTGTGGTCGTACCCCTTAGTTTGAAAAATTCTTTCAGCGTCTCTCTGGGTCTGATTGAATTTTTTCCCGTCACCTCACGCTGTTTAATGAAAACAGAAAGACCAAACTCTTGACTTCCTTACTCTTTGTTGCTAAAAACAATGTCTGAGCTAAACAAGCTCATCTGTGTGGAGTGTTTTGCATTCATCTTTGGTTTTTGTTTCTTTTTCCAGTCATTTCAGTTGCTGATGTTTTGTCTTTTTAAGACAAAAGACTTTTTTTCAGATCCATTAACAGGCTTAATAACATTCCAATGGAAGAATAAAGTCCATCCAGTAAGAGGTAGCTTACATATAATATTATAATGTATACGGAAAAACCATGTGAAGGATGCACCGACGTCCTTCTGCACTTTCCCCCCCAAAGCAAACATAATTAGTAATTCAAGAGCACTTCTGTGTCTTCCTCTCCTCTACCCCCCACCTCCCCTCTGTTTTATTTTCTATGCCAACAGCTGTTGTCGGTGCACACAGCTGCAGCGCCTCAGTCAGTCGCAGTCGGCAGTTATTCGTCGTCAAGGGAAGCCCCGCCAATTGCCAAGAGTTGAGGATCATACGTACATGTACAGACTGAAAACACACTCACACACACATGTGTTTTTGGGTCAGGAAAAGAAAAGGTTCATCCTCACTCAAACTAGCATAGCACACGTTGGATATGATTCACTGAATCCCAAGCAGCTAAACCCAAAATGTCAAGGTTAATTTGTGTTCCAGCGCATCAGAGCATTTCTTCAACCACTTGCCCCCCCGCCCCCACCCCAAGCTTTTATGAAACATTTACAGCAGCCGTTGTCCTCCTCGCAGCCTCTAAAAACAAAAGCTCAAAGCACAATCAAAAATGTGTGACCTGTGGTATTGTGTTCTCCATCTACTAAAAAAACAATATGACTCAACGCAGCAACTGTGCTTAATTATGTGGAGGCATTTCATCGTGCACACTGTGGTGTAGGCAGTCGGAGAGACTCGCCTCGGGGTCGGCCTCATTGTCACTGTCTATAAAGTCTGATTAAAAGTGACAATCATTTCAGCGGTGAAACTGTTCAACGCTGCTGCTGGTCACTTGTGCAATCGTCGAGGCAACGATACAAGAGACCTCTGGATTGTTGCGTGAACACCGACGCTATACTGCGTATGCATATAATATCAATCTGCCTGCCCTAAAACTTGCATGAGAGTCAGTGACAGCAGTTTAAGAGACCCCTGCATATTTATTACATTGAGTAACTGATTATCATCTGAGAGAAACACAGTGATTTGCACTGAGCTTACAGCCATATGAAGACTCCACAGCTTCTGACCCAATTCTATTGCAGCAGCTTGACTTTTCCTGGAGGATACCTCATTGTAAAGGATTTAGGGCTCATTTATGTTTTCTCAGTGAAAGATCTTGGCTTTTCAACCAAAGCAGACATTTGTTGTCCTTCAAAACACTAACAGCGCCCAACCTCCTGAGATAATGAAGGTTTAATGCAGTTTGGTTGAGAGTTAGCTGGAGTTTGTAGGAGCAAAGAACAAAAGATTTCATTTAAAAGAGGACTAAAGCCACATATCAACCAAGGGGTCAGTACTTTTTTTGTTGTTGTTGTTTTTTTTTGCATTTTCATAAGCAGAAACTGGGAAGGGTTCCTGAATATCTTATCCAATCATCCTCATTTTTTTTGGGATCCTTCAACTGGGATCCCAAACTTACGGAGCCGGTGTAGCTTGATACACTGCAATCCACTGATTGGCCAAAAGAATCATACTATCCTTTGTGAATTGGCAATAAGAAGAAAGCTGAAACCAGTCCCAGGTTTTAATAAAACATGTATTGTTGTTGTTTGAAGCTAAAAACTGATGTGCACCATCCTCCTTTGTCTTCTGTGTCGTACTTTTCATTATATTTCAAGAAAGGCATTACGACGCTACGTCCTCGTACTATTACATAGCTTCTATGTCCATCTCGCTTTTACCAGGTAACAATGCGATTGGCCGCAACGGCGATCAGGGTTTGCGGTACCACACCACTCTGTCCCTTGCTGGCCCCCTTAGTGGGAATTTGGAATAAGACGTAGACTTGGAAGAGATGTTACACCTTTGTTGCCAAACAAAAAACCCGTAGCATACCCTCAGAGACCAGGCTAGCTCATGTTAGCAAGCTGACAGAACATTTGGCAGCACTTTGTCAAAAATTGTTAAGCTCATTGATAAAAGTAAGATATTGCAACATGTTTGAATGATTACATGAAGGAAAAACTAAAATTTGTCTTCAATAACATTTATTAATGCTACTATTGCCACTTTTTATGCACATGGCAGCCATGTTGTGTTCTGAGGTTCTCTCTTACTGTCCACCCTTCAGCCAGAAACAATGCTTCAGAGGGGTGTTTAGGTTGATTTGACCTTGCAAAAACACAAAATTCCACCCGCCTTGTTCAAATAATTACAAAGCGACGAACACATTTAACTGCATGTGCAGCTAACATTAGCATTTAAGTAGCGAGTCCAACTAACATTAGCATTTAAGTAGCGAGTCCAACTAACATTAGCATTTAAGTAGCGAGTCCAACTAACATTAGCATTTAAGTAGCGAGTCCAAGTGAAAACATCTTTGTAGCAGAAGCTCAGCAACAGAGTCATTATAAGCAAGGCTGAGGAAGCCAACCATAAATTTGAGCTGCTTTGACATGCAAAAAACAGGCTTCTAAAGGAGAAAATATGCACAAGTTGGTGCAGATTTTCCACACTGCTGTTGACATATGCACATCACAGCAAGAGGCTTTCTGCTTTAGATACATTCTCCCAGATGTATATGTAAGGAACAAGGTGCTAAAGAATGGCTGTTATGAGCAGGAAGATGACAGCATATGATGCAGAAATGATGCAACTAAAATCAGAAAGCAGCATGGAAGTTAACAGATAGGACAACTCTCACCACATACACTCAGTGACAGCAAATTCTCTGGAATATTTACAAGCACACTCACACATTGTCTGGCCTGGGCAGAAAATCTCTGCAGAGGGAATGTTGCAGACATTTTTGTTATCACATCCCGTCACTCCAGAACATCTGTAAAACATTTCAGGTCTCCAGCTCATGTGTGAAAGGGGCTTCAGGTTTAGAAACCAAGCCAATACGGAAGTACCAGGTCCAAACGGCTGAAGGCCAAAACTGGCTCCAAACCATTTGGTCTCCAATACAGCCCAATCCAACATGCTTGAAAATCATTCCCACAAATCCCTACTGCATCATCAGTCGGATTTACTCAGTCTGAAGTGTGTTTCTCCACCTGACATCATGTGTCATTGTCCAGACAGTTTTGCAGCTTTATCAGATATCCATGTCTTTTTACACCAAAGTTATTTATATCTGTATACTTTATGTCTCCAAAATGGCAAATATGGCAACAGCCGAATTCAAAGGTTTCTAAACATCACTTACCAGACTAATGGGTGGTGTCATGGCAGCCATGTCCACATTTCATATATTTACAGCCAAATAAAAAGCCACAAACCTTATGTAGCCGGTATTAGGGCTGCACGATTAGGACCAACATAATAATCACGATTACTTTGAGCAATATTGTAATTACGATTATTAATCACGATCATTCATTGCGTCTGGAAAAACATGTATTTTTAATGCACCACTTGTAAACATCCTACCTGGCAAGTCTAAAATTATATAATATATATATATATATGTATATTATTGCAAAAGGTCGAGAGTGGAAGTTGATCTGCCTCCTAGCTACCACAGTAAGCCTACTTTTTGTGAGATTATTTGTGTCCTCACAGCATCACAGGTTAATAGTGTGAAGCTGTAAGGGTGCATGGTGTAGCCAACTGACCCACTATAGGATTTAAAGGTCTACACACATTTTATACACCACACTACAGGCCAGATTGACTAAATAAGCATCACGCCTCCCCTGATTCCACAATGCCATCATGATTTATAAAAAGAAATTACATTGGCGTGGGATAAAACTGGCTTGTTTGGTGCATTTGTGAACAAGCAAAGGTTTTTAGAAAGAAGCTCATCATTCAGTGTAGATGGCAAAAATAATTTGTGAAAGAGTCTCATGCATTATGTTACTCAGAAATAAATGATTTTTCAGCAGATCCTAGCTGGTTTTCAAGCTACATGGCATAATATAGAACAACTAATGCCAAAACCTGCAGTCGGACTTTCAATTAGAGGTGTTTTTGCCTGATATTTGCAGCACAAAGAGCAGAGATTTTACAGTCACAAGCAAACGACTCAGTCACAGTTTGACACAGGTTCGACATGCAGTCTGAGAATCGCAATTATCCGCAAAGGAGTTTACCCAACAGTGTGAAAGCAAGCAGACCACACCTCTGACAGCACTGCCTCATTTCTTCTACTGTTATGGTAACATGACACAAACTGATCATTTTCCTGCAGCACATGTATGCAAAAGATGGGTTAAAGTGCATGAAACACTTATCTATCCAGCAGCTCCAACTCAGTCATCGCCATTTCCACAATTCTCATTTCTCTCAGAAAATAAGCAGCATAGGAGGTAGAAATCTGGGCTGCAGAAGCACCAGGTTTCCATCAAAATGCTTCCTCGCTATGTGTGTGCGCGCATCTGAATGGATGTACAGGCCTATCCCCATTAATGCAGCACAGAGCCACTCCAGCGAAAGGCCTGCTGGGCAATGGTGTGCACAAATGCGCAATGAAACACCGCCCACCCAATGGCGCACAAGTCGGTCAGCATGGTAAAGCCTATCATGTACGGATTGGGTTAGCCTGATGCAAAGCGTTCACTGTGCAGGAATATTTCACTGGGGTGTGGATGAGAGGGAGGGGGGGGGCTTGTGAAGGACCAAAATAGCTGTAACGTTACTGTGAGGATGTTTGCATCGATTATAAGAAATAGAAAAAAAAAAAAAAAAAAAAAAAAAAATAGAGAATAGATGTGAAGCAGCTAAGGATACCAAAACGTTATCAGAGATAATCCAGGCCAGACCGCACCGGTCCCAGGCGGAGGAGGGGAGGAGTGGTATGTTAGGCTATAATAAACGTGTTCCTGAGTCCACGAGAGCGGAAAAAATACATAAATGCATGTTTGTTCCTCAGTTTCCGCCAGTTTGTTCTTGGCTGGGGCTTTAACACAAACACAAACACATACATACAGAGAAGAAGGCTCAAACCAACCTTGTAGACTTGTCCATAGGTGCCATTTCCGACCACTTCTACCAACTCGAAAATCCCAGCAGGATCCTGGATTTGAAAATAAACACAGAAGAAAATGATTAGATTAATTGATTCCCTTTCAGTAATTGCAGTCGGGTTCGCTTGATGTATGAGCCGGCAGCGCCCGGCGCTCCTCTCTGCCAGCGGATATTAGACAAAGAAAAGCCACCGCAGGGCTGTGTCAACAACAGCACTGCTTACCACAATGTTGCAATTTATTTCTTGATTTGAGAACAGTTCTTTAAAAAACGTCAATGTGAAACATATTTACCCTCAGGGATGCCAGGTCTATATCCACCAGACTTTTGGCTGGAGAGTCGTTCGCCATTTTCGTGAAAAAGGTTATAAATCAGTGGAATGAGCGCGTGTTTTTAATATCCTTCAGGCGGACGGTATTTGTCTCATTCTCGTGTAGTTTTCTATTAAATTCCACAGCTATTTTGTTCTAATCAATATGCGTTTTCGCCCTCTTACTAGTCCAAAACAGAAGCTCCGCCGCTGCTACATACCGACCGTAGAGTCTGCGCTAGCAACTGTCTGCCGGAGTCCTGCCTGCCCTCCCTCTCCCTGTTTGTGTGCATGTCTCTCTGCCTATTTTCTCCTCCCTCCCTCCTTTCCATTCAGCCCATATGTCTCTCTGTCTCCCTCTCTTGTTTCTCCGCCCAATACATGGGCAGCCCAACATATTTCTGGGCCTTTGAGTGGAATTTGATTGCCCCCTCATACCCACCCAGAAAACTTCACATGTGTGGTATGTGTTTTTGGTGTGCAGGGGCGGAGCCAAAAGGGGGGCTTGGGAGGGCATGGGCAACCTTTACAATTTCAGTTCCCCAAACCCTCACCGGGTCCCACATCAAGTTTAGATTGACACATGAAACCGATTTATTTGAAATGCGCAGCTGAGACCAATAGAGACCAAATACTGAAACTAAATAAGAGTTGAAACTTCTTTTAAAAACCACAAGAAGACAACAAACTGAGTGGTCACAGTGTGTAGCACACAACAAACTTAAGACAACAAATTTACAAGATTCCTGAATCATATTGCAGATATTATATCAGCAAACATCTGATCTGTTGAATCAATATAATATTATATCATGATCAAACTTGTAATTTACACCCCTGTTAAGTAAATGTCCATCTATGTCAGGGGTGGGAAACTCCGGTTCAGGAAGGCCGCAGTCCTGCAGCTGTTTGGAGTTTCCCTGCCACAACACACCTGACTTAAATCAATGGATAACTAGCAGACTGGGGCAGAATTTAATGTCAAGCCCCAAAAACACTCCATAAACATAAACTGGTTCAGAATGCAGCAGCCTGGGTCATTACTAGAACCCCATCCACCCATCACATCATCCCTATCCTGCAGGAGCACCACTGGCTCCCAGCCGCAGTCATTACAAAATCCTGCTGTTCACCTACAAGGCCATCCGTAACCTCGCCCCTCCCTACACTCTCAAAAATAGAGGTACAAGATAGGGAAATTTCTGTACCTAGAGGTACATTTTAAAGAAATGTTCTCTCATAAGTACAATACTGGTCTTTAAGAGACCAGAAGCACACCTTCAGAGTACGAAAAAGGTTCAAAGTGACACAAAGTACAAATTTCTACCATTTTAACCATAAGGCATTGAAAAATGTTTGTCGTGACAAAAACTATTGTTAGCAGCAGTGCTTTAAGTGGGCCAGTACGCAGTGGTACGCAGTACCGGCACTTTTAAATTCTATCCTTTTGCGTACCGGGACTATGTTTTTTACAGTGTATAGTGCATACTGGGACTTTTACCAGCTTTTCTTCAGCAATCAGTATACACCCCTACGACTTCACCACATATTACAACTGATATTTGATGATTTTATTTTAAAAATTCTTTAAAAAATTGGCCTCAAAAGAAATGCATTAAGACCTTGCTGTAGCCCACAATGTCAGTATTTTGAGTTTTTGAAGATTTTCTCTAGATTAAAGATAAGATAATATTGCTAAGTGGCATGGACCAGGCCTAATGCTGTAAAAAAACATAAAAAACAAAACTTGATAAGGTAAGGTTGAACTTGATGAGGTACAAAAATAGACCAGAACTGAAGGGTACAGAAATGTCTCTCAAAAGAGTACACCCCCAGTGACAAGCATTTGTACCTTTTTAGGTACAAGCTGGTACCTCTATTTTTGAGTGTGTACCTTTCTCACCTCCAACACATCAACATACCGGTTCGTTCTCTCAGATCCTCCATCAACCTCACTGTCCCCCCCCACCCGCCTTGTTACCATGGAGAGGCGGGCATAAATATAGTGTACAATTTCATATATACACTAACACATAATTACTAAGTTTAACTCAGTGATATACAGGACAAGAAAATGATATTAGTCAATTTTATAGATTATTTCTGACATATAGATATGACAATATATTCATTCATTCATTCATTCATTCATTCATTATCCGAACCGCTTAGTCCGATTAAGGGTCACGGAGGAGCTGAAGCCTATCCCAGTATCTTTAGAGGAGAGGCAGGGTACACCCTGGACAGGTCACCAGTCCATCAGATGACAAAATATTATTTAGTAAATATTTCTATAGAATAAATAAAATAAATAAAAAGTCAAATAAATTAGAGAAAAAAGTGTCTCTGTACATGTTTGTAGAAGTAAAATATTATTAAAAATCTGGCATTGATTTATTTAATAATTCATATATCAGAAGGTTGATATTCACAGTTATTTTGTCAAGTTGTTTTTTAAAAATTATTTTATTTTACATGTACCTCTGATTTTCCAGTCTTTGCATATGAATCATTTCTGGAAAACTACTGTCATCTTTATATGCGATCTAAACCATGTAGACATGTAATAATATCTTAACACATTGCATTCTGGGTAGCGGTCGTCCTCTTGGAAGCTTGTGTAAACAAATAGGAATTTGTAAAAGCGACACACTAAATTACAAACCTGACACCCCCTCACCCTCAGTAAGGGGATTGTTATGGGACTAGGATCATTGTTCAGGTTCCAGTTATAGGAGGAGCAGCTTGGTAAAGCTGTGCCACAACCAGCTTTTGGTGTCATAATACTTTTCTTTTTCCAGTCCAACTTTATTTGATAACACTTCAAAACCCACAGAGAACCAGAGTGCTGTACAAAATCACAACTAGTGATTGCTTTTCTCCAGCAAAAGTGGACATAACTGGTGTTTATTAAGCATCAGCACAGTGATTATATACATTTTAGTGATATACATATGTGATGAAGCAAATGTTTAATTGAAAGGCAGTTTTTAAGTCATTTCAAGCATTAATATATCTACACCAACTGTTTTTTTTCTTTAATTTTTGCTTTTTTTCCACTTAAGACCCCGCGCTCTCATTATTTGTGTCTGTCACTCCCTCTATCTCAATCAAAGATGGTTCTAGGGCATTCAGAGCATGTGAAACAGAAAGAAACAGTTATAAATATTTCAGTACAGCTCCCACAGCTTCCCAGACAGGCTACATGCTGACAACATATCATGGGATGGTGATATCTGCATCCTCTTTTCCAAGTCAGGTTGTACACAATCTAGTACTGACTGCTATGAATTTTAATGTATACAATATTCATACAGTTGGACAAATGCAGGAGTCAGCTGATGGCTGATGCTTCCGGGCAGGAAGCAGATATAACCTGAAAACTGATATCTTTTTTTTTCTGGTTGTATATTTTCAGTTTTGACTGCTTTGTTTTGTAAGTCTATCATTGTAGCACAAAAGGAAACAACATATCTCAACTACTGAATGATCGGCCGAGATATTCCCTGATCCATTTCTTCCATTTTCCAGCATCACAATGTGGTTGTGTCTAAAAAATGTGCTGACCATACATCAACAGTCAACTAAACTAAAATACTAAAACATTAACTCGCTACCCTCTAAACATTGTTCACATCCAGCTGAGTGAACAAAAGTGCCCAAGTTGAGGCTTGGGAAGCTAAAAGTGACATTTAAACTGTCTTTATAGATTTGTGTCTCTTGTGTCGTTCCTTGGAGTTCTAACAATTTGGATGTTTCTCTATATGTGACAGCACAGCAGATTTCTTCCCCTACACACCAAATTAGCTCTAAAACACATTTTCTGCTGCAGCTTCAATGCTCACTCTTCTCCACAGGAATGTGTGGGTCTTCAGTTTCTTGTTAATGATCTTGGTAATCCAGATGTTTCGACCACTGACTTGCTCTTGCTGTTTTTTTTTTAAGTCTACCAATGCAAAAAAAAAAAAAAAAAGTGCCATTTGCTGGCACACATAAATTTCAGTACTTAACACTTTGCATAGAGTTTGAAGGGAAACTGTTTTTCTTTATTTACTTTTAACTTGAACAACTTTCGTCTTTTAACACACATGGAAATGATACCTTACTTACAGGTAACCATAAAGATTTAAATAGAAAACCAAATAGTACTTTTTTTTAAAAAAAGCTGATAAAGTGCATTTTCTCTCTTTATAATATCATTTTCATTGTACAAGCCTGCCCTATATTCTTGTGTGTCTGACAGGACTCCAGCCCCCGCAGCTCTTCAGCCAGGCAGAGAAGAGAACAGAGGTAGTCTGGCCATCCCTGCGGTGAGGTTGAAGTTGTCCCATGTTTTACTTTACACCTTCAACCTACATCACACTACTTATCAACATAAAGCAGCACAAAGTCCTGCTCATATTGAGGAAATAATCATGCAGTTTATCTCTATGTACTGGGCAGGGCACTGGACAGAATTAAATATTGCACAACTGTGTTGTTTGATTATTTTTACAATGGTAGATTTGCACATCTAGACATTACAAGGGTGTAGGTAATATGAATAAAACTTAAAAATATGTGTACTTTTTTTTCATAAAACCATAGCAGGATAAATGCAGGTGCTTGTGCAAGTTATCTCACTGGAAATATACTAAAAACAATACATTAGTGAGTTGTGCCCTCTGCTGGACAAACAGCTGCACTGCACTGACTCCACACAGCTACAGGACCCAGACAGCCAATCATCTTTAAAGTAAAAAAAATTAAATAAAATAACCGTGAAAACTTCACAAAAGCACAGTTACTGAATTTGATTATTGCTGCAAACATATGACTCATCTTTTCTGGACGTCTGCCTTTATCCAGGTCCAGAATCTGAAATGACGACCACGATCTCTGTGCCTGAATTCTCCACATCATCAGACCCAGAGCTCCTCAGCAGCAAGGCTTACAGTACTATTTATAGTAAGTTTGGGACATTTCAGACATATTCCCTAATGAGATGACAAGTTTGATGAAGCTGATAAGTTTTGCTCCACATTGCAGCTCACAGTTCACCCACCTGAGATTGTCTCGCCTCTGACTGGAACTGTTGAAGTTTCCCATGGTAAGTGCTGATAGTTCACCTATCTCATGGATGTGTGCACACTAAGGTGTTTATATGCATCAGATGGTCTAATGCTGGATTTTCCAACTTGTCTGTTTAGGTTCAGGGCTGGAGCTGTTCTGTCCAGCCCTGAACCTGGAGCTCTGCAGAGTGGGAGAAGGTACTAATTTACTGACCAATGCAAATGTCAATGACAGCTTATGCAATATGGGGGGTGCAAAACTCCAGTGCTCAAGAGCTGGTCTCCTGCACTTTTTGTTGTTTTCCTGCACCAACACACCTGATTCTACTGAAATGGATCCAAAAGCTTCTTGGCAACCGATTCATTCATTTCTGTCAGGTGTGTTGGAGCAGGGAGACAACAAATACCTGCAATAATATGCAACTTCAGGTTTCGATTGCAAAAAGCTTTTTTTTTTTTTTTTTGATAGATAAGATAGACTAAACGGAACACATAAAAATCAGACTAGACTGGATGTATCATATTTATTTGCAATAAAAAATAGGTACAAGAGCTCCCTTTACAAATATAGCAGGGAAATGCAGCACATTGTGAGCATCACTCCTATACGGAGAGCACGTGACTGCAGTGGAGTCTCAAACAGCTGAAAGGACAGAAATATACAGAAACGATGCACACATATGCACACTGATAATGCAACTCTGTGAACAACCAAAGCAACCTTAAACATAAACGGAACATTTCACTTCAGAGTTACCGCAGTTTGTAAACACAGTTTTATCATTTCATGGAAATTGCACCATCATCTCTTTTGCTTTGACTCCTTCCGTACATATAAATGTAGACTGGTATTTTCTTGTAAACAAGAGGAGTTTACATTCAGTTTTTCTTTTCCACCAAAACAACCTGACTCCTTGTAAATAGAGTTGCATTGCTTAGATTAGCCTGCAACATTGCTTGTTTGTGGATGGCTTCATTAATGCAAATATAATAAAATATAGATGATAACCAAAGTCTCTGTGATTTTGTCCAACAGAAGCGTTCTCATGAATATGATGGAATCGATAAATTGTTTGTTCTGTATGAACTCTGAGATCATATAAACTTTAAATGTTTGTTCCCCATTTTCAACTTTGTAAAATAAAATTTATCGTTACATCCGCTGCTGTTTTCTCTCTTAAGTTGACATGTTTAATTGCTCATACAAAGACGAGGAGAGCTTTTCCAGCAGCAGCTGATGATGATATCACGTAGTGGTGAGCAATGCAAGTTAATAACATATTCAAGAAAAAAATAACCAGCGTTGCAAATATGCCATTAAAAAAACTTAAATTTAAAAAAAAAATGCTTAAAGGACACAAAGTGTTGCATAAAATATTAATAAACATGTTTAATTGTTTACAAGAAAACCCCATTGCACATGAATCGCATTATAGTGTGCATGTTAATGTTCTGACAGTGGAAGGGAGAAAGAACATCTCATTGAATAAAACATTAAAAAGGCCTCAGTTACACAGATATACAGAGAAATCACCCAGATTAAGATTTCACCATACACCTAAAGGGCATAGCAGAGAGAAAGAAACTCAAACTACTTCTGAGTTTTGTGTCAGAGATATGCTACAACGGGACACTGAAGTTCCAGATCAAACATACCTAAGAGATGTTTCTAACGGCATTTTCATCAATGCAATCAGAATTTGTGCGATAACTCAGCTTATTTTTAAATCTTAATTCTTGTTTCAAATCTTTTCAAAACAAGTGCAGCATGCTGCTGTAGAGTTGCGAGTCTGCAGTGTGTGGCGTTACCATGGGCATAATCACAATCTCAACATTTTCTTTCAGTCTGAGGTACAGACCAGCCGCCAGGCGAGCTTTTGGCTCGGTCGGGAAGATTTAAAGTGAAGCAGCGGAGGCGGCACATGGAGTTCGAGCTCAAGTGCGCCTCACTGACTGATTCTGCAAATGTAAGGTGGGAAAAGAAGAAAGAAAAAAAAAAAAAAAAAAAAAGCAAACCATCCAGGACCAGTACATTCGCTTGTGTGTTGTCATCATGCAGAGTGTTTGTTCTTGCTTCATATTGCAGCAGCTGTGAAACGCGGGAGGCCTTTCAGCTCTTTTCCCCTGCTGTTAAATACTGCTTGGGTGCAGGAACGATGGACTCGTCCTGCACCCGAGCTGTTCCTGCTTGTGACATCAGGTCTTTGTTCCTTCATCATAGAAAGTCAGGCAAATAAACCCTAAAAAAAAAAAATCAGCTTGTTTTCACCTTAAAGTCAACAGAAAATAAGATGCCACAGATGATTGGGGTTTGGAGGGCGCCTTCGCATCAGCACCCTGAACAGGCTCATGCCATCAGCTGACGGATGTGCTCTGACTGGCTTTATGCCACACATGAACATCTAAAAGTGAACTGATGAAGGAGTGAAACTATAATGTTAAACAGCAAATGAATGAATCAGTCAAAACAAATGGATCCGTTTTCTGAACTGCATAGACCCCCGAGCAGCCCTCCTATTGGCTGGTGTATCACCGTGGCCTCTTGCGTGTGACGAAGATAAGGACCCTTCTAATGGCGATGAGACGGTCCTTGAGGGAGGTCATGGCTAGGATGGTGAGCTGGGCTCGATTTTCCAGGGGAAGGACGGCGAGCAGCCACCAGCACCAGGCGGGACCACTTGGACTGGCCTGTGGCAAAACAATGGTTTACGGGTTAAAAATGATTCCCAGTGATCTAGAAAAAACTTCCCTGCTCACACAGATTCAGTGGTTTTCTGCAGCTTTACAGAAGTGAACAAATTGGTTGTTTAATGATCAGAAATGAACAAAAGAAAAAAATACTTTTCAATTAAAAGCACATTTTGCCCTCATTTAGTTTATTGGCCACTTTCAACACAAATTAATTTATTTTGGTCTTATTTGTATTTTTGAATTCACAAAATTTATACATTTAACTCTTTGATGCCTGAATTTATTTACAATTTAAAAAAAAAACAAAAAACAAAGTAAACGCAGACGACATTTCACCAATAAATTAAAAATGAAGACTAATTAATAGATAACAGACACAAATACACAAATGGGAGTAAATAAATGCAAATAAATATAGACATATATAGAATGGAAGAATTATACATAAGGAAATAAAAAAAACAAAAGGCCAGAAGTGGCTTGATGCAGATCTGAGACAGCTCATGTCCCAGTGAGCAGGGCAGATGTACAGCTGCTCACTTTTCTATGATTCTGGATGTCATTAACAGAGTTATTAAGAGTATTTGCTCACTGATTTCAAGTATTCAGTTGTTTGCATGTTATCTTAAGATACTAAGCTGCACCTCTTCAGGACAAATAAAAACCCAAAATAAACAGCTGTTTAATATTATATATTAATATTGTTTTGTTTAATAAAATGCTTTAAAAACACTTCATCTTGAATGATACATTATTATTTATAGTTTATTTATAGTTTAAGAGCTTTAAAGGTCAGATTGTTTGGAAAAACTCCAGTTTTTTTTAATCAATAAAATAAATTATTTCCATAAAAATGCTTTGGAAATGATAGAAGGTGCTAAAACCGATAGACAAACCTAAAGATGAAAATCAAAAGCTAATTGTTGAAAAATCCAATCTTTGCATGAAGGAGCAGATTTTTGTATATTTAGAAACTCAAATCTTGTAGGGGCTAGGAAACCAGCTGTGCTGCACACCTGCTTCTGCATCTATGGGGAGTGCTCAGATCATTTGCCATTTGCTCTCATAAAAAGGCACAAATCATCCGAAGTTAATCTAAATTTATTGCAACGTCATATTGAATTACTCTCAGGAAACATCTAAGAATTAAGAGCTCGTTTAGCATTAAAGAGAAGAATATAAACCATTATTGAAAGTATGATGCATGGGAGTTTTCAGACCTGAGGGTCCGGATCCTTGCTGGGGAGATGACCAAAGTGGCTGAGTATCTGACTCTTCATGTTGTCTTTTAGTGAGCTGAACCAGCTGTTGGCCTGCTCATACACAGCGTCATGCAGCTTTAGGAGCTCCGTCAGCTCCTCCCCATCAACCTGATTAAAAACAGGGTATTTTAGTAGGAAAAATAAGGATCCTTATCACAAATAACTGCACTGAAGAGACCATCGTCTTATTTTCTCTTACAAAAAAAGAGAAGAGTAAAAGAGTTCTACTTTGTGTGAAATAATCTGACAGACATCTGTTATCTCTGCTATCAGCTCACCTTCTTGTCTGCCAGGTATTCGATGTTAGCAGTGTTGTAGCCGTCTCTCTGGCCATGGCTGAGAACTTTGAACCGTGACACACCGATTGTGTCGACCACGGAGCGACCATCAGGAAAGAACTTAACATCTCGCACCTGCAACACAGTCCGTGTCAGAAATTGATCCAACTGTGCATCGAGCTGAATACGGCAAGAAAACAGCAAACAGCAGTTAAAGAACGGTGAAAATCTTTTAAAGACGACAGACGCTCACCTGCAGCATGCAGCCGTAGTCAGCAAAGCCTTTAAGCTCATTGGCAATGCACATGCCAAACTGCTTGGTGCCCGTCTCCATGGAACGTCGAATCATGAGGCGATAGCGCGGCTCAAACACATGCAGTGGGCAGGGGATGGTGGGGAAGGCCATAGTGCACACAAAGATGGGCACTTCCTGGTTCAAACTACAAGAGAAACAGCGAAGGGACTCGTCACTAGTGGTCTTAACAGTTCTAGAAAAGGAAAATAGCAAGATATAACGTCACAAAATGAGTTAGAGTAGATCTAGAGTGGTAGCCTGGCACGCCAGATTGGAGGGCTCTATATGTGCAATACAGAGCAACTCAGTCTGGAGTCCCTCCCCTTCATGGAGATTCACATCGGTCTTAAAACAAACCGGCCACTCTGATTGGTTGATCTGAGACTCTTGCTTTGCGTCACCGTGTCTTCTTCAAAACATTCAAGATGGTGCACGAACGTAGCGGGAGTTAGTTTCTTCTACGATTAGGTTAAAAAAGCAACGTCGTGTTGCCAACGACGTCGTGTTGCCTCAGGTTTTTACAGCAAAAGGGACACAGGTCATTTATGTCTTCTGTACTGCACGACATATTTAGTTTCCTCTGTTGCGTTCGCTCTACTGAACACTTAGGGACATCGTAGGCTGCCGCTTTACTGTCATCAAATCCGCCATTTTTCTGATTGGTTTACTCTGCGCTTGTTTGTACTGCCCTAGAAATCCGTTGATGCACGTGAGTCTCCAGACTGTGAGAGAGTCTGGCTCGTCAGGCTACTACAGTGGCAGAATGTGACTCCAAAAGCTAAAGCGAACCACATGTTGGACCCCTAAAGTAGATTATTAATCGACAAAAAAAAGGAAACGAAAAAAACAAACAGGCTAATCCTTTTCTTCGTAGAGGGAAAGCGGTTCCACTCCCACCCGTTTGACCATACCGTGCCCTCAATGTGCATGTGTGGATATAAAACTAACTTGGAAAGCTCCTTCATCTCCTCCTCATGGATTTTCTTCCTCTCTGCCAGCTCATCTCCTAGGTAACGTTGCAGGACTTCCTCCATCAGAAAGGTCTTATTGTAACCCCTGGTAGCAAGATACTGAAACAACACAAAACGCAGTAATGTGCCATTTGTCATTACAAACTATGACTACAAATACTACCTTCATTTTTTTTTCTTCACATACATTCATTTAATTTACTGAAATGATGAGTGTGTACCTCAGATAGATTCTCTTTGCACAAAGGGCAGTTGGGGTTGTGGTCCATGCAGCGCTCCAGACATTTGAGGCAGAAGGTGTGTCCGCAGGGAGTAGCCACAGGCTCATAGAATAATCTGAATCACAGAGAGACAAGAGCACACGGCTGAACATGCTGACGCTGGTTACTTATAGCATCATATGACGGCACCTCCTTTAGAGTTAAGTTGAATACAGTTGAATGAAAATACTCACCTCATGCAAAGCGAGCACTCCATGTCTCCACTGTCCAACAGCTCAGCAGGAACCATCCTCCCCCCACAAACTGCAGCTGTCTGGACGACGTTCTCATCTGCATTACACAGTAAAAAAACATTACCACATATGCCTGACCTACATTACTTGAGTCCATTACGTTGTGAGAGCCTTAATTTTCACTTGATATCAGTCAGACTAACAGGTTTATAAACATTTTAAAGTCCAACTCTGCTCGGTTTAACACTAATTCAGATTCAGCTAGTGTTTAACTGGGTCACAGTTAAGATGGTCAACATTGGGTAATTACTTGTTTTACTTATTGGATTGGTTTACTTATTAGATGATTCAATTCCAGCATCTATGACACACAACAGCACGTGGTCCCAAACTGGGATCTTATCATGGACAAAGATTAAATCAAACTTTTATATAAACTTTCACGCTTATTAGGGACCCAAAAGGAGATGCATGTAAAACTCATTTTCCTACCAGGTCTGAGAAGTTTGGAGGGTGGATGGAAAGCGCCTGATGGGTCGTCACTGCTGTATTTTCTCTTAAGGCCACCAGGGGGTGCTGGAAGAGCAGCTAAAACATCAGCCAGACTCTTGGAGCTGCCTTCCCCTGCAGCAGGGTCCGATGGACCAGAAGACAAGGGGGAGAGTCTGGAAGACGAGTCGTCCACTGGGGCACTTTTGGACACGCTGAACTCTGAGTCCTGCACATACAAACACAATTTTGAGTGAGAGGAGTCAGTGTGAGATGGACATTAAATTATTCAAATATTAAGTAAACAAAACAAAGAATATAGAAATACACAGGATTCTGAATCAAGGTGCAGTACAGCTTACTGAACATAGAAAGCAATACAAGTGTGTTTAATTAGGCACTTTAAAAAAAAAATTAAAAAAAAATCTAAATCTGGAAAATAAAACTCAACCCTGAAGCGTTTCAAAGTGATTTATCTCTCCACATGTGTTGTTTGCTTATGCGTGAAAATAAAAACAAATACCCTGATAAGGACAGATAAATGCACCCTAATCTTGAATTAAAATCACAGTATTCTCTGTCCCGGGCCACATTTACATTGATCCTCCTAATCACACAAATATATTCTTCTTCATTTGTTGGTAACATTGATGACTGGGTGATAACAGCCCTTGGATAACAATCATTATACAAGCATCTAAAGCAGTTCTGATAGCAGCAGTAAGAATGCACTCAGTAAAACATAGTGACATAACTGTCCAAGCACTTACATAACTAAAACTTACTGAGATGTTAAAAATTAAGCAGTAAGACACAACTGGAGACCCCATTAATGTTCTGATGTCTTTAAAGAGATCAATAAAATGCCCCCTTGGGTATCAGAAGATGGATTGTGTCTTCCAGTACCTGTGACGAGCAGCCTGGTTTCTGTGTCAGTGGCCTCAGTGACCTGAGCAAGGCAGGGGGTTTGATAAGACGTGTTGCCAGCCCTCCCTGCAGAGGGTGCAGCGGAGTTGGCAGATCCTTGTTCTCAAATACGGAGGAGAACAGCTCGCTGAGAACCTAGAAAACACAGGAAACTCCATTGATGTTTGCAGCCTTGATAAAAAGGAGGCAAACAGGGAGTCGGCCTAAATCGAAACCCAACTACAGCAAATTTCTGTCCTCTGTGTTATTGATATTTTGTGTGACTCATGTGTCACTTGTTTACACCAGTCTTAATTTTCACTTTTTCAAGTTCATTTCAAACTAGCAAGTTGGAAATAGCAAATAAATTGATTTAGTTTTTACAACCTTATCATTTACTCAAAACTGAATTTTACATTACCTTCTGAGCCTCCAGTTTCACTTTGGTCCAGTCGGGTTTCATCGCCACACAGAGGAAGTACTCCTGCAAGGCCTCATCATTCTGGCCAGCTTTACTCAGCGCTGTGGCTTTTAGAAAGTGAGCCTATAGTAAACACAAATGTGTCACAGCGTTAGTACAGCAGTCCCTGCTTCTCATGTCAACAGGTATCTTTATGGGATGCACTGCAAATGATCTGAATCTACTCAATAAGTCATTTTGTTCAATCTTAACAAAACAATTCAGGAAAACTTAATTAAAAGAGATATGCAATAGCGCTGATTTAAAGTTCCATTCAAAGCATGTGATGTGACTTGTTAGCAGCTCCTGCAGATAAAGAACCAACAAGCTGCGGTGCATTCTATCCTTTTTTTAATATTATAAAGAAAATTAGCATGTAGCAAAAGCTAATCTGGGCATCGTGTCACAACAAGATAAGTAACTGATCTACTACCACCGATTTTTTAACTCCTTTGATTTAAGCAATATTTCATCAAAGATCACTAACCTATGTTATTTATTTATTTATTTATTTATTGCTTTGAAATCATTCCAGTAACTGGTATAGTACCTTCTGATAATGATTAAAAGCCAGAAGATAAAGCTCTAACGGTTTTGTTATCCGGTGAAATTATCATCTGTAAAACAACATTTTAGAGGAAAATTTCGGAGTCCAGATAATACATTATGATATTAGTTATGGAGGAAGAGTCTGCAATGGACTGACGACCTGTACAGGCTGTACCCTGCCTCTAATCCCATGACTGCTGGGAGAGACTTCGGCTTAATTGGAGTAAAGTGTTAAATAAAAGAAAAGAAAAAAAAAAAGAAAATGAGAGAAAAGAAAAAAAGACAAAATAAGAGAAAATAAAATAGGATGGATGGATGGATGGAGAGTATATACATGTTAAAAGTTTAAGAACTGAGTGGAAGGCTATAGATTATTAATAATGTCTGGAAGCAGGAATTGTTCATATTTCCACCAGCAGAATGTAACCCTGCACAGCTAACAACACAGGGAAGCTAGAAGTTTTCAAAGTTTTACTCCAACTCAGACAAAACTGAAATATGACACAACAGCTTTTTAGCGGATTGCTACCATATATGTGATGATCGCATTATATTGTTATATTAAAACCAAATTATGGCCTTTATGCTGTTCTTTTTTACCCTTGCTTACTAATGTGGCTACTTCAGTGTCTGAAAAAGCTCAGGTTGGCATCTTTAGAAGCCAGAAAAGACTACAGGAACAATAAATGTTGAGCAGTAAGCCTTAAAGATGTTGTATTAATTAAACAGAAAGATGTTACTTCTCTTTCTTGTTCTAAAAATGTTGAGAATAAAAACTAACTATGTATAAATCTGGTCAAAAGTGACGGTTCAGTGAATGACAGCAGCCATTACATTTCTCCACCTTGAGTGACCTTAATATCACTGTAAGTGTTTTTTGTTGCAACAAGCTATTTCACAAAATCCAAACACTGATAAGAATCTACCAAACAGTCCGTGAAAAGAACATCAAACAAATGCAGAGGTGGCCGCCAAAACAGTGCCTCACACCTTGACATGCCATCTGTCCCTCACCAACTCACGCAGATCAGTCCTTAATGTGACACTCACCTTTGTCCAGAGAGGTTTTAATCTGCAGAGGCTGTTGGCGTCCTGCACTACCTGGCTGAAGTTCCTCATCTCCATGTGCAGTTCTGCCCGCTGACACAGCAGCTTGCCAGAAGAGGGCACTGTACAGAACAGGGAACACGAAAAGCAAGCAGAAGCAAATCAGATCAGTGAACATGTGACCAGAAGGATAGATGGGTTTATCTGGGTCTAGCAGAAGTTGGCCTGTAATGTAACATGTTGCGTGAGAACAAATTCCCGTGCCAGGACACTGTGTAATGAGGCTCATAACTAAGACATCAGATTTAAGAGTGCACTATTACATTCAGTCTAATTTTAATCTGTGTAAGACCAAGCAACATCACTAAATGATAGACTTTACAAGCCATAAGGATTTGGAGATTATAAGAAGATATAAGAATTGTGAGGATTTCTTTTTATTTTATCCAAAAAAAAAAAAAAATAGAAACTTCTCCAACCGTTTGCCATCATTATGTTCTTTAATCAATAAGATCCATACCCTTTGATTTACATGACTTTAGCTTAAAAGAAAAAAAATCTTGGTAGAATAGGTGCAGAGCAGAAAGGCCAATTGGGAAGATTCAAAGCCTTAACTGGACAATTTAATTGGTTCTTGCAGAAGGCTTAAAGGTAAGCGTCAACACTACAACAATCACAAAATGTGATAAGGTCACCAGTGTGTGAGACAGACATGCTTGTTTTCTTGGGTTATTGCAATCATGCAACCTCAAGATTTAACTTCCTCAACCTGGTGTGTTGAGACAAAAGCACAAGATGCATAAAAGGATCGTTTAGTCAACTAACATATTTTAATCCAAAATGTCTGAACGCATTCACACAAAGAAATAAAAAAATCTGAGTTTTAATTAATAAGTAACAATGTGAGAATACTGGAAAGACATAGAACAATGTTTCTGCAGGAATTTAGATATTGTTCTGCTCATTTTTCGACTAAATTTGATGACAACCTTTTTTTTTTTTTTTTTTTTTTTTAAATAACAGACAGCCTTTTCCTCTACTGTTCGTCATCAAATGAAATTTAAGCACAAAACAGGCAGGAGAGTCAGAGTATTAACACTTCATCACAGCATAATCTGACAGCTCAGTATTTTTAAAACTAAAGGCTTGTCAGACTTGTCTTCCACAAATATTCCTCTGTGCCCTGTACGGTGTGCTACAACAGATGTTTTTTCACCATGCAGATATATGTAATGCTTATATTGAAATGCAGAAGGCTTCAGCACCTCACATGTCTTATCAGAGCAGCAAGGTATGCATTGCAAGGAAATTATTGTTCTCAATTAAAAATGGTCTAATGTTCGAATTGAGAAACCATAAACTTTCTGTTTTAACTGGACCCAAACAGAGCTGGTTATCTTTTGTTTGTGCAAAAGGAATTCAGGACTCACAAACATAATTCAGGAAACACAGCATTAATCATCTGGCAGTCATCAGACATTTCGGTCAAACTACAGATCCTTTTCAGGTCAGGTAGGAATGGATGTTTGTTTTCACAGGTGTAGAAAACACCCACTTTAGCAGGTGATGCCAATACCGACAATATGCCTGAAACATTAAACATAATAGATCAACACTGATGCTAATGGAAAAACACAATCTGTAACTTGCATGTTACATCAATTGGTCACTAATATCTCAAACGGCAACCTCCGGCGGTTCAAAGTGATGCCTATGTGGAAGTGTATAAAACTGCACTTCCCCCCCTCATCCACTAGGGCTGGCTCCAAAACAGAGCAAATCCCCCTAAACTCCCATGTTAAAAGACCAACTTCACGGCAGAAATAAACATGTTTACAGCCTGGTACAAAAATCCATTTTCAGTTTAATAGGTCAGGTTTCAATTTATGACAACTGTATGGGGGAGTGAATTTTTTTTCCCTAACTCACCCACTTAAAAATAATTTAATCTCAAAATTTGACATATGTAGGGGCATGTCCTTTTGATTGACAGGTACCCGATCTCCCGCTTCAAGTAGGAAGAACGTAGAACAACCGCGGTTTTTAGCCGGTTAACAATGCAACTTTGATTCAGCCCGGTTACCGCCGTTAGCTGGTTAGTTTGGTAAGCTCTTAGCTACAGGCAGCTCGGAGTTCGCTCGATGTCAATCATCCACCATGATGCTCACAGCCCCCCTGTCAGCTCCAACTCTTTGCCCATATTTGTATTTTCCGGGCGAGATAACACACCTGTCTCTGCCAAGATGGCGATGGTAGGAACTGCCCACCGAGCTTCAATTTAGCTCTTCAGAAACCTATGGGGGACGTCACGGAGGCTCCGTCCATCTCTTTATATACAGTCTATGTAAATTCTGCATGGGAGTGAGTGTGAGCTGGAATGCTTGCTCTCTCTCCATGTGATGAACTGGCAACCTGTCAAGGGTATACCCCACCTCTCGCCTGCTAACTGCTGGGACAGGCTCCAGCTTACTCGTGACCCTGATTTGAACTAACTGGTGTAAAGAATAAAAAAAAATAAATAAATAAATATCTGTAACTTCAATTTGGTGGCAGTACCACCCCTTTGACCTTCTCTGGCCACAACTTCAACAGATATGTTTGCACAATCTGAAATGCTGATTACATCCCAAGAAGTAGCCAATGTTCAGGAACAGACTGAACCTTACAGGTACAATGAATCTGTAAACTGCTAACTAACTAGCTGAAGCAATGCCAACTTGAGGGGCATCATTCAGGGAGTTACATTCACTGTGACTGTGACAGTGTATCAGGTCAGCAATGATGGGAAGGGAGAACTTGGCAGTTTATTGGCCCCAACAGGCACTGTGCATTATCATCCTGATACCTCAGAAATAAACTTATGCATGAGGGAATAAAAGTTTAAAAGTGTGGAAGATGCAGAAAAATCAGAAGATGATATTACAATGTTTAATATTTTTCCTTCCTAAATATATATATTTTCATAGTAGACTGATTAAATAGTTTCATATTTTATTTCCCCTGCAATTTCCTTGATATCTTTATAACTTATTGATTTTTAAACCTTTATTTACACAGGTAATCCCACTGAGACATCCAGTCTCATTTAGAAGAGAGACCTATTTAGCTAACCCAGCATGCATGTCTTTAGGTGGAAATTAGACTTATCTGCTCTACCTGTCCAATTTGTTGCTTCACAAAATTCAATTACTATCATAAAATGAACAGTCAAATAAGATTTGGCATGGGTAAAACCAGATTTTATATCAATGAGAATTTAACACTCATCCTACACCACAGACACCAGAAGGCTCCCTGCTGTCTATTGGGAAAACACCGGCTGGCAGACACAAAACTGTGAAAGCAGTCTGTGCTTCTGTCACCGAAAAGTCTTTCACAGCACAGCACAGACAGAAGGCATGAATCAATATTGATCTAGGGGCAAAAAACATTGGAAATGGTGCCGTACGAGAGTATATTCCTTTGGTCTGAGCTACAGTGTTCAGATTTATTTTATCAATCTCTTAGACAACACCATAGATAAATAGTGACACAGATCATTTATTTTAAATGTGACTTGGACATGCAGGGGAAAAGGCATGAGCTCATTTCTTTCAGGATGTTCAGACTGTGCAATGTGAGATTTTGCCCTGGCCCATGTTTAATGAAGCACCCTGGCACACTATGTAATGTGCCAACATTACAGAACATTCTGTAATTTGGCTCAGCACCTTGGGGAACACAGCTGCTTAAATGATCAATCCTTAAATAAATAAACACATTACAAAAAACAAGAAAATAAACACTACTGTGTCAAATTTAAAAAAGTAATTATGCATAACATTTACACATTATGAAAACTGTTCTGTTTAAATGTTATTCAACACAGCTTATGAAACAGCAGCAGAAAAGGGGAGGAGTGAGGCTGAGATTCAACCTAATGTCTCATAACAAAGCAATGCACAGATGTATATGACATATTCCGTTATGTAAACTAAACCAGCACTTATATAAAAGTAACATTAATGGTGTTTGGTGGTGTTGGTGTTACAGAAAACTACTAATATGATTCCCCATAGCACTTTAAAGTATAAATAGAAAATAGGGTATGAATGTGGACCTGGAAAGCAATAAACGAGACCTGTGACACTTAGGTAACTAAGGACGGTGCGTCACGTAACGCAGGCGTCGCGGTGGCGCCCCATATCGGTGACACGGGGAAGTGACACTGGAAAAATAGGTCAACTGTTTCAACTATGCAATTTTAATAACAATCCCACAGACAAACACAAAAAAAGATTAGGTACTTTGGTGAATTCAGAGTCTTACCTAGCTCTATTGCTGCGTCGTACTTCTCCAGGGCATCCGACAGGCTCTGCTTTTGCCACAAAATCTCTCCCTCGATCCAGTATTTCCGAGCTTTGCTCTCAATTGTAAACAGTTTATCCAACAGGCCACTGATGACCACGTTGACTCTTCTGCCATTTGGTAGTCCATTTTTGCTCAGCTGTTGCTTGCAGTGTATACAATCTTTGAGAGACTCGTCCTCCAAGCAGCGTTTACAGAAAGTGTGTCCACACTCCACGGTTGTAGGCTCGTGAAGCAAACATTTGCAGAGGCGACAGGAAAACAAGTCCAGGGCTTCATCCTCTTCACACTCCCCATCACTCTGAACCCCGTCTTCACCATTGTTGCTTTTATTGTGTCCGTTTAAAGTGATGTGTATGCCTAGCTCTTTCTCGCGCAGAGTTCTGGCGATAGTTTCCACCAGAAGGGGAAGCTCCTCCGGGTGCAGCTTACCAAGGCTGGCCGCCGTGCAGTACGAGTCCAGCGCCTCTGATATTCGTCCAGCCCAGGCGAGAGAGTCTGCTTTCCTCAGACATAAACCTCTATCTGGTTGCTGAAGATCTGCGAGCTGAGAACTGTATATTTCCACGGCCAGGTTGACGTCACCTGCCCGGTTGGCCTCCTCTGCCACCTCCAACATTTCGGGGCAGATCCCCGCAGCTCCAGGGTTGGAGAGCGGGTGGAGGAAAAGCTCGCCTGGATAAGACCTAACTCCCGTCTCCATCTTCTGATTCAGACGGGACAATAAAATAAAAAAGAAAAGGATGTACTGGTAGTCTGACTAAAGCAGACAAAGTTCTCTGTGTTCAAACATCATAGTCCCGAAGTATCACCTCGCTGTCACTGGAAAGTTTTAAAGCCAAACCAGACCTCAGGTTGTGTCCGACTCGCAGTGATAGCCATTGGAAGTAGGTTAGGGCTATTTCCGATCCACACGACATCAAGTCTGTAAAATAGGGCACCTGTATAACATCACTGCTCCTTGACAAGTCACGTGAAACATCAACAATGCCTCACCTGGCAATAAAGCCAAAATGGGCTGCGGTTTTTCCTCCAAACACGCGCTCGGTTTTATCTTCGAGTTCTTCTATGTTCAATAATTAAACCTTTAGCTCATCAAGAGTCCTCCAAATAGCGCCTCTGGAAACGTATCTTCACAACAAACCAAATCAAAATAGCAAAAAAAAAAAGAGCCTCGAATCAATCGTGAAGTATTTTGTTTCATTGATGTGTTCTTACTCAACCTTCGCAAGTTAAGACGCTTATATTACATTTGGTCTGTTGTACAAAGTCGTGGCTCAGTCAGTATATAAACTAAACCAAAATCAACTTTGACATGTAAAAATATCAATTAAGTAAGTATTAACTGAGTAAATGATAGCTACAGACCGACAAGCTCATCAGAATAACAGCTGATCGCCTGTTGTTTTTATATAAGAGATCCCAGGAGCGCTGAAGCCAAGAGAGCTAACGTGAGTTAGCTAACACCGACTGCTCTTTTACCGCTCGTCGAAATCCACAAGCAAACTCTTTTAGAACCGGTCTCCGAAAATTTTTCAACTCTGGTAAATCCAAATTTCATGGCTTCTTTTAAGGAAATAGCGAACAAAAATATATAAAACTGTAGCGTTCGCCGAGGAACAAGAACCGAGTTGCTAGCCAGATAGCTTCCGCTGCTACAGCTTATTTGGATTTCATGTGCAATTCGCCGAAGTAAACGCAAAGAGACACGTGACGCGCACTGCACGTTCCTATTGGCTCTTTATGTGGCTCACTTATATAACATAATGACATTGTATAACCCTTCACATGCAGAGTTTTAACAAAATAACTTCGCGCTTATTAGTTAGAGTGCTATTTCACACGTGACAAATGAAATATATTTTTTAGATTAAATGAAAGGAAGCGCAAGCCATTGCGTTCAGTCTTGGGGTTCTTTTGTAAAATCGCAGTTGCAGTCGCAGTGAGATTGATTCATTGTTTTATATAATGCTTTATATAAGCAATGGGTCAGGTCCGGTTTTGGAGTTAAAGTGATGGCAGCACTTTTTTGTTTAAGGTTGTTCAAACCCAGATCAAGATTAAACGAATATTCTGTCCCCAGACCTCTTATTATGGGACAATTAACTTTTTTTTTGGTGGTGCCAGTTAAATTCTCACAACAGTTCTGAGACCCAGTTCTTCTCAAAGGTAGATCCTGCCAGATGAACCAGACTGCACAGGACTTATAAACTGTACAAAACGCTCCCCTAAGAGTCCACAATAAGTTGCGTACATAGAACATCTCTACTAATGTGCTGATTTACAAAAGAAACGTTAATTATTTTAAGAAAATGTATAAAGAAGTAAATTAAGTCTTAAGCCTAACACATAAGCCTAGTTTCTCTCTGCCACTTCCGAACTTGTATATCAACTTATCCCAGTTTGAATCACCAAAAGAAAGCAGCCCAGTTGCAACATTTGTGTCCCAGTTATCTCCAGTGTACTATGGACATGTATATTTCCAACATTTTTTAATGGTCTGTTAATATTCTGAGAAGCAATAAACTGAATATAGGTAAGGAGTTTATAATATAAATGAAGAGAACTGTTTATTTTTCTAATATGCAGGGAAAACATGATCCATCTTTTTGTGTAAGGGGTGACAAAGTCAATAACTGGAGTTTTTTGGCACAGTTTGGCCCAAAGTGAAGTAGCAGGTCATTTTCTGTTTACTGTTTTGAATGGTTGTGATTTTATGGTATAAAGGTAACTGGAAATCAATAATCACCTATCAGATAGAACAGGAAAAAAAATCAAAGAGCACATTCTCTGGGTTTTCCTGCTATATGTGATTTTATATTATTGATTTTATTTATATCATTTAATAATTTTATTTCAAAATGATTAATAAACATGTCACATTGATCAAAACCAATAAACTAATTCTGGTTTGCTAAATGCAAACATGTCCAGCTCTTTTCCTACAACTGAACCAAGATCCAGATCTAAGAGTACAGGTTCATTCCTCTAAAATGGAAAACAAGTACAACTGAAGTTTGTGTCCCAGTAAAGAATACAGAAGGTTAAAGGAAGATATAGGAAAGAAGTTTAAGTTGTGGTCCAAACACTGAGCAGATTCTCAGTCATTGAGGTCATGCTATCGTAAGTGCTAAAAGAAAAGGCATCAGGATTTCTGAACAATTTTGAATGAGAAATGCAGTGTAGTTCCGAAGGGAGTGCACAAACCTTTATACAGAGAATACTGAACAACTTCCCCATGACTGAACTGTTCAACACACAACAGTCAGCTCTGCAGGTCAATGCTCACCTGTATCATAGATGCTAAATTGGGGTCATTAATGTTCTGTACTGAGAAAACTGCTGGTTATGGAGAGGAGGGAAACAAATATTTGTGCTGAACAACCCGTCAGACTTATTTTGCACTTGTCAGTAAAAATAGGTTTTAGTTACCACATGTGTTATGTTTATTTGGCCAGTTCATGATGTTCAGGTTGGAGATTGTAAAAGCTCCATATTTCCAACAGTATTCCCATAAATGTGATCAGTTGGTCATCTCTGTATAGAATAAAGAACAGAAATAAAATGTATGTCCCCAAGATGGAGAAAAGTCCATAAAATCTTTGTTTTCTAATAGTTTTGATCATTAAATAAATAGATTTCACCCTTTTACAAGCATTGTCTCGACATGATCCAAAGTTATACATTTCTCTTTCCATGTTTGCTTTAAGTGACTCATGCCTCCAACTTCATTGTGTTGTCATGTAACCTTTTCAAAGGTTGTGTTATGAAAACAGCCTTTTAGTGATTGAATAACTTTTATTTGAAAGTATGTCATGTTACTGCTTGTATATATAACCCCTTATCACTAAATATTGGAGAAAAATATTTTAAATGTAAGATTTTTCTATTAATTTACTTGGAAATGAGGCCATCTAAGAAATAGTGAAAACTAAAATCAATACTTGTTTTTTTTATGGATACTACTTTCTTTTATGTCCAGAAAACAGTTAAATATGCTGTTTACATTTTAACCCCACCATCTCTTATCGGTTATTTCTGTCAAATTATGATGATTTTTTTTCTTTAATAAGAAACTATTTTGAGAAACACAGAGGAAACGTCAAATTGTTTGAATTTTAATGAACCATCCATGAAGCCGTAAATGGGAAGCTTTTATAAGTGTAATCATACATGTTACATATGCAAATGATAAGATCCTAAGTTATCTGGTCAGTGCAGCTGTATGTGTTTTCTCTTACACAAACATCTAACTCGGCAGGTTGAATAATAAGAATATCAATGATAATTGTAAGTTGTGTAAGGAGCACAAGAACCTACATGACTCAGTTCTCTGAAGTGTGATACATTGCCAGATGAATGTATTGATAAGCTGTTACAAAATTCTTATCACCGGTGCACATTAAACCATGCATGTACCTGTACTAACATGAAAATGCAAACCAAACATAACAGGAGGGGACTGATGGTGCAATGATACAATCTGCTTTTGATGGTAATAAGCAAGACTTGCCTTCTTCTCTTTTGTTGTTCATTTCCTTATGAAACAGGCACAAGTGACCTACATTTGAACCTTGGTTAGAGGTGTTCTGTAATTTCTTGACATGGATTTCATGTTTTAAGCAGGAATTGACGGCTGCTTCACACTAAAGTTTTTTGTTTCTGACAGCACATGAGATGTCCGAAACATTTTACTCTCAATTGTCAGTGTTTCCTGAACTGGACTTTCCTGTGTTAAAAAACAATTTTGTTCTACAATAAATTAATTCAAAATGGATATGTAGTACAAAATATATATGGATAAAACTGCAAACACATTTTAGCCACATTTATATTTCTCTAATATATTAATGTATAAATATATGCCAATATTGCCGTTTCTAACTTATTTCTCCTTTTTTTTCCTCAGGTCTTCCTGAATAAGTGTTGTACACGTTGTTCTGTCTTTCCTGTCCTCTCCAACCAGTTGAGGCAGATGGCTGCCCTCCTTGAGCCGGGTTCTGCCGGAGGTTTTCTTCTTGTTAAAGGGGAATTTTTTCCTTCCCACTGTCGCCGCGTGCATGCTCAGCATGGGGGATTGGATTGAAGTCTTGATTCGATGCAATCAATTGGTTTCTATTATGGGATATGTATGAATTGGCTCGAAATGATATGTATGTTGATTCGTGTATGTAAAATGCCCTGTGACAACATTGTTTTTAAGTGGCGCTATATAAATAAAGTGTGAATTGAATTGAATTGAATTTTTTTTCTGGTTAAGTTTTGCCAATATGTTTGTCATTATTTGGGTAAAACAAGGCAGAAAATTGCAGAAATGTTTTTTTTATCTTCGATCATATATACTAGATGATTACAGTGTTTTCGATGTATTCATAAAAAGTTATTTATGCTGTAAAGCAACACTAGATACATTTGTGCATGTAAAGACTTCAAGCTTCTGATTTGTTATTAAGCAAAGCAACCCTCATGCACATTTCCAAGCCCCAGGACTGCCCCAGAGCAGCTAAATATTGGGATGCTGCACTTCACAACTGTGATTTCCAGCTCAGCTTCATGCACAGTTTTGCTTTAAAACATAACGTCACACATCAACAACTAGGTCAGAACACATTTCCACAAAAGGAAAAATTAAATGCAGAGATAGTTTGTTGCTTCTATCAATAAACAATACATTTTTCTGCGATCCACTTGTTTTGATTGGTGGTATTGATTTCTATATTAATATTATTGGAACATGTTTATATGCTTCAGATATTTACTCCTTTGTATGACAGTTGAAAATGAAATATTACAACATGAACATGTGCATCTCTGTAATGTTTATTAAGGATGCAGATATAACACACCCTATGAAGTTTAATTTAGCCTTCCTCTTGCATCTTGCCTCTTCTCTAAGTTCTGTCCAGCCAGTAAAAATCAGTCTGGCGTAAACTCTTGTCATATCTCTCGCTCTGTCACTTTCTCTCCATCTTTTTGTTGCCTCCTCTGTTATTGTGCCCCTGGGTTCCTTTGTTCAACCAACTATAGTGGGATGAAAACAGCCAATATGCTGATATTAGGTTCTGGAATGTACCAACATCCTATAAACACAATAGTTAGGTGATGTTTCATGCTGGAACACAAAGTTGTGAAGTACACCTGCAGAAATGAACATAATCAATGCAAGTGTACCATCAAAATTAAAAGCACAATGTGATAAGGCTTGAAAAATGATGTACTGTTGCTTTAAGGAGACAAACTTGCAGACTTCTAATCTGAGGATCGTGCATTTTTCAAAAATAGACAAAATGCACAAAATTTGAAATGAACTTAAAGGCCGGTATTTAAACATTTTTTTAGGTATTGCAGTAATTATCATTATTGATATGTTCTGTTGGGCTTTGCTTTGTTGTTTACCGCAGCAGTTGTAATGAAACTCTGCAGCGGTCTTAAACTTTACATGGTGTAGCAAAAGATTCACCAACTCTGGACCTCCTGGGCCAGAGTCATGCAGGTTTTAGATGTTTTCCTGCTGCTGCCTACCTGGTTCAAATTAAATGGTTCTCCAGCATCCCACTGTCAAGTTCTGAAGAAGGCTCATAGCAACCCAGTGATATGAGTTATTTAGGAGTGTTGCTGTGGAAAAACATCTGAAACCTGCAGGACGATGGCCCAGAAGGTCAAGACTTGATACATCCTTAGTATTTCTTTACTTCTGTGGTCATTTCACAGCTGACATCAAGACGGTAGTTGTTGAAGGGACCCACCTTAACTCATCAGGTACATCTGATGTGAACAGAACAGTATGAGACTGTCATGATGGGACGTTTCATGTGTTTTCTCGGTTTTGGTTTCATGTTTTATTTAGCAGTTTTCCTTTAGTTCCCTCATGTCTTGTTCCATGTTTTGCCTTTCTGTTCATTCAGATCACCTGGATTCAATCAGTTAAGTCATTACACCTGTGTCTTGTTCTGTTTCAGTCTGTGTTTATACTCCTTGGTTTCAGTTCTGTTTGCTGGTTCATTTTGTCAGCTTCATGTTCATGCTTCTCCATGTTAATTTGCCTTCAGTTTAGTTTTTTGGGATTAAAAAGGTCTTTTTTTCTGCTCCTGCTAGTGCATTTTGGGTTCACATCTCCACACACCGTGACAGAAACAGTCATAATGCTGTTCCAGTTCCTCACATTTAGAGCCTGACAGCCAGCATTTATGTACACATGCGCATCCAGAAGTTTGTCTAAATTTAAAGCACTTGACAGTGATAGTTAAAATGCTGTCAAAAGAAAAAAAAACAGACTCCTAGTAAACTGTGGACAGTATTTCATACAAGATGCTTGCTGCTTTGATTGTTGAAAATCTTGTCCAAGTTAGAATGGCTGTGTTTATACAATTAGTCAAGCAGCAACATGTGATAGTTTGTTCTGCTGTCCTCAGATGACTTGCAGTTATTTTGGCAGTCTTTTACCAGAATAGAACAAGTCTCAACTGTCTGTAAGACACGGTTTAGTATCACAGCATTTTAAGTGCCTCTTTAGTCCTGGTTCACAAGGAAAACACCCCACAGAGAAACTCCTCACAGGTCTTTGGACATTAACCATTGTGATGTTAACCACACACGTAAAAAGTCTGCTGACCATATCTTTTGCAGCACTTTTTTGTTGACAAACTGTCAAATAAGCAAATGCCTGTCAAAGGTTTTGTAGTATTCTTGCAAATCATACAATGATAACTAACAAACACACAAAAACCCATACCTATAAATATTCACAAGCATGCACTGTAAATCCAATATATTTGTATCCCTTTAGTGTACAATAATGAATCCACAGCTCACTCATCCTAAATTTACATCCTGTTTGAGTAGCAGTTAGAGGCTAGAAGAGGTAATTGTGTGAACATGTACCACCAGTAATGGGAAAGTATTTAATATGTATTTTATCCCAAGATGAGTAGTTACAGACATTTATTTACTCAGATCATCAGTGGGAAGATTGCAACTGAGTGTTAAAAAGTTTACATTCATTGAAGGTGCTGTGCTGGAGTCGACAAGAGAGGGTGTCCTTACTGTTTTTTTATTCAACCTTTTAATGTTTACACTAAGAAAATGTGAGAGACACATTTTCTCTTTTCCTTTATGCAAACCTAATGATAAAAATAGATGTTTTTTCCACAAACGGTTGCGATAAGTTAATATTATAGGAGCAATACTAAAAAACACTTAGTTCTGCAATTTTTTTCCAAACCCAAGTTGTAAAGATGAGGTGGGTTTATTTAAGTAATAATATGATAGTATTTAATATGATATATTATAATTATTTAAAGTTTTGCTCTACGAAATGACAGAGCAGGCATTTAAAGGGTTAATCACACATTTTCTGACATAACAGACAAAAAGTTAATAGATGTATTATTTCACCTATAGATGTCATGTAAATAATGACAACAGAAATAAAACTTATTTGATTTATTTTCGTCACACTTTATATTATAATTGACTTATTTTGTTTATTTGGCTAAAACTCACAGGATTTACATCAGTAACTTGTTACTAAAACTAAACCAAAATTAGTCGTCCAAATGATCACTGCTATGGACAGTAAAAATGAGCCAAAACACATCCATCACTGGAAGCTATGGAGCGACATCTAGTGGCTAAAATAACAAAATGAAACCAACTTTGCATGTGTTTGGTTATCATTTCTGGAAAATTGTAGCACAGGGATCACTGCCTGTGGACATCTTGGGCCATTGCCCTGCAGGTTATAGTTGCTTTCCTGCTACAACACACCTGATTCAAATTCATGGGCCTTTAAGAGACAAAAAGCAGGAAAACATCTCAAATCTGCAGAAAACTTTGCTAAAGGGTCCGTAGTTGGTGTCCCTGCTCTGGAAACAGGATGAAGAGGTGAGAAAGGTGACCTCCTAGATATTTGGTTGGTGGATATAAACTGTTGTTTTAGATTAATTAAAAAAAAAACAAAAACTGGGTCCACTGGATAGTCGAATCTCAGATTGAGGAGGAGCAGTGTGGTTTTCGTCCTGGTCACAGAACAGTGGACCAGCTCTATACCCTGGGGGGGGGGGGGGGGGGGGGGCTGTCCCGTCCCTGTACGACAGATGTCAGAGCTTGGTTCGCATTGCCACCAGTAAGTCGGATTCGTTTCCGGTGAGGGTTGGACTCCGCCAAGGCTGCCCTTTATCACCAATTCTGTTCATAACTTATATGGACAGAATTTCTAGGCGCAGCCGAGGTGTTGAGGGGATCCGACATGGTGGCCTCAGGATTGGGTCCCTGCTTTTTGCAGATGACGTGGTCCTGTTGGCTTCATCTGGTCGTGATCTCCAGCTCTCGCTTGAGCGATTCTCGGCCGAGTGTGAAGCGGCTGGGGTGAGAAGGGCACCTTCAAATCTGAGACCATGGTCCTCAGCTGGAATAGGGTGGATTGCCCTCTCCGGGTCGGGAGTCAGGTCCTGCTCCAAGTGGAGGAGTTTAAATATCTCGGGGTCTTGTTCACGAGTGAGGGAAGGATGGAGCGTGAGATCGACAGACGGATCGGTGCGGCGTGTGCATTAATGCGGACTCTGCGCCAGTCTGTCGTGGTGAAGAAGGAGCTGAGCCAGAAGGCGAAGCTCTCGATTTACCAGTCAGTCTACGTTCCTACCCTCACCTATGGTCATGAGCTGTGGGTCGTGACCGAAAGAAGGAGATCTCGTATACAGGCGGCTGAAATGAGTTTCCTCCGCAGGGTGGCCGGGCTCTCCCTTAGAGATAGGTTGAGGAGCTCGGTCATCCGGGAGGAGATCAGAGTAGAGCCTCTGCTCCTCCGCATCGAGGGGAACCAGTTGAGGTGGCTCGGGCATCTGGTCAGGATGCCTCCTGGACATCTCCCTGGTGAGGTGTTCCTGGCATGTCCCTCTGGGAGGAGACCCCATGGAAGACCCAGGACACGCTGGAGGGATTATATCTCTCTGCTGGCCTGGGAATGCCTCGGGATCCCCCCCACAGAGTTGGCAAATGTGGCTGGGGAGAGGGAAGTCTGGGCTTCCCTGCTTAGGCTGCTGCCCCCGTGACCGGATAAGCGGCAGAAGATGAGATGGATGGATGGATGGATGGAAAAAAAAAAACAAGGTTATTGCTTTTTTCAAGTTTAAAGCATGTGCAAGTAGATTACTATAAATACACACTGCAATTTCCAGTATTGTTAAGTGATTTACTGTGATCACTGTGTGAAAATGACTATTTCTATTCTCCAGTGACATCACCTCCTCTCTGATCAGCAGCTCCTCTCGGGTTCGGCTCCTCTACTACACGTGAGAAATGTTCTTGTGCCTCCAAAGATTCAGTCAATGCCTTTACGTCACACTCTCATATTAATCTCTCTTACGTATAAACAAGGTGTTTGTCACAACCAGTTGTTTTATTATTCGTTCTTTCTCTGGTTGCTCACTTTTCTGTCATTAAAATCAAGCAGCAGGGTTGGTTGTATAACTGCTGTCTACGTTCCATCTCTGCTGAGTTCACAGTGTTTCTTATCAGCGTCACGTGGCTCCAATACCAGTCAGTAAAAACACACGCTCTGAAGCTGTTGACGGCCTGTCTGTTTGCAACAGCTCACACAAGCGCGCACACACACACACCTACATCACCTGTTTTCCAGTTTTGCTGTGTTGTCAATGTGTTCAGAGTCAGTGGGAGTAAATAATGAGAGTGGTCACCGGCAACACGTGAAGTCTCCTCCTGCTGACTCACACGCATGCAGTGTAGAGGGAGGTGGGGGCAGAGAAAAGTGGAGTCACAGTTACCATGGCGCCCAAAGCAGTTGCGTGTCCCTTTAGCCAATGCTCACACACACAGCCATTTGCATGACCTCAGACATCACATAATCATCAAATTCTCTCACCATAAGTAGTTCACTTTTCCTTCTTTATTCAGTCAAACTTAACCTAAAGTTAAAGATTTCTGCTACATTATAACTGTTCCCACATAAAAGGTCTTTAAGCATCTTTAAGACACATGAATTGTTAGACATCACAAGTTATTCCAAATAAGCTCACAGTCCAGTTTAGTTTGAAGTTCCCAGAAAGAGAATATAAGCTGAAACAGTCTTTATGTCTGAAGCTTTCTCATGAATAAATTAATAAACTGATTGCAATGGGTCCATATTTTTGATGTAGCCATGCTCAGCAGCTTCTCATAGAGCAGGGGAAAAGTCAGAATCTGAATTAGAAATACCCCATTACAGTGCTCATCAAAACAATACCAAATAGTAAAACACAGGAAGAAAATTAATGGAAAACAAAGTGAGAGTAAAAAGGGTGGCAAAAAGTAATGGGTGAATAACTTTTAGGGTATTAATTGTTAGATAAGATACCATGTTTACAATATTTACAAGAAATTAACATTTAAATCTGTCAATGAACGACAGACACTCAGATCAGTGAGAAGGCACAAAAGTTTCACTTGCTGCAGGAAGTTCACCTGAGCCAGCAGACTAAGTGACCCAGCCGGTGGACAAGGTGAACCAACACTGATGAACCACATCTGAAATCTCGGGTCTTGGTGTAGGACCCCCAGAGTGAGGTTCATGATGACAATCTCCTGCAGGGGGGTCATAACGACCTTTTACAGTTTTCTCATTCCAGAGACACTTTGAAGCAGGAGATAAGAACTTCTACAACCAGGATTCTGCTCAAGCCATTCTGACCATCTGTCCTCTACAGGGGGTCTCACTATCATAAGATTTTTCCAGAAATAGGGGAATGATCTCCTTTGGCCTGCTCTGTAATGGGGCAGGATCAGTCTGTAGCTGAACAGGCTCCTGAGGTTGCCCAGAATGTTGTGGAGACAGTATGCCCTTCCTGTCACCTTATACACACCACATTCAGTACAAAACCAGTACGTAACACTCTCTGATGAATCTGCAGAGGCGAGGTGGTGTACAGGAGTGAACAGGAGGGTAATAACCCCAGAGATGGTGATCTAGAGAGGAAGGGCAGCTCCACAGCCACTTCACTGTCCGGAGAGGAATATCGACATTATACTGCAGCCTGTGTAGCAACACAAGATTGAACTTGTAGACCATCCTTCACACACGGACGTGATGAGCGATCGTGTTTTCTGAGGCAGCTCAGTGCACCAGGATGGCAGATATGTCCTTCCAGTTGTTGTTGTCAGCATCTTGTTCCTAACCATGGTCTGCTGGTGGAGCAGCACCACAGCAAGAGACAAAAAAAAATCTGCGATTGGCTACAAGCTACATATATATATATATATATATATATATATATATATATATATATATATATATATATATATATATATATATATATATATATATATATATATATATATAATCCCTTCATTGGATTAAGCGGTCAGGATAATGAATGACTGAATGAATATACTTTTTGTGATATATATTTATCTATACTTTTTACTTGTTTCATCTATGAGTTTGGGTCCTTATCTTATTTTTGTACAATGATGTTAAGATAAGGGCTTTGTGGACGACAAATCATCTATTGCAGGCTTTTAAATTTTTCTTGCAGTCATCTAACGTTGTAGAATGAATGAAGAACAATTAGAAAAGAAAGATCTCAACATGCAAACTGTCACTAACATTTCTTTACAAGTGTTTTTCACTAGTGTGTACATCAGTGAAAGAAATTAAACTTCCTAAATTCTCTATGGAGTCTGTAACAGAGACTTTCTGCGTGTCTGTTGTATGTTTGGCACATTGTGTTCAAATGATCCTGCTTTGCCTGGTTATTATGCTCAACACTTTGACCGTGGACACTTCTTGGAAAAATAATAAAAGGTAGCAGAGCTTTACGTACCACAAGATGGCAGCCTGAAATCTGCAGATGCAGTTTTTCTTTGGCTAGAAACTGAAACCACTGTCTGCAGATTATAAACTTGCTCCGTGCTTTTACTGCTCTGTGTATCTGGGTTTTTTTTTGGTTCTTTTTTACAGTTTCACATTTTTAGTCATATTTTAATGACAGGAAACACTAACTGAGGCATTTGTATGATGTTTAGGGATAATCTTTTTGTTTTGTCCAGGAACAAAAGACAAAAAAGATTTAAAATACCGATTCACATCTGTACAACATAGAATTTATTGTTTAAAAGTGTGTAAATTGACACTGTAAGTGGCTGCATAATTTATGTATGCATGCAGCAGGCTCTGATAGTAGCTCCAGGAATGTAAATTATACATAATGGATGTCAATATTCCATCAAAATAAGTCAAAAATGCATTTTTAGTATCAAAAAGCTACATAGTGCTACTTTTACAATATCTATGTAGTAAAAGTGAAAGATGAGTAAGTGTTAAATCTTATTTGTATAGTCTCAAAGTACTCAAAGTGCTTTACAACAAGACCATACATGATTAGCAAATGTTTGCTGCTCATCAATATGAGAGTGGTTATCAGGCCAGTTCCTGATGAGCTGGAACTCTTTAGAGATGAGAAATATGATTCACAAGTCCAACAGACTGGACATACCAGCAACGTCACCCCATACTCAGACTCTGTAATGCCCAGAGTAACAGTAAAACACACAGTATTCTTTGAAAAAGATGGAACAAATTTGGTTTGTTTTGAACTGGTTGGGCCTAAATGAGACATCCCCTTCTCTCAGCAGCACCGCTGTGATTTGCAAAGTTGCATCTGAACAAACCCAAAATTGCCTGGTGCAACATCTGTTGTGCATCTGAGATCAGCATATTAGCATATTAGCAAAACATCTTATTCTATTGTCAAGCATGGTGGTGGAGGGATAATGATATGAGCTTGTTTTGCTAATGCAGAACCTGGACACTTTGCAGTCATATAGTTGACCAGGAACTCCTCTGTATACTCAAGAACTAGAGTCAAATTTGGGCCCATCTGTCTGACAGCTAATGCTTGGCTGAAAATGGGTCATGTGACAGGGTTATGAGACCAAACACAGCAGCAAACCTGCAATTGAAAGGCTTAATAGTTAAAGACACAGTTTTGCGAGTGTTGCAATGAGCCAGGCTTCAATCTCACTGAAGTGTTTTGACTCTAAAGGAGCTATGCTTAAATACCAATGAACTAATCTAAGTCTATAAAAATGGAGTGGGTCAAAATTTCTACACAATAATATGAGAGATCAATGCCTGATCAATGCCTCAGGTCAGCTGACCTGGTGCTCCTGGTCGTACCGAGATCCAAACAGAAGCTCAGAGGGGACAGAACTTTTTGCCGGTCCTAAACCGTGGAATGAGTTCCCCCTCTACATTAGACAAGCTTCCTCACTGTCCAGTTTTAAAACTTATCTTAAAACCCATTTTCATTCCTTGGCTTTGACCCAGTGTGAGTCTGCTTCTGGTCAGTGTGCTAAATTTTGGTTTTAATTTTGGTTTTATTGGTTTTATTTACTATTTATTCATTTTGTTATATTGTTTTATTTTTATTTTTTATTTCTTGTATGTTTTCTCATTCTATTGTTTTATTGTGTTATTTATTTATCTCATAATTGTTTTACTCTCTAGTTGTTTTGGCTGGTGTTCAGCACATTGTCCCAACTTTGGTTGTTTTAAAGGGCTTTATAAATAAAGTTGAGTTGAGAGCTGAGTTGAGTTACCAACTTCTGAGAAGTGATAAGGATTTTAAATTAAATCCCAGTGCATAAATAATTAGAATCAACATGAAAACAAGAAACTTTCAAATAAACGTTGAACTATTTGTCTCAGCAGTAAATTCCTTAAGTTTCCTAAAGTTGTAGCCTCCTTTTTACCAACAGGCATTACTCACAAATTGATTTTTACCCCCACAACCCTGGTGAATCCTGGAAATGGTCGTCACTAATTAGAAGGTAAAGAGCGAGTTAGTACTTCTGGCGAACTATGAGTCACTGCATGACTGTGTGCATCAGTAGATCACAACCAGGAACAGTATATGCGACACTGAGCTGCTATAAACGCCTAGCGCTGCTCAGGGCAATCAGGCATGATTAAAGGGAGAGGAAACTTTGTCATTTATTACCTGCTTTTTAGAAGTGTCTTTAGTTTTCAGATCAAATGAAGATTTCTCACAACACCCAATTTCCTGAGTATCCATTGTCATACTGTTCATGTGCCACTGATAGTTTAAAGCTATGGAGAAATAATATCCATTAGCCTTCCACCTCTTGAGACAACAATTCTTGTATTGCATCCATTCATAATTAAATAAACTTCAGTTCAATGGGTGTCAATGTGTTTCTAATGGAAAGTCAACAGTATGCTTTTTTTTACTCAAAAAGAGAAAATCTGGAAACTTGGTCAAATGTGTTAAAATTAGAGATGTGTGGAAAACCTGGCAGCTCAGTCCAGATGTCTGATCACCAAATTTTCAATTTATATAGCACCACTTCACAACAATGTTGTCACAGGGCACTTTACACAAACATAATTTCAAGCTAATTCATATAGCCTATAATAGAAACTAACTGATTTCATCGAATCATGACTTTGATCCAATCCCAAATCGACTCAATAAATGCTTTTTGTCAACACTACTGTCATCACTGTCTATGTACACACATGAGGAGATATGCCAAGTTTTAAGTTTCGGGATGGAAAACAAACTTGACACACATGATTTTAGAAGTCTTGGTGGCTCATATGGTTTTACTTTCCATAGGAGATACAGTAGCTGGCAGAAGTCTGGGACTTAAGACGAAATCTCGTATGAAGACTGTTGGTAAAATTCTTTTTCACTTTCAACAAGCTGCGTTTTTTTTTTTTCTCAAGGAAACCGACTGAGGAATGTAATTTTCTTTCTTTCCTCTTTTTTTTTTGCAGTGGGTGGCAAATAAAATCCAGAGTGCCCTGTTAACACTGGTGCCACGGAGTGTGAACAGTCAGTCTGGTTCTCTGACTGACCTTTTAATCAGGACCGCTATCAAGTGACCAGTCATGGTTAATGTTCCTGCTGGGTACCACCAATCAACACTGTCCACTGGCAAGCAGAGCTCACACTCCTTCATCACAGCTGCACGTCACAGCAGCGAAACGTCTGACTCACATCAATGTAAGCACTGAATAGTTAAGTTTTTGGCTGTTGTTTTCATGATTTCTGGGATTTCCGTTAAGGTTTCTGTAGTCCTGTCATGTTTAGTTCTGATTTTCTTGTCTTATTTTGTGGGTTTTACTTCTTTTTATTCCATTTGGTTTCAGCTTTTCCTTGTCAGACTGTTGTCATTTTCACTTGTTGTCCTAGTACATAGTCCATATGTCTGTTTATGTTTCCCAAGTTCAGTTTGGATTTTATTTTTACCTAGACCTTGCATTCCTGCACCGCCTGCCTGCTTTTTGTCCACATTCCACAGATTCCACAGAAATCATGCCACTTGTTTCATCTCCTCATCTTTCTCTTTATTCACTGCAGAGTTATCATAGCGTGTCTGTCTGCCTAACAGGGATCTGCTTATCTTTATTCTAAGGAACATGCAACAATCTCTCTCACCCATCCCCAAGGTATCTGACTTCTCAGCTTTGCTTTTTTTGCCATAACATAGGCTCACAGGGTTTCTTGTATACGGAGTATGAATTTTTAATATTTAGGTTGACGATCTCTTTTTTTTTTTTTTTTTGTAGCAGTAATAGCTTGACTGCAAAGAGAAATGAGGTCTTACAAGTGGCTTTAATAGTGGCTTGAGGAATATTGAGGAATATTGAGGAATATTTCGTCATTCATTTTATTCTTTTAGAGGTGATGTTGGGAACTTCCTAGTTTGCTGCAAAAAAAATCACCAGATGTTTGATGATAAGATTAGACATTAACAAGCCAACGTAACTGAATTCTTTGTGCCATGGTTGAATTCTTTTTATTATAGCAATCTGTGTATTATCTTTGTGGAAATGGCACAGCTTCTGAGAAACTGTCACCCAGAACCTTTTTCATGCTTCACAGCTGCAGACAAGAGAAATCAAATGCTTCTTTAGGTGCATTAATCCATGTGAAGCAAAGAAAAAGGGGAACTGATAATTTTTTAAGCTAAGATAATAGTATTTTAATAGTCCATTGGCATCTTTTATGATGTTTGCTGCAGGTTAGGAAAGCTTTTTCAGATCTTCACTTGCTATAAGCTCTGCATCTCTGCAGTCAATCCAGCAGCTGCAGCACTGTGATTTATCTGGAAATGTGTTTGTATGATCACAAGTTTTTGTCAATGATTTTTTACCAACTTTCCTTTGAAACAAAATAGTTCTCCTCCCAAATATGACTTCATGTCTAATGATTATTCAAGCTGCCTAAATGATTTATATTAGAGGAATACACTACCCCTTGTGGTTGAGAGAGAAATTGCATATAAAGTGTAAATTACTGACGTCTGTGGGCTGACAGGTGTGCTGGGAAAAGGATATTCTGTATTTTCACCATAACCATGATTATCTGTGGCAGTTTTTATTTTAAATCAAAGGCTGCATTATGCATGGATGAGTAAAATAGAAAGTCAGTCCAGTCATGAAACAGGTGTTAATGTTACTGTAATAATCATATATAGATGTAATCAGTTTAATTTCTACAGCTCAAAGAGCGACATTGTTTAATTTTCATCCAATCCACATTAATCTTTGGTGATGGTAAGCTATAGATGTCCTGGAGCAGACTGACAAACACCACAGTCAGAGCCTTTTGGCCTCTCCAGTCACCACCATGTTGTTTGTGTAAGACTGGCAGGTTTAGCATATAACTGCACATCACCTCAGATCTTGGTGCAAAACATTGACAGGATATATGCAGATAAATATTACAGAGTTAAATGAAACATGTGTGTCAGTCTGGAAACTAAAGTTTTTTAATATCTTGTGGAATCTGCAGAGAACTAAGAGAAAATGGAGTCTGTATCTAGTAAATGTTTGTAAAGTATTGAATGAGAGCTGTCCACTGTTTAATTTCTACATCATATCACAGTTTGGTTTGACTTAGTATATCCTTCCATTTAAGTGAATTAGGCTTGTGTTAAAGCAACCTTTCTGTTTGGTCTGAATCATCCTCCAGGGTTTAGTACTGTCTCTGCCTCCTTTGTGAAATGATTTTTATTGCAGCTGTAAGTGAGAAGCTTCATCACCTGGATCAATGTTCTGTGTTTTGTTTTTGTTTTTTCTGCTTTTTTTTTTTTTTTTTTACTGCTCATCCCAGCTGGCTCTGCGGATTTGTTTATTGAACGTGCAAATCATGCACCGGGCTGGAGTTTTTATTATAGCATGCAAACAATTCTGTCACATTCAAAATCTTCCCCTGTGCCGTGAAAAACTACGGGGTAAATTCTGGAAAATTATAGATGGGATGTTATGTGATCCCTTACAAGGAATTGTAAAGCAAACAATGTTTTCACTCAGCAGTAACACACACAGGTGAAACACAAACTATGCACATAACGGCAGGCATTTTCAGACACATCCTCTGTTGTTGATTTATTAAATTGGAGAAGTTATATTTAATTCTAAGGTTTTGAACAGGCTACTTTCAAACAAAAATGTCCACCTTGTTGGCTGTTTGTCCAACAAGACTTTAAATACATTTGATATTGATTAATTTATTAAACAACGGTGTTGAGGGTTTTCTGTTTAGGATGTTTCTGATAGTTTTAAATATTAATAGTGCTAATCATATTATATCTGGATAAATTTGCAAAACCACCAGTGTTTAGTTCTAATTATCTGGTTGTAGAGCAGTAAATCTGGACTGCCATTGGCCAGCAGTCTACAGTTATTGATAAGGATATCTTATGTATATATATATATATATATATATATATATATATATATATATATATATATATATATATATATATATATATATATATATATATATATATATATATATATATATATATATATATATATATATATATATATATATATCATATGAGGATATATGGAGATCTTAGTTAGTTTTCAATTGAGTTAGTCATCAGTACATTCATGTAAGCTGTGATTCATCTGACAGAAACTGCTTTTAACAATCCATTTTTTTTATTTAAAAAAAAAAAATCTGTTCTTCATAATGCGTTCAACTAACTGTACTTTTGTACCTTTACCTTTCTTCTCCCACTTGAAAATGGTTATATTCGAATAGAAATTTACATTCTTGGAGCTTCACAAGGATATGACGAATATAAAAAAATAAAAGCAATACAAAACACACGGGAAATAATTACAGAGAAATTATCTAATTTTCTTTAGTGTTGCTTTGTTCCTTCATCCAGCTGCTGGATGCAAATGATGTCGATCACTTGAATTCACTACCATTTTACCAGAGGGGGGTGTTTCTGTTCTGTGACTCAATCTGTCTGATCTTTCTTGGTCATTATAAGGTAAAACAAGGCATCTGTTTCCTCCGGCAGAACGACTGGATACTGTGACATGTGAAACAAAATGCTCCCCTGCTGAGCGTGGAGTGACGATGATCATTTGACGGATAGCTATTAACACTGGGAGGCTATTTAGTTTTGATTAGCTACTCACATCTAGTACAACCACTCCTACTGATGAAAACATCTCACTCCCAGGCCACTTAATTAGATACAATATGGTTTTACTGGGTTGGACCCCCTTTTATCTTTTCATAAAACCTCTGCTCCATATTGACATGATACCATCACGCAGTTTCTGCACATTTGTCGGCTGCACATCTATGATGAGAATCTCCTGTTTCACTACATGCCAAAGATAATGGAGTATAGTGATTATGTTGAAGAAACCAGTTGGAGATGATTTGAGCTTTGTGATATGGTGCATTATCCTACTGGAAGTACAGTTGTGCTCATATTTATTCATATCATTTCATTAAAGAAGGAAAAAAACAGCTGCCTGTAAAATAAGATGAAATTGACTAAAGTAATAAATAAATAAAAATTGTATGAAAATCATTAATTCAGGTTCAATAGAAATATTTTTTTAGAAAGCAAACAAATAAGATAATTTATTACATCTTACATCACTCATTCATTTTCCGAACCGCTTATTCCAATTCAGGGTCGTGGGGAAGCTGGAGCCTATCCCAGCCGGCTTTGGGCGACAGGCAGGGTACACCCTGGACAGCTCGCCAGTCCATTGCAGGGCCACACAGAGAGATGAACAACCACACTCACGCTCACACTCACTCCTAGGGGCAATTTAGAGTGACCAATTAACCTATCATGCATGTCTTTGGATGGTGGGAGGAAGCCGGAGTACCCGGAGAGAACCCACGCATACACGGGGAGAACATGCAAACTCCACACAGAAAGGCCACTGACCAAACCAGCCAAGGATTGAACCAGCGACCTTCTTGCTGTGAGGCCACAGTGCTAACCACTGCGCCACCGTGCAGCCCTTACATCACTCTTAAACTAATATTTAGTTGAACAATCCTTTAATGTTTAATGTAATCCTTTAATGCGCCACAGCACAGAGTCAGCACTCCTTAAGGTGCAAAATGACGTCTTGCTCTCCCTGGACTTAAAGCAACCTGTGCTGTTGGTAATGCTTGATCTTACCGCAGCATTTGACACAGTGGACCACTCTGTCCTTCTCACTCGCTTAGCCCAGCAAGTGGGTCTTCAGGGACCTGTGCTCCAATGGTTCAAGTCATACCTGACTGATAGATCTTTCTCAGTAATGATTAATGACCTCTCTTCATCTTCAGCTCCTCTGTCTTCCGGTGTGCCACAGGGTTCCATTCTTGGCCCTGTTCTGTTCTCTTTGTATATGTTGCCCCTCAGTTCTGTGATATCCCGCCATAATGTCTCATTCCACTTGTATGCAGACGATCTCCAAATCTATCTGCCAGTTTCCCAGAACTCCTCAGACACACAGTCCATCTACAGGTGTCTGGATGACATTAAGCAGTCGCTATCGCAAAACTTCCTCTGCCTGAATGAGTCAAAATCTGAATTTATCCTCTTTGGTGCCTCCAGCCCAGCAAATGCAGCTTCATTGTTCACACCTCTCACCAACCATCTCAGTCAGACAGTTAGGAATCTTGGAGTGACTTTGGACAATCATCTCAGACTCAATAAACAAATAGACTCTGTGGTCAGGGCAAGCTTTTTTCAGCTTCGCCAGTTGGCCAAAGTCAAATCCTTTCTCACTCGTCAAGACCTTGAAACAGCCATCCACGCCTTCATCAGTTCACGTTTGGACTATTGCAACGCCCTCTACATTGGACTCAGCCAGGCTTCTCTGCACCGTCTACAGCTTGTGCAGAATGCAGCTGCCCGCCTTCTCACCAACACACGCAAACATGACCATATCTCCCCTGTACTGTTCTCTCTACACTGGCTCCCGGTTCAGTTCAGAATTCAATTCAAAATCCTTCTGTTTGTTTTCTGCTCCATCCATGGCCTTGCACCTCTGTACCTTTGTGACCTCCTGACTCCTCACCAGCCCAGCAGAGCCCTGCGCTCCTCTGATCAGCACCTCCTGGTGGTCCCTCGGTCTAGGTGTAAACAGTGGGGCGATTGGGCCTTCGCAGTGGCAGGGCCCAAACTCTGGAACTCTCTGCCTCTGGAGTTACGCTCCATCATGGACCTGCCTCTGTTTAACGCCAGGCTAAAGACTCATCTGTTTAGATCAGCCTTTGGCTGTTGAGATTTTTACATGTGAATGAACTGCTATTTTATATTTTTACTTGTTTTTATCTTTGTTCAGCACTTTGGTCAACTAAGGTTGTTGTAAAGCGCTTTATAAATAAAATATGATTTGATTTGATTTGAATGTTTCCACTACAGTCAGGTGTTTTCTGTTCCTCTCAGTCAGACTTCTGCACCTGTTGACAGGTATTTTGTCCCACTGTTCAACAGAAAAGTGCTCTCATTTATCCAGGACCAATTTGTTTGTTTGTTAGTTTTTTCTTTCTTCATCTCAATTAAATGAAAAAACAGTGTCTTATATTACTAAATTATATTTTTGCACATTTTTAGTTATTGTTCCTTTTTTAAGTCTCCAGTTATTTGAGTGACTGTTGTAAATTCAGCCTTTTCTTTAATGACAGGGTATGAATACATATGAGCACAACTGTATCTATATGAAGATGCTATACTGTGAAAGGGATTAAACAATAATCAGGTAGACTGTGGTGTTTAAATGATGCTCAGTTGGTTCTACTGGGCCCAGTGTGTACCAAGACATGCTGTAGTTCAGAGATGGTATTCTGCATCCTTGATGTTCTTTTACCTACTGTTGCCTAGCGCTTTATTTAGAGTTTACACAACATCACAAACTTTTAACTCAAGTTTTTTTTTTGTTTTTTTTTTTTTAAAGAAGGCTTGCGTAAGGTTGAGAAGTGTTAGATAACAGGAAAAGTACTGTCAGCAACAGCAAAAAGCAACTTCATCTAAGTGTTAAATGCCCAACAATTTCAACAGTGTTGTTTTGACACTTTGTTTTGTGGACTCATGCAGACACTTCGTAAGTGTTGAATTTGACCTGCAAAGTTGAACAAACCCTGGTGAATTTGCAGATTATCATCAGTTTCTTAATGTTCAGACCAGCCCGACTGGCACCAACAATTGTGATTAAATCTCCACATTTTCCTCAATCTGATAGATAGATAGATAGATAGATAGATAGATAGATAGATAGATAGATAGATAGATAGATAGATAGATAGATAGATAGATAGATAGATAGATAGATAGATAGATAGATAGATAGGACTTTATTCATCCCTAAAAGGGTGAATCTGATGCTCAGTTTGAACTTCCCTGTCATCTTGGATTGAGGCTATATGATTGGCTGATTGGATATTTGTGTTAACATGCAATTCAACAGGTGTACATAATAAAGTACCGATTGCGTATAGATTTACAACCAGTTTACCACTAAATAACTTTATTTCAACCCCAAATTCCACTATAATTCCGTTTTAATAAAGAAATAACATACAGTTCAGAATCAGACACTCCTCTCAGAGTTTAATGCTCAAGATAACAGCATTTTCAAATGTTTATCTTTGATTTTACAACCTTTAGCAACACATCCTCCATGCATTGCTCCTTGTAAATTCCTTTTACGTGCTGCTCACTTAAACGACCGTTGCTGACCTTTAATGAAAGAGATTAATAACAAAGTGTGCCAGCTTCTGTTTTCGACCAGAATCAAATTAGAAGTCAGATGTAAAGGTAAAATCATTCTTGGTTGTGTCTTTTCCCCCACTGTGACTTCGTTCAACAAAAGGATTTAATTTGACACCAAATCATGGCTGTTGAAAATTGTTGAGTGATGGTCCTTGAGCTGAATCTGTTTCAGTTCTCCCCAAACAGCCGTTGAGCTGCATCGACCGTGTGCCACGTTACGCAGTGGGTCATTTTAAAGGTGAGGTCAGCTGATGGGGAAAGCTGAGTTATGGGGTTAATAAGGGGAAGAACATTGATGTGTCTCACCTACAAAGTGATGGCAGACCCTCTCATTAATGCCAAGGCTTGATCAACAACCCAACTAAAAAAGAGAGTAAAACATCAGGAAACCTTTTCCTGCTAAAGTTCAGCTCTCAACACAATCTTTCTGTCTTTATTTCAATCTGATGGAAAAAAAAGTGCCCTCACAGAAGGGTTACGGGCTTAAACAAAACAAGCAAAGTTAAGTTCATTCATTATCCTAACCTATCCCAGCAGTCTTTGGGCGAAAGGCAGGGTACACCCTGGACAGCTCGCCAGTCCATTGCAGGGCCACACAGAGACAAACAACCACTCACACTCACTCCTAGGGGCAATTTAGAGTAACCAGTTAGCCTAACATGCATGTTTTTGGATGATGGGACGAAGCCAGGGTACCCAGAGAGAACCCACACATACACGGGGAGAACATGCAAACTCCGCACTGAAAGGCCACTGTCCAAACCTTGGGTCCAAACCAAGGATCGAACCAGCAACCTTCTAGCTCCTTAAATAATTTCTTTATTAATTATATACCTTTCAGTGAAAAATGTAACAGCCTTAGAGCTCAGCATGTTCTCAGAAGGTGTAGTGAGGTGTACGGCAAGTCATTGTGATGTTGTTCTGTGTGTCATTTTTATGCTTCTATGAGGGGATGACAACCAAGCAATCAGGACGTAGGTGTATGCATTATGAGATCATTTTCTGGAGCTCATGATAGCCTCTTAACAAGCGGCAAAGGAAGCTTTTTATAGGTTGGGCAATATTTAACAGATGTTTCCATAGGGAGGTTAATCAATAGATATTATTAACTGCAAAGTCCATTGGGATCATTGATGGAGTCAGTCGTTGAAATACAGGAATTCTTGGATGTCTAAAAACCCTTTAAAGTAAAAAATAAAAGTCTTGTTTATAGATTTTACAGTATATAATGCAAGATATGAAATCAGAAAATTGTTATTTCAAGCATCCTTGTTCCCTCTGTGGAAAAAAAGGTTTTAAATTTCACTCAAATCTCTGAGTAAAGAAAGACCAGTGATGGCGTCATTCAGCACAAGTGTAGCTGTTTCTTGAAGCTACTGGCTGAAGTGTGATTCTGTTTGAAGGGTAACAGAGGGTTAACCACCAAACTATCCAACAATGTTCACTACATTTCACACACTTGGGCTATAAAAATGACTTGGACTCTAATGAATGAACTACTCTGTTATATTTACTGTTACAACCTCCCTGCCATTGATTCAGACACAGATTTATATTTCAGAAGAATATTAAACTCAGTTTATTCATATTCCTATTGCAATTTATCAAATACACAAGATCAACCCAAAGTCCTTTATGGAACAATACAGAGCAATAATAGGAAACAATTAAACAGAAAAAAAGACAGATTGAAAATGGACAAATGAAAAAGCAAGTTTGATGCCAGCAAATAATAAATAGTAATAAATATTGTGATAAAGGCAAGAAAATAAGCACTTACTTTGGTTTCAAGTTAATAAACTTAATAAGCTCTGAGTTGGAGTAGCCACAAGGTTTGCAAATTAAATTTCAAGAAGTGGTCCTGCCCCCACACAAAACATTTATACAACGCTCTTTGTTTCTTATTATTTGTTTTATTTACTGCACTTTTAATTTAACATGCTCTTAGGATCATCATGATGAAAGAGTTATACATGATTAACGTCTGGATCACCGACGGTCTTCAGCTCTTATGGGTGTGATGCACATTGTTTGAAGCTGCACCAGATCCTGAGGCAACAAGGCAAACCCAAACCATTATACTTCCTCCTCTATGGCTTATAGTTGGCCTAAACCTCTCTTTAAAACAGGGGTCTCAAGCTCAGATCCTTGAAGGCTGGACTCCAGCAGGTGTTAGATACTTCTCTGCTCATGCATATCTAATTCAAATGACATGTATCGGACAGCTTGTTGCAGGTTCTGCACAATGACTCACCAGTTTGAGCCAGGTGTGTGTCGAAGCAGGGAAACATCTAAAACCCACAGGACGATGCTCCTCAAACACCAGAGCTTGAGACCCCTGTTTTAAAGAGAGGTTTAGGCCAACTATAAGCCATGGAGGAGGAAATATAGAAGGAAAAGGCGTGAGCATCTCCGACCTGTCAGTCACTTCCCTTTGGAAGGTGTCGGGCTCGACTCCAGAGTCTCCATGCTTTAGACAGATAAGCCACTGTGCGCCTTTTCTCATGTGGATACATTTTATATCCAACCATCACTTCATGTTTTGTACATCTGCAGGCGGAGGAAACACCCTGATCAGCCTAATGATGGGCAACCACGTCATTTTAATTGCAATTATTCATTTAGACCTTTATTAGTATGAAAGTTTCTGTACGACTCATTAATATTGTGAAATGGCTTTTATGACACATAGAACTGCTTCGTTTCAGAACATATTTTAGTGGTTGACATTTTACGTGGTGGAGTAACAACATCAAATATGTATTTTCCTATTTTTTGGGGGTTTTTTTTGCAAATGCTGTTAATGTACATTCTGTGTAAATATTTATATTTGATTTGGAACAAATGTATCAAATTTCATTTGTTGGTTTTATTTTCTGCCTTTGGTGTCGCCGCTTCCTGTTTCTCCAGATTTTGTGCAAACGCCAGGGTCAGAGTTGGCGTGGAGGTCGAGACATTTTACTGCCAAGTCGTGTTTTTAAAAATCCCAAAAGTTTACTATAATTGGCATACACTGGGTTTTATGCATGCAACAGCTTTATAAATGAGGCCCTGGTCTTTAGAAAAAACCAAAATGAAACATTTGTACATGGTTGACACTGAAAAATTTGTACTTAAATGTCAGTAGGAAATTCTAATATTTTCCCCTGATTTTTATTCTCACAGATAGAAATGATAAATGTGCTAAGAGTTTCATTTAGTCCCAATGTTTCTCACTTTTACCAGGACGTGACAGAGTAGAGTGCACAGCAATCCGAAAAAAAAAAAAACCCAACAAAAAAGAATTAGTTTAGGAAATAGATACTGTAAATAATTACCTAACAAATTAAAAATATGTAAATGATCCAAAAAATAAACCAAATGAGGATATTTAGAAGTGGACAAGCCTCCAGGCCTTCAAACTGTATGAATCTGGATATATAGATCATAAATGACCATTTAACTGGCCTTTAAAATAAAAAAAATAAAAAAAAAATCAATCCATACATGGTGGTACTCATGTTTCCTGTTACATAACACAAAGTAAACTAAATCTAAAAATGTTACTGGCACAGAAATGGGATTGAATTATAAGAAGAAAGGTGTGTTTTGTTATTGCTTACCTCCAAGGATGAAAATTCATGAAATAAAAACTGACACCTGTAAATTTTAGGAGAATGTTGCTCCAAATGAGTACAAACAGAGGCAGCAGTCCAGGATTATCCAACACAAGAACATCTTAACTAATTCATAGCAATGAGGCAGCTGCTGCATCCATTCAATCAGTCCAAAAAGCTGCACTGAAAACCACAGAACTGCGGGGCATTTTTCTATCACTCCGCATTGCTGATGAGCGTACATAGAGCATCTGCGCAGGCATAGCTACAACAACTTTCCTGCTATGTTACCGCAGGGAGACGCATCAGGAGAGCTTGAAAACTAATGGACAATATAGGCTGAGGAATGTTTCATATGCTGGTTTGCCCTGAGAAACCGAGGCTAATATTACAGGAACACATGCCACTGTTATGTCATCAGATGGGTGGGGGTGGAAAGTGAGGAGCTGGAGGCATGTGACATCTTCAGATTGCTGTTGAAAGTTGAAATAAGAGAGAAATGTATAACCTGGTAGAGTTGTATCACTTATTTTGTTCCTGTGTGGTTTGCTGTGGAACTCTGTGCGTGTGTGTGTGGTGAACCAGGTGCTTTGTATCTGCTGGAGAAGCACTGCTCTATTTAAGAGGCACACACACAACATTCTGGCTCTCTGTGGTGTGATGAAGTGTGTCCAGGTAACTGCACTACACATGGCGTAGCACACTTTATCTTTTGTATTTTATTCTTTGTTGTATTGAAATATTTTAACTGAACGTTAACCTCTCTGTGTGCTTGAAAGGAGACCGGTAGGCTCTGCCCAGGAGGAGGAACAGGAAAGTTCTGAGTCTGTGGTCCACAGTAGTCAGAGCAAAGACTTGCACAAGCTCAAGCGCGGTCTGGCCTGCTGTTAGGGCTTTGCCACACAAACAGGAGCTGAGTAACAGACCCAACCTCTTCTACTGACTCTCCCCCACCTTGGCAAATGGCACACTTGCACTTGAGGACATTTCCCCATTTTTAACTAGTTTATTTTGAACCTTTTGTAAGAAAACATGCCTTTTTTAAGCTTGATTCTGACTCTGACTCTGTACATTTTGTCCACACTTCACCAGTTGGTCAGAGGTAACTGGTGTTACAGATGGACAGAAAGATACATCTGGGTTTGGTTTTTTTATCAACACAATATCAGCACGGGATTAAAAGTTTCTTGAAAGAGAAACAGCTTGCCGTGAATGATCTGGTCAAGAGGTTTTATAGCAGTGGATGTTATAAAACATGTCCAAGATGAATATTTGGGGTTAATTCCATCCTGTAAATCAAATATTCATCATTTGTTACTGCATTACGTGACATATCAGGAGTTACCACTTAGCAAGAAGGACCAAAGAGCTGCACAGCAGCATCTAAAAGAAGTAGACTTGTCCGATATAAATAGTAAAAATAACAAAAGAATAAGAAATTATAATAGGATACATAAAAGTGAAATATCAGTCAATCACACACACTGGGAGATAAAACTGAGATTTTAAATGAGGTTTAAAGTCAGAAAGTAAAAGTTGTGTTTTTACGGTTTAAGCCAATCTAAGGTCTATTTATGTTCAAGGAAACAGGAGACACAACGGGGTGAAAGATGGGTTGAGGCTGGGTCATACTGGACTAAAAAGTGCTCTATATTTAACGGGCAGGCATGATTCCAGGTAAATGTACATTTGCAGTGAAAATGAAAACACAGAACATGTTTTGGTGAAGTGTAATAAAGTGAAGTGAGGCTGAAAGGAGAGACATAGACAAAAGATTTAGAGCACGTTATATCCATTACACATTCATAGTTCACTTTTTAACAACAACAGGCGCGATTCAGAAGCTATAGAAGACGTGGTCAGGTTTTTTTGTTTTGTCTTTTCTTGCATATTCATCCTGATCTGGTTGGTGGCAGTAATACACCAGTTAATGCTGTTTGCTAAATAAAAGTCACATGAAGAAGATCAGCAAGAAGCAGACGAAGAAGTACTGGAAGAAGAGTGGTAGGTGGTAAATAAATAGAGTAATCCTTTCAATGTCTAAGGAATGTAAACACTGGCTGTTGAGGAAAACTCTCAGATAATGATTTAGATCATTTTAAAACAAAAATATGGTGATAAAAGTTACAAGATTTGTAATATTTTGTGATTTAATAAGCAAATGTTAAATATGGGAGTAGACATGGTTCGCCTCAATAAAACATTTCAGGAAAACCAATGATTTTTTTAAAAAAAACTCTTATGTGTTTACAGGTAAACTTATGAAGCACTTTTCATGCAAGTACTGATGCAGCTTTAAATCACTGAAAATTTCCATTTAGATCTCCCATTTAGATCAAAAGCTTTTTCACCACTCTGAGTCATCACTGACATCCATATTTCAATTCATTCACTGCAAATTGCTCTCCAGGACACAAATATTTACTGGTTTGTCTACATTAATAGTGAAGGTATGATTGTTTACAGGTCAAAATGACCCCTAGTCCCAGCAGTCCGGTTGCCCAAACATGCAGATGCATCAGAATCCAGTTCAATCCACTCTATTTATATAGCAAATTTTATAAATGTAAACAGTTTTCAAAGTACTGCACAGAATAAAACAAAAACAATATTACAATACTAAAATATCAATAAATACAAAGTAATACTTAAAATCAATCCCAATAAACAGATAAAAACCAATAAATATTTCTTTCTTTTTTTTTTTTTTAATTTAAAAAAAAAAAAAAAAAAAAAAAAGACACAGAGGACCACACAACTCGCGCGGTGTTAAAAGCCAGAGAATAAAAGTGAGTCTTAAGACAAGACTTAAAACACTCCAGGGTGGGGGTTGTTTTGACATGAGGGGGGCAGGGCATTCCACAGTTTAGGCCCTGTCCCCCCGAGTTTTAAGCTTCGTCTTCGGGACCATAAGCTGAATCCTCCACCTTTCAGCTCATTTATTCCTCTGTTGATGCCAGCAACTGCTGGCAGATGCTTACTGATTCTAAATTTTGTTTATTATTAATGCAGAAGAGTTTTAAAAATTTTAATATAAAACCTTAAATGGAGATTTTGCCTGTTTGCTGACCATTTCATGTAGATGCTGTCTTTCCTAAAGAAAGCCATAAACTCTGTTTGATACATTTTCACCCTGACAAATGATCGCGGCATCATCAAGCCTCTTTTTTTAAATTAAAGTAATGAGAAAAACATTGAATATGTCAATGTAAACCTGTGTTTATTTACTGTAGTGGTGATAGCTGTCATCTCCTTTGGTTCATTTCCTGACATTAACCCAATATCACGCTTGTTGTCTCTTGGCAGTCTTCCTTATAACAGTAATGGACTTTTCCTCTTAAGGCATCTTCAGCCTTGCTGTCATCAGTTTAAGTGTTAAAGATAGGCCTGTCACAATAAGCAATCAGTCAATTAATCGCACAATAAGAAAAAGACACGCAATAAGTTTACCAGATGCAATCATTTTCATTTGTCTTTCTTTTCTGCCGCATTTGTTTTAAGACAATATTAACTAAAAACGGCAATACAACAAGCTTCCATCTGCACTTAAGACCTTAACAAACAGGCTAGCTCCATCTTCCCCACAGTCCACCATCACTGCGTTGTTTAACCGACAGATTAAATACAACCAGGACAGTGCAACATGGTGTGCACTCAGACAGCGTCGCTGGTAAAGTGATGCTGCCCTTTAATATTGTTAAAAAAAAAAGACATTTTAAAAAATATTGCAAAAATTTCACAGCCAGTATGACTGGCCTGGATAACATACATGTTAGAAAACAGCTATTCCACAACTTTATGACATGAAAAATGACATACTGAAGGCGTTTAAAGACATTTAGTTTTATCATTCCACCTCTGGTCAAATTCAAACATGTTCCCTTATATGAGCTTGACCATAGACTATGTAACTGTGTTACATCGTGTTTAGAGACCATATGTTCTAGATAACCCTGTTGCCAAAACCCCAGGAGAAACCCTGATCTGTTTTAGCAGACTGGGGACTGAATGAGTCTTGTCTGCACATTGAGCTAAATGTTCTTTAGAAATTAAAGTATGTTGATCTTTAGGGTCACAGTGTACTAGAATTAATATTGCATTATTGTTATCTTAGTTGAAAACAGTCTCAAAATGACAACAATAATCGCTCAGCGCAATATATCGCAATATATTGCAATATATTGCAATATATCGCAATATCGTCTATCGCAATCATTTCTGACACAATCACTCGCATGGCTAAATTTGTTACCGTGACAGGCCGAGTTAAAGGCCGTTTAAATGAGGCTTTTTAGGATGGAAATTCACGTTTCTTGTGCATCGATCATTTTAAGTTTTGTTGCCAAGTTTTCTGTCATGATGCTTGAACAACTTCTTGCAGCCAGTATGTTTTTCCTCCTAATTTTCATCATGTGTCATGGAACAACTAGTATATTTTTCCACCCTCCAAGCTTATTTGCTTTCATGATGAATTCTTATGATCCTTTATATTGTTTTCACTGGCAGCTGTCTAGCTGGAGCCATGTTTCCTGACATCAGCTGGCTGCAACAACTTGTTAAAGAAACTTATTGCCTATTATTAGGCCCCTATAAAATAATTAAAGCTTTATCTTTGCAACTACAAAATCTTTTTGAATACTTTTCAAGTCCCTAAATTACCATTTGATGGAAGGATTGTTACAAACGTATTGATATAGTGTGCAGATGTGAAGGAAAGGGTCGTCACAGCAGAACAGTGTCTGGAGTTCTGCTGCTCTTGTTTACCAACAAATCTCCTGTAACTAATGGGAAATATGCTGCTTGATCAAAGCAGAAAACAGGATGTAATTTCCAACAGATATACTTTTGCTATAGCCAACATTAGATGCTAATGTCAGCAAGAAACCTATAAAGCGGCTGCGCTATAAGAAAGGAGATGACTGATGAGATGGTGAAGGAGTGCTGACACAGAATTAGTTGAGAAAATCTTGCATCCTTATTCAACAGCAGACCCACAGTCTGGTCAGATTTCGTTGTCTTTTTCAGACTGGCGTAAAATAAATGTGCAATGCTTATGATAGCAGTTTTCAGGGAAACTGTGCAGAATTTACTCACAAGTTACACATTGAATGTTATAAAATCTATTTGCATTTTCTGAAAGGAGCTGGTTTATTGGGTTTGGCATTTGTGGGATTTAAGCTTAAAGTTTTTTTTTTACATGGAAAACTATGTTAAAAATTAATGCAGCATGGAAGAACCATACTAATAAGCAGCAATGATAAAAATTATAGTGTCATCCATGTCTTTTTTTAATCAACCGTTCCCATATCTACACATGTAAAGATGTAGATTGACTTCTTTTTTTTTTTTTTTTTAAAAAGAGAACGTAAAACAGCTTTAATTTTTGTGGTTTTCTGACATCTTGAGATGTATAAGAGCGGCCCGGAAAGATTTAATGAAACACTTCGCTGTTCACACCTACATGCATATGTGACAGGAAAAGTTGTGAGAACAGTCTGAGAGCAGCAGCTGGAAATGAAGTGGCTACAATAGAAAAAGCTCCACATCCTTTAGATGAAAACAGCAAGAACACAAATCATTTACTTTCTGAAAATCTGGGAAACAGAGGAAGTCTCATAACCACAGGCAAAAGGACAATTTTACAACTCTCAAAGTCACACAAAGTATCTTTGCCTGATGCTACTCATTAACTTTACAGTTCTGGACTTGTAGGGAAGCTTAATGCTAATGCAGCTTCAGGCTCCAGGAGTATGTTTCATATTTAAACCCTTTTCAGTAAAACCTGAGCATATAGAAGAGGTAACATATAAACAAGATGACTACTGAAAACACAGATTATCATATGACTTCTGTAACTGGACCCTTGCTTACAGTCAGTTCAGGGAATTTACTGGTAAAAGTAACAAGAGGATTGTTAAAGATTAACCATAAACAGTCACAAAGAAACACTTTTGTCACAGAGAAAAGGAGCAAAAACCGGCTGAGAAAATGACAGAGAAAGGTAAAAGTTGCTTCACTCACCTCCCATGAGGACTCCTTTTAATTCGGAGCAGACGTAAATGTCAAAGAAGTCTTTATTTTCTGAATCTAAAGGTTAATGGCGGCTACCTGTGAGAATTTTTATATATATATATGTATATATATATATCTGACTTGAACCCCTGCAGTAGGATTTCTGCAACTCCACAGGCACACGATGGTTTGCATGTTTGCAGAGATGACTTGTCGACTTGTTTGATTTTTTTTTTTTACGGAGTCTCAATGACTCACTGGGTCACCAATAACTGGGAGAATATTCATAGTTCTTCTGAGGCTCAACCAGACAATATCCTGATTGCAACATACCCCAGAGCAGGTCAGCCAAATATTTGTAAACCCATTTTATAGTACACAGCATGTAGACATGAGGGATTTTTTCATTTTCTTGCTTTTTCCGTGCCCTTAGCAACCACTTGAGTCTCTTACATCCTTGACCTGCTGTACTTTGGTCAGTCGTCTCCAGAGCGACAGACATCTATCCATATCTATCAGGGAATACCTTTCTTGCAGATTGCCCTCCCATCTATAGTTTCCGGTTGATGACCAAACTTTATTAGCGCGTGTGACATGTGTGACCCCGAGGTTCTCGGGTATTGGCCTTTTAGTTGCTGATAAGGTCAGAACTAAAACCTACGGTGAGGCTGCTTTCCACTGTTATGACCCTCGACTGTGGAACAGCCTGCTGAGAAGCGCAGAGACCAACGGTGTTTTTCGAAAGAGGCTCTAGAGACACCATTTTATTTAGTTTTTAGCTAAAATGTTATTGGATCTTAGTTTTTATTTATCCATATTATTATTTAATTTTGTTCTTTAATTTTCTTTTCTTTCTTTTTTTTTGTATTTTTATCATTGTTTTTGTGAAGTCAATGCTGCTCTAATTTGTACTTAAGATTTTTAAAAGCTGTTTTTACTCCAGTGTTTTCCTTACAGGGATCCTCGTACTCTGGGGTCCTATCTGCTTGGTCTTGGTGGCCCCCATGAACATGGGGGAAGTGGCTCCTGGTGTGGTTGGCTCACAAAGATATAATTTCCTCAGTATCAAATCAGATGTTAATTAAATAATTTTATATTTTATTCTGTTTTTTTTTTTTGTTTGTTTTTTTTAATGAGACAGTGGTTACGATGTTGTGTTGGAAGTGGTGGTGGTGGTGGTGGGGGGGGTTTGCTGTATGTCCTTGTGTGTCTGCATGAAAAAAAAGGTGAGATTGTTTTAATTGACTTTAAATGTTACACCATCAATTTTTGCTTTACTTTTGCCTGCTTGTGTTTTATAATGTAAAAGCACTTTGGGTTGCTTCTGGCACAAACAGCGATGGAAATAAAGTTTGATTTGATCTGATGTGCACTCCTCAAATCATTCAATGGCCTTATTATTATTTTGCTTTTTACATTACACTTTTAAGTATTTCACAAAGGTTTAGCAGATTCAATTCAATTCAATTTATTTTTATTTAAAAGGGACAATGCCAGTTAATGAACGTCATGTACAGTTTGCAGACGTAAACAAGCTAGATTATAGCCATAGGCTAATTTCCATCTGTTGTCCCCTAACAGATGTTCCCTAAAATTACAAAATAAAACATTGTAAAAGCATATTATTCCATTATTAAACAATCATTATTATAAAAGTTACTATATTCATTACATTAGTTAATACACTCAACAGACGTGCCTGAGTACAGCCATAACAGAGTGCTGTCAATATAAATAACATTCAAAATAGCAGTGTTGCAGGGTGAAATACAAAATGCACATATCCTGAGTTTCTGCCGGCCGAGAATGCATTCAGCTTATTGTCTATTTCATACAAACGGGCTGTAATAGTTATAATCCAAGTCCATCCATCCATCCATCTTCTGCCGCTTATCCGGGGTCGGGTCGCGGGGGCAGCAGCCTAAGCAGGGAAGCCCAGACTTCCCTCTCCCCAGCCACATTTGCCAACTCTGCGGGGGGGATCCCGAGGCGTTCCCAGGCCAGCCGAGAGATGTAATCCCTCCAGCGTGTCCTGGGTCTTCCCCGGGGTCTCCTCCCCGAGGGACGTGCCTGGAACACCTCACCAGGGAGGCGTCCAGGAGGCATCCTGACCAGATGCCCGAGCCACCTCAACTGGTTCCTCTCGATGCGAAGGAGCAGCGGCTCTACTCTGAGCCCCTCCCGGATGACTGAGCTCCTCACCCTATCTCTAAGGGAGAGCCCGGCCACCCTGCGGAGGAAACTCATTTCAGCCGCCTGTATACGAGATCTCCTTCTTTCGGTCACGACCCACAGCTCATGACCATAGGTGAGGGTAGGAACGTAGATCGACTGATAAATCGAGAGCTTCGCCTTCTGGCTCAGCTCCTTCTTCACCACGACAGACCGGCACAGAGCCCGCATTACTGCAGACGCCGCACCGATCCATCTGTCGATCTCACGCTCCATCCTTCCCTCACTCGTGAACAAGACCCCGAGATATTTCAACTCCTCCACTTGAGGCAGGACCTGACTCCCGACCCGGAGAGGGCAATCCACCCTATTCCGGCTGAGGACCATGGTCTCAGATTTTGAGGTGCTGATTCCCATCCCAGCCGCTTCACACTCGGCCGCGAATCGCTCAAGCGAGAGCTGGAGATCACGACCAGATGAAGCCAACAGGACCACGTCATCCGCAAAAAGCAGGGACCCAATCCTGAGGCCACCAAGTCGGATCCCCTCAACCCCTCGGCTGCGCCTAGAAATTCTGTCCATATAAGTTATGAACAGAATCGGTGATAAAGGGCAGCCTTGGCGGAGTCCAACCCTCACCGGAAACGAATCCGACTTACTACCGGCAATGCGGACCAAGCTCTGACACCTGTCGTACAGGGACCGGACAGCTCGTACAAGGGGGTCCGGTACCCCATACTCCCGGAGTACCCCCCACAGGAGCCCCCGGGGGACACGGTCGAATGCCTTCTCCAGGTCCACAAAGCACATGTAGACTGGTTGGGCAAACTCCCATGCCTCCTCCAGGACCCCAGAGAGGGTATAGAGCTGGTCCACTGTTCCGCGACCAGGACAAAAACCACACTGCTCCTCCTCAATCCGGGATTCGACTATCCGGCGGACCCTCCTCTCCAGGACCCCTGAATAGACCTTACCAGGGAGGCTGAGGAGTGTGATTCCCCTGTAATTGGAACACACCCTCCGGTCCCCCTTCTTAAAAAGGGGGACCACCACCCCAGTCTGCCAATCCAGCGGTACTGCCCCCGATGTCCACGCGATGCTGCAGAGGCGTGTCAGCCAGGACAGCCCCATAGCATCCAGAGCCTTAAGGAACTCCAGGCGGATCTCATCCACCCCCGGGGCCTTGCCGCCAAGGAGCTTTTTGACCACCTCAGCGACTTCAGCCCCAGAGATAGGAGAGTCCACCCCTGAGTCCACCAGCTCTGCTCCCTCATGGGAAGCCGTGTTGGTAGGATTGAGGAGGTCTTCGAAGTATTCCCTCCACCGACCCACAACGTCCCGAGTTGAGGTCAGCAGCTCCCCATCTCCACTGTACACAGTATTGATGGAGCACTGCTTCCCCCCCCTGAGCCGCCGGATGGTGGACCAGAATCTCCTCGAAGCCGTCCGGAAGTCTTTCTCCATGGCCTCGCCGAACTCCTCCCATGCCCGAGTTTTTGCCTCGGCAACGGCCAAAGCCGCATGCCGCTTAGCCCGTCGGTACCCATCAGCTGCCTCCAGAGTCCCACAGGCCAAGAAGGCCCGATAGGACTCCTTCTTCAGCTTGACAGCATCCCTCACTGCTGGTGTCCACCAACGAGTCCTGGGATTACCGCCACGACAGGCACCAACGACCTTGCAGCCACAGCTCCGGCTGGCCGCCTCAGCAATAGAGGCACGGAACACAGCCCATTCGGACTCAATGTCCCCCGCCTCACCCCGGACATGTTCGAAGCTCTGCTGAAGGTGGGAGTTGAAGCTCGCTCTGACAGGGGACTCAGCCAGACGTTCCCAGCAGACCCTCACAACACGTTTGGGCCTGCCAGCTCTGACCGGCTTCCTCCCCCACCATCTGAGCCAACTCACCACCAGGTGGTGATCAGTTGACAGCTCCGCCCCCCTCTTCACCCGAGTGTCCAAGGCATGTGGCCGCAGGTCCGACGATACGACTACAAAGTCAATCATTGAACTGCGGCCCAGGGAATCCTGATGCCAGGTGTACATATGGACACTCTTATGCTGGAACATGGTGTTCGTTATAGACAATCCATGACGAGCACAGAAGTCCAATAACAAAACACCATTTGGGTTCAGAGGGGGGGGGACCATGCCTCCCAATCACTCCCCTCCAGGTCTCACTGTCATTGCCCACGTGAGCATTGAAGTCCCCCAGCAGAACAATGGAGTCCCCAGAAGGAGCACCCTCCAGCACTCCCTCCAAGGACCCCAGAAAGGGTGGGTACTCTGAACTGCTGTTCGGCGCATAAGCACAGACAACAGTCAGGACCCGTCCCCCCACCCGGAGGCGGAGGGAAACTACCCTTTCATCCACCGGGGTAAACCCCAACGTGCAGGCACCAAGCTGGGGGCTGATGAGAATGCCCACACCTGCTCGGCGCCTCTCACCATGAGCAACTCCAGAGTGGAAGAAGGTCCAGCCCCTCTCGAGGGTACTGGTTCCAGAGCCCAAGCCATGCGTCGAGGTGAGTCCAACTATATCTAGTCGGAACCGCTCAACCTCGCGCACTAGCTCAGGCTCCTTCCCCACCAGAGAGGTGACGTTCCACGTCCCTAGAGCCAGCTTCTGCAGCCGGGGATCGGACCGCCAGGGTCCCCGCCCCTTGCTGCCGCCCAGCTCACATTGCACCCGACCCCTACGGCTCCTCCCGCAGATGGTGAGCCCACGGGAGGTGTGGCCCATGTAACCCTTTCGGGCTGAGCCCGACCGGGCCCCATGGGTGAAGGCCCGGCCACCAGACGCTCGCTCTCGTACCCCGCCTCCAGGCCTGGCTCCAGAGGGGGGTCCCGGTAACCCGCGTCCGGGCAAGGGAACATTTATGCCCAGGTTTGTCATCGTCATAGGGGTCTATGAGCCGTGCTTGGTCTGGTCCCTCCCCTAGACACCTGTTTGCCATGGGTGACCCTACCAGGGGCATAAAGCCCCCGACAACATAGCTGCTAGGATCTTCGGGACGCACAAACCCCTCCACCACGATAAGGTGACGGCTCAGGGAGAGGTCCAAGTATCCAAGTTATAATCCAAGTATACAGGTGAATAAGTTATAATAATTATCTGTTACATACTAGTGGACTAAAATAGTATTAGTCGAAGTATATAAGTAAGTGAGTTTATGATCACCAGTATTCTCTATGTAATAGAAGCTATTTTACTAATAATTACAGCTGGTGATATTTATTCATGTATTGCCCTGGCTATTGTGTCTAAGAGGCTATACTAATAATTACTACAAATATTATGTCGTTGCTATGAGTCCTGGCCTATGATTGATTAGATATGTTAATTGTAATTCAACTAGTCATTTTAAAATGTGTACAGGACTGGTTAGATAACAACCAGTCTTTTAACTCCATTTTAAAAGATGTATATGTGGGGCATGGAGATGCTTCTTTCACCTCTTCACGCAGGAACAGAGCTGGCAGACAAGCTTCCCACCTCTCCACAACTCATCCAATCTCATCCCTCAGTTCAGTTTGTGCCAAAGTCCTTTTGGGAGAACAACTGTCGAGTATGGCGAGCTTGTTGTTATTTGTGTTTTCTGGAACTAAGATCAAGATATCAGGTGAAGCTTTGTGTAATCCATGGTAGCAAACCAGATTTAAACCATGAAACGGTGATGAAGCTAAATGTATTTATTTGTACACTGAAGTGCCCTGCGATGGACTGGCAACCTGTCCAGGGTGTACCCCGCCTCTCGCCCTGCTGGGACTGCTGGGATAGGCTCCAGCTTCTGCGCGACCCTTCATTGGACAGTGGTTTGGATAATGAATGAATGTACACTGGAGCATGACTTTCTGGACATTTTATACTACATGTCACAGTCACCCATTCACACATACTCATTTCCCGATTGGCAACCAGGGTTCAGTGTCATGCCCAGGGACACTTTGGCATGTAATCCGATGAAGTCTGGAATAGATCCTCCAATGTTCTGCTCTTCCTCCTGAGCTACAGCCCTTACAGCCATGCTTACAACACTTTATCAGCTACAAAACAGTCTAATATACATTTGATGACATAAGTAGTGATTTATGCCTTTTATTCCTTCATTTCTTTTGTACAAGGACACAAACAAGGCTGCATGTATATTTTTATTAAATGACCAATTTAGATTTAATAATAAAAAGTCAGTGGCCCTGCGATGGACTGAGCTGTCCAGGGTGTACCCTGAAAAGACTGCTGAGATAGGCTCCAGCTTCCCCACGACCCTTAACCAGAATAAGCGGTTAGGATAATGAATGAATGAATAAAACACCCATATTTAGTAGCTTGATGGTGTCATTACACACCTGAAGACCTGAACTTGTTTCTCATCTGATCTATTTTTTCCTACAAATTTCCTTACAAATTTTTCTCGTTACTTTTACTTTTATAATCTGTTAGATTCAGGCATTAAAATTAGTTTTTTTAGGTTAATGGTTAAGAGGAGATTATGCCATGCTTTAAATTTAGCCCTTTATAACATTTGCACAACTCTTTTGGATCACTAGTTCACAAAGAGCACAAATGTTTGTGCAGGAATAAAGTATTGTATTTAAAAATTGTGCTAATTTTCTAAAAAAAAAAACAACAAAAAAGAAAAAAACCCACATCTGCTGTATGTGGTTGCACAGTGGGATTTATGGTTTTGTTCAGTTTGGCATTTTCATGGTGTCTTTTTATCACTTTTATCGCATGACTCTGATGGAGCCTGAGCACGGGGAGTGGATGAGGTTCTTCCGGAGATTCCTGGAGGGAAAGACTGTGTTAGGAAGTAATGGAGACATACAGAGACACTGTTTCCTCCACAATGCTCAGGTTCTGCTTTGTTCTATGTGACCTCAGTGCTGCATGGCTCTTGGTATGACCACGTCACCGGTTGGTGAAAGAAAAAAAAGACATATTTAAAACTTCATTACATGCTTTATGAAGACATGATTGAGGTAATTTAGTTATATGTCTCCTCCTGGCTGCTTTTCCTGCTGCATGTAATACACAGATGACATTTGACATTTCCAGGACACTGGACGGGAAATAGAGAAACTCTGCTCCTTTTCTCGGATCGTCTCTGTCAGCTGAAGAAAAGAGAGCAATCACATGTGTAGTGCAGTTCGAGAACATGAAAAAGAACGAGAATATCTATTCTACAGTCCACGTTATGGATTTTAAAGTTTTTCCCTTTATGTGAAAAGTTAAGAGCAAAGCTGTAAGGAAAGAAATAGGCTCTTCATGTTTGGCAGAAGAAGACTTGAATGATTCTCTGCGGTTCTGCAGGGAAGGTTGGGAACTGGAAGAACCACTTCACTGTGGCCCAAAGTGAAGTGTTTGATGAGGAATACAAGAAAAAGATGAACGATCCCACACTTCAGGTCCATACTGAACTCTAAAGAAAATGGATCTATGACTAAATATGGCCTTAAAGTTTGAAAATTAAATGTGACAGTGAACTTATGGATTATTTCTTTCTTGCTATTTGAAGCATAAGAAATTTAAACCATTGTCATGTCAGAGGATGACATTTTCTGCTGCATAACAGCAGCAAAAGATGTCGTTTACACTGCGGCTATAAGATTTTTGCAAATGACAAACTCATTTTCACACTTCAACCAGTTATTTGAATGCTTATTGGCATGAACTGTATTCTACTTGTGTATGTTATGTCCTGTGACGGTCTGGCGACCTGTGCATGGTGTACCATGCCTCTTGCCTGGTGGATGCTGGGATGGGCTCCAGCTTCCTGAAAGGGAATGAACAGTATAGAAAATGAATGAATATTTCTGAGAAGGATTAATTGTTTTATCTCTTTATTAGCATGTGGCTTGTTAGGCAATTTCATTCCTCCAGTAGATCAAGTCAAACAGAATTTTTTTTTATCTATTGTCAGTCAATGAGTCTGGAGAATCATGAAAAAGGTCTAATGCTATTAGAAAATGAATGACTTTTTTTTTAAATTTTTTTTTTTTAGACATTTTAAATAAAACTTAAAAATATATCAACTTGCTTTTTATTGTGAGTTCTATACTTACGTGTCATCTATGACTAAAAGGCCAGTTGGTCTAATCCTAAAATTTCCACCATATGACAGCTGAAATTAATGAAAGAGCTACAAGAACTTGTCTTGAGCAAGAATCAGTGTAAAGTGGAGCAAAGAGGTGAATCAGGAGCGACAGCTTCTCTTGGAACTGTCTGCTTCCTGTGGCGCTACCTGGTGATGGTGATGATGCGTTTCATGTCCTCATCTGTTATGTACCTACAGCACATGTATACAATGTACTATATGTCAGTAACTTTTCCTTGCCTTTGTAGCTAGCTATCAGTCTCTCACAGCTCATCTACGTTACTTGTAAAACCCGATACAAATAGAAGACCATCAAACCCCACCTTTTAGAAGTTGGAAGAGGACTTGTGAATCCTTATTTTTTTAACAAGCCACCATGTCCAGACTGCAAAATATCTAGACTTAAAAGGCAGGTTAGTTGAACTGCAAAGTGAAATATACAAAGAAGGCACAACCAGCTGGCTGTGAGTGGAGGAAAGAGAGGAGTAGATATGCTGCAGGTGATGAACAGATGAGGAACTTCTGTGCCTGAAGAGCTACCAGAGCAGAGAGACAGATGTGCACACTCACACAGAGGAAAGACAGAAAATGTTGAGGGGAAAAGGAAAACAGAAAGGAAAAACAACCAAGTCTGGAGACTTGTGACACAATGACTGTGGACTGATTATAACAGGAAATTGTTTTGGTGTTAGTGTGTATAGAACAAATTGGGTTATTTCCCCCCCCCCCAAGTCCAAAATTGTCAGAAAAACATGACAATTAACAGCCTGACTCTGAAAGCTGAATCATCCAGAGACGAAGAACATGCTCCAAAATAACTTGTTAAAAACATACATTATTTGTTTTTTAATTTTACACTAATCTTTAACTAATACTGACAATGTGGAATATCTTTTTCTCATAAAAGCTGAGTTGTCGGTGTGAAATGAGAGATTAGTGGCAAATGAAACGCATGTGTCGAGCTCGTCGTCCGGTCCACCTGATCAGAGCAGTTAATCCCCGAACACAACAACATACAGTGTCCACATCAGAGAGACACCTGACAGCAGGTCTGTCATCTGATAAGTTAAATAAAACAACAATCAGGTCAGTCAGATTCACAAGCAGCAGCACAGGGCATTTATAAATGGCACCTCTTAAATATAAATGTGTCAGATTTAGCCTTTTAAATGTGCAATTTGAGACCAAAAGAGGAAAATCATTAAAGCAGAATGTGAAGGCCTGGTGGTTTACCTCTTTAATCAGTCATCATTAAGCACTAATGGTTTAATTCGCCTGAAAGGACAGTTCAACACCGCGACCAGAAGGTTAATGGTGTTGTAGAAACTTAGTGGGTACAAGTGGCGAAACAATATAATGTTTGCAAACATTCGTAAAGCCAAAATCCAGAAATTTCTGCACATTGTCGCCTCTAAATAAGATACCAGTTACAGTCATGGTTTCAGCCAAACAGAAAGATCAGCTCATATCACAGGTCAAGAAAGAGTTTAATCATTTATATTCAGAATACAAATGACTTATAACCACACATATTTTATTTCATTTTACTTTATTTTATTTTATTTTATTTTATTTTATTTTATTTTATTTTATTTTATTTTATTTTATGACAGCAATGCATCTCAGGAGCACTTAGAGTGATGTTTACCATTGTGTGGTCGCCCTCTTTTTTTTAACAACTGTCATCTGGGAATGGAGAAGACCAGTTGCTGGAGTTTTAGTAGAGGATCATTTTGGTCCCATTCTGGTGCAGGACTTTACAGTCCCAGTCGCCATTTCTCTGTTTTATAATACTCCAAATGTTTTCTATGGGTTAAAGGTCTGGACTGCAGGCAGGTCATTTCAGCTGCCAGACTCTTCTCCTGAAGGCTGAAGCTGCTGTGATGGATACAGTATGTGATTTAGCTTCGTCTTGCTGACGTCTTGCCTGAAGAAGATGTCGTCTGGATGGGAGCACATGTCACCATGAACCCTACATGCACTTTTCAGCATTGATGGAGCTCCACAGATGTGGAAGTTGTTTATGCTCAGGCACTATTGCAACCCCAAACCATCAGATGATGCAGGTTTATAAGCTGTCATTTAATAAAAATTGATTGTCCATCTCCTATACTGTCCTCCACGATTTAAAAAAGAAATTTTGATTGATATTAATCTGACTACAGAACTGTTCTCCACTGCCCTCCAGAGAACATGGTGGCATTTCTGGATCACATAGGGCTTTAACCTGCCCAGTAAACCATGATCTTTTAACAATCATCGTTGTCCCTCTGCGTACAGAGATTCCCCCTGAGTCTCTGAATCTTTTGACGATACACTGTAGATCAGGGATCCTCCATCTCGGCCCCTCGAGGACCAGGACTGAGGATCCCTGCGGTAAATGGGTCTTCAAAGTCTTCATCTTTACACTGAGGAACATTCTCCAGAAAATGTTCCATACCTATCTGTCACAGTTTGTAACAGATAGGTTAACCTCTGCCCATCTTTACATCTGAGAGGCTCTACCTCTCTGAAATGCTCCTTTTATACCAAGTCATTGTTATAAACTCATCAGTGGGGAATAAATTAGATTTATGCTGATTATGTCAGCAAGGCCAGGTGTCACACTGTGTCCTTGAATGTGACTATTTGGTCATTTGCTGTTAAAATCTGAGCAGCTGAAGATGTACAGATGGCCTGAGGGTATAGAAAGTGGGTGCATGTCTGATGCTCCATGCTACCTCACTTCACCCTCTCAGAAACCTTCTAATGGATTTTTCTGTACCAGTTACCATCCAGTCGTATCTTTCCGTGAATCATATAAATTGTTTTTCATCAGGTCTGTCATCCATTTCCCTTTCAAGCCAAACACACCAGTCATATCCATATGACCACCCTGACGTCAGCACACAGCCGACAGTCAACCCAGGGTTCCCAGTGGTCGCTACTCCCAGTACGCTGCTGGTATTACGTGTGAGCATATTGGGAAAAACGAGGTAGGAGTTGCGCAAGCCGTTGATGACCAGATCGATGCCTGTGATTGGTCACCCGTGAGGATGCCCGTCTGTCTGCAAACTTGTGCGCTTCTTTAAGTGGCGCGGAGAGCACGGTGGTCCAAGCAGAGAGCAGAGGACAGCGAGCTGAGCCGAACCAAGCGCGCAAAGAGGATAAGGAACAACAGAGACATGAGGCTGCCAACTATACAGCAACTATTTCTTCTGAGTTTATTTGGATTTTTTGCATGTTGGAGCGCAACAAGTGAGTAGAGCTACATCCGCAGTGTTGGGGAAAGCTGAGGTTTGTGGAGTTTGTGTGATATTACGCAGTTAGAGCAGAGGAATGAGGGTTTTTCACCACAATCAGATAAAAAACAGAGAACATCTCTTTGATTGGAGGGACTTCTAATACCAATATGTCAAGGATAGACTGGTGCGCTCTGAACTGGTGCGCTCTGAACTGGTGCGCGCAGATCGAGTCGATACGGACTACCTTTGGCACCCCAGTTTTTTAGAAAATTAACAAATTGATCACATTTTAATGTTGGATTTGCGAAAGAGGACAACTTTTGACAAAATACAGCACACTTTAAATAATTTATTTAATTTTGCTCAGCTTTTTTCATGCAACATGAATGATCAGATTTCATTTAGTGTCGCCCCCAGTTCAGAGAAATTTCGACCTTCACAGAGACCTTAAGATGAATTTGAATTATATATATATATATATTTTTTTTTTGTATCATTTACATTTTCCAGATATTTATATAAATTAAGGTTAAAATGTCTTTAGAGATATGTCAGGCTTGTTGACGTTGCAATTTATCAAACTCAGCCAATTAACCTTTGGAAAACATATTTAATAGATCACTATATTTTTTTTATTTTTCCCCAAAAGGCTTCAATGAATAAATTAGAAAAGCAGAACTATTGTTGACTTTTAACTTGTCTGAAAGTTGTTATCAAAAGCTGTAATCCAAAGTGAGGAACTCCTTCATGTCCATTATTGACTCTCTAATGGGCTGCATCATCACATCTGCATTACACAGTCAAAAGGTTACTGGTTTCCCATTGACCCATTACTGTAAGTCTGCTAGTGTAGCACATTAATTCAAGTTTATTATAATCCACATGCTCAGTAGTTTCCTGTATAAGAGGATGTGAACCAACTGTATCATCAGACCTTCGATAGATATTGCAGCTCATCTTGAAGTGACACCAGCAATCACACTGAACTGAAAGGGTCCATTAAAAATAAGTATGAGGAAGATGATAGAAAATCATTTATGACTCTTCTCTTGACAGGATGTGTTCTACAGTGATGATATGATACATGAAAGACGTTGACATAAACGCAAAAGATTGTGAAATTATCTACGAGGGGTTTCTTTCTTTCCTTTTAAAGCTGAAGTTAAGTTATTCTTTAAAGCCTCGAGCTGCAGGAACCTTCTTTATCTGAAGGGATTATCCTTCAGTCTAGATTTGATGCTATTTTACTTAAAAAATGTCAACTTTTATGTATTTGTAAAGTCAAATCTGGTAAAATTATATGAAGACTGAATCCAGCAAACATCTACAGGTTCAGTATCTTCAACATGACATGTTTACATGTTGACTTTTTTTAGTAAATGCAGTTTATTTGTTTCCATTTTCATTTAAAATGAAATATGACAACAATTAAATATAACGGTATCACTTGCGTTCATTCAAAGACTGTTTGACTTTTAGGAAAAAAAGGATGTTGCATGCATAGTAGCTGTAATAAAATAACATTATATCCTAATGTTTCTGTTCTTTGTCCAGATGCCAGTCCTTATGATCAGTGGGAAGACAGCGTAGAGTTACGAAAGGTGGGGACGTAAACCTTTGTCATCCATATTCATCCGCTTTGCAAACCTTTGTTCCAAGTACAACCTGTACCGACATTTTTCAAACCCTCTCCTCTCTGATTCTGTTCCTGCATGTAATGCTTGTGTGTCACAGCTATTGCTCTTTCTCTCCTAGCTGAGTAGATAACCAGAAGCTTCTGGTCCGAAACCTTAGTCTGAACATCACCAGTTGTGCAGCATGCTTTCAGGCCATATAATGGATGCAACAGCAGCTTTATTAGAGGGAAAGTTAAGCTTGAAATGACAGTAAAGATGAATTAACCTTTGACCTTGTCTTGTTAGCCAGTGTAATGTAAAGCCAACACACCAGGGCTCTCTTTATGTCACCTGCATTCAGCCTGAGACTCATGTTGCCTTTAATGTCTGATTCTAAATCACGTGTTGTCTGTCTGCAGGTGCGAGGCCTCCAAAGTGATGATGTGAGGGATATGTTGTGGAGGGATCAGAATGAGGTAGGTCAACATCAAAATCACCTTTTTCATAAGAATTTTGGAAGGAATATGTACTGATGGAATAGTGCCATGCAGTGGATTTAAGGGGCCGGTTGAAGACTGTGTGAGTTGTGCAGCTTCGAGAAACAGAGATTAGATGGAAATTCCTGGTTGTTTCGCTGCTGAACAGAACATAAAAGCAAATTTAAGATCTCCTTCACTTCCATCTATGTGGCCAGATATTAGGCTGAATAATAACACCATAAGGTTTTAAGGCTTGTGATTTCAGTCCAGTGTGTAAGATAACACCATGAGCCCCCAGACATTAAAACAAATATTCACCCATATAAATAAAATGTAATTGCATGAGCCTTTATCAGTTTTCTGTGCTGCAGCAGAAGCTTGTGCAATCATAAATACAGCATAAAAGAAAAACAAAATGAAGCTGAAAATACAACAAAATTGTGTATGCACCAGACCATTGGTTTGTGTTGACCTTCCCTGTGACTGCTGTGGCTAACATGCAGGAGTCAGCGCTGCAGCATGCTGCTGCACATGATGCAGATGCTAGCAAGAAGCAGACCAGCGCCTGCATCCTCTGCCCTCAGTCAAACAGGAGCTGTGCAGACTTGCAAGGCAGATTGAAGTTTGGAGATCTTTTATATATCCCACCATGGCACATTTTTTCTGAGTTATCCAAGAACTTGTTAACTCACTTTGAGGAGGGAGCATTTCTACATATCACTAAGGTCTGATGTAAGGAAGCTAAGGTCGGATGCTTGGGGAAACAACCGTGGCTTTTTTCTTTTACAACTCAGTAAGAAAAGAAAGAGTTAATATTCTTTGTTTAAGCTTTGGACATAAAATATTTGGTCAGAACTCCTGCTTCGTTGGTTGAGCTCTGCAGGCTGACAGGCGAACAGAGGCAGACATTCATTGCATTGTTTGAAAGAAATGGATTTCACAGCTTTAACAGAGCAAACAGTTAACATACAGGCCTCTGTTTACTAGTGAAGAAATAAGAATTAAAATGTAAATTTAAGAGAGCAATGGATTTATAAACTCTGGGTTCAAACTCTCCGAAAAAAAAGTTTTGAATTAATTTACTTCTTCTTCTTTTGGCCCATATTGGTGTTTTATATCCTGTTTGAAATAATGACGCAGTAAAAGCAGCATGAAATGGGTATAAAGTAATAATTACATTAATTCTAACTATTACTTCTGTTATTAACCTGAGATTATGTCCCCCCCCACACAGGAGCAAGTCCAGAACATTTTCAAAAGAGTAGGTCTCCCTTCCCAGTTCTGTTTAGTTTTATTTCTAATATCTGAAATTTGTTCAGCAGAAAATCACTAATCGAAGCTGCTTCTTTTTTCAGTTCCTGTTTCATTACTCCAAAGCACGCAACTCTGTTGGAGCCGTACAACAAGAGGTGAGTAGTCACTCGGAGTGGTTCCATTTGGTCTTTAAATGGGATTTTAAAGGTAAAACCGCTGTTATTACTGCCTGCAGTTTATCTAAGTCTTGTTAAGATTAAATATAATCTAATTCTTGTTACACAAGCTGTAAAATAAAAGGCTTTTAAATAAAGTGGTAATGATTCTGTAAACATAATGTAACAACTGGTCGGTTTCCACATCTCTACCGTCACTTTTCTTCCTTCAGTCTCACTCGGTTCATCCTCTGATGCGACTCTCACCCAAACTGTCCCAGAGGAGAAAGAAGAAGGTGGTACTTTTGGTGAGAAAAAATTAAACACACACACACAATAAGTCATTAGTTCTGTGGTTTAACCTCCTGACTACCAGTAGTTCAAATTTGTCCTCTGTGGAGGACCTTTGTAAACCTAAATATTTTCATCTCCCTGAATGCTACTGAACTAACCTTTTGGTCTTTAAAGAGGACATTTAGTGCTTTTAAATGGTACCTCATTTGCGGGGGGGGGGGGGGGGGGGCTTTGGGAACTTTCTTTCTTCAAGAAAAATGGCCTCCATTGCAACGAGCATGTTTTATGGGAAGAGCAAAAGTGCAGAATACTTTTCTTTGTGCTGATTTTTACTTGAAATTTTGTAGTTATATTTTAATTGAATATCTTATAAACACATTAAATAGTTTCTGAGATAAACATAACTATATTTTACCACAATATTTAAAAGTTTAAGCAATGTCCTCCATAGTGGACATTTGTAGTTACACATTTTTTTTCCTGGTAGTCAGGAGGTTAAGATAATCACACGGATGTGAAAATGTAGCATGTAGAGCAGCTCGGCCCCATGAGGGTCACAGTCCTGCAGGTTTCCAACTCATCCCCACAGCAACACACCTGACTCAGATTAATCATTTATTAATCATGTGTCATCTGCTGTTGGATCCATTTACTGTGGGTCTGGTGTGTTCAAGCGGGGACACATTGAAAACCTGTCAGCCTGCAGCTCTCCTGGAACCGAGTTGAATAGTCCTAATGTAGAGGATGGTGGTTTCTAGCAGAAATGTGTCCAAAAAACAAACAGTGGAGATGCCTGAAATCTGATTTCAGCCACCAAAAATGTTTCAATGTCATGTTAATACGTGAAGCTATCAGCTTTTAACTCATAAAATAGGTTTTAGATACTTGATCAGGAACGACTCTGTGAAGTAAAATAATCCAGGACCTACAATACAATCTACATCTTGGGGAAATATCCCCTATTTGCCAAAACATTTCCCCCTAAATGAAAAAGACTGTTGGTAAGCCTTTATGAAGACAGATGGGAGAAAAGTCTCATTTTGCTTCCAAAATGAAAATAAATTACATTTTTAAATGTTAATGAACATAAAAGAGAAAAACTGGGGCGAATGTTTATTTAAAATCTCTCTACTTTATTGATTACACTGCAACACACTGAAAAGCAGATGCACAAAAAGACACTGTCCACCATTCCTCCTCTGCAACGTTTTAACCTTTTCAGGTAGAAAAGAAACAGCAAGTGCGGTGATGAAGAGGCAGCCTGCATTCATCAACTTAAACTGCATCACTATTCATGTTCGATTTACGGCTCACATCGACTTTCTCTTTGTCTCCCTGTCCTGCTAATCACCCAGAAGATTCGAAGTCTGCCAGAGAGGATGTTGTAAAGGCATACAGAAATAGAAAAAGCAGTGAAGGAAATTCCACCCAAGGAAGAAGATGAGCTGCTTCACCTCCGGACTACGGATCTGCTGATCCAGAGTGGCGTAGAGCCCCTCTGGAGGGTCTCTCCAGCTAGACAACATCCTTTTTTTTGTAAATAGAAAATAAATTACATGTAAAATATGGAAAAACAGACCCGCTCTGCCATGGCTGCTATGTGTCTTGATGCTTCCAAATGTTAGCTGCTGTAACTGAATGGGAACTGTTAGCAGGAACATACTGTGCATAATGTGTTAAAGTAAAAAAGACACCAGGTACGAACTTGAAATGATCTCAAGTCTTTATAATCAGGACATCAAAAATATTTATGAAACGGAGTTACTTTGGCAAGGAGGTTAACTCACATTTTAAAATAAAACAGAATTAAATGTACATTTTGTGACAATGATCATGAAACAATAAAAAACCTTTAAATTTATCTTGGATGGTTCTGCAAGAACATAGTTTAATGTTGTTCAAATGACCAAAAGTGATTTGTTTTTCCCCGTCTGAAATGCACAGGAGTGATTCAACCGATTCATACCGAGTTTTAACCTTTCCAGCTGAGTGACCCGTCTCAGTGCAGGACTGAGTTCTGCACATGAGCGCCACCTTCACGATGCTCACAGGAAATGCATGTGCTGAATAAGCAGACGCCATCCTCTCCGTGTCCCGTCCCAGGTGTTTCAGGTCTTCAGTGTTTCTGTGCAGCGGCCCAGAAGTCTTGGCTTTGTTCAACTAGTCCTCATCCTCAGAGTCACTGTTCTTTCTCGTAGGAAGCGAACTTCTGACTGATGACATTAACTTGTCTTCAATCTGTTTCTTGGGGTTTTCCTCCAGGTCTGTCTTCACGGCCCCAGTTTCCGATAACCTCCACTCTAGCTCTGGATGAAACACACCAGAGGAATAAACACTTTAATCATGAGATAATGCCAAAACGTAAAGACTGCACGTCACCCTGCCAGATAAGCAAAATGTCAAATTTAAGCATCACACATCCAAATATCTGCCACAAAAAAGTATTTTATAAGAGGTCAGGTTTACTTTTAAATAAAAACAGAGTAATGATGACATACTGCAGCTCAAGGGCGACACTTAAACTGGAAAAGTCCTTTAGAGCACCTGATACCTGAAAGCCTTGACGACAGAGCAGCAGTAGTAACAGATTTTAGTTTAACTCTGAGGTTTCAATTCAGGGCATATCACCATGGAAACCTATGTTGGTTTTCATAGAGAAGCATCTTCATGAGAGATCTCATACAAATTATAAGGGGCTATACAGAAACGTCTAGATTAATATTAATATCCATCTAAAGTCTGTCTTTAACTACTTTGCACAAATGAAATTCATTTTGTTTATCATTTTAGAAGCTTGGATGATGAAAACTATAATAAAAGAGTTTAATGTCCACAGAGAAGGTGTATTTCTACTGGTTTTTACTCTTCCAAAAGTTAAAGGTCATACTTTGTTCCTGTTCTTATCCAGGATAGTGATGCTCATCTTATGGCAACTGCAACTTTTTTTTGCACATGTTGGGCTTTTGTGTTAGAGGTCCCTGACTTATTCTTGTACATTTTTAAGTCATCCAGTCAGTTTTTACCTTCAACTTTGAGGTTCATGCCCCCAAACACCAGTGGCCCAATAAACTGTGCCTTCATCTCCCCTTCAAAGTAGACGAAGATGGTGGGCAGGTTGCGGTCCGGGTAGTTGGGGATGCAGGTGGTGGAGATGGACTTGAGGAACTTGGTCTGAGGGAATTTCCTGGCCAGTGAGCTCAAGTGCTGGTTGATGAGGGTGCATAGAGGGATGCTGGCGTGTGAGAGAAGCAGAGAGAAAACACTGAATCAGTTAGCGTTGAACACTTTAGTGTAAAAATAAAAAGCTGTGGCATTAAATGTCAATATTTAACTTTTCCTATTTGACCTTTTTGTGTTTAGTTTTAGAACACACACACATTTCATACACATTATCTAATCTGATTTTAATTTCAGCTACAGCTCAAACATTATTTATCCGACAAATGTTTCGCACCTGTTTTAAACAAACATGGTTTCATGAGATGCATGAAAATGTAATATTTCTCCAACACAGAACATTGTTGTGATTTTTAACCGGGACCAAATGGAAACTTTACCCTTGTTTGTAGAGGTGCAACACCACCCAGATGCCTTCTCCAGCCTTGTTGACTTCCTTGACGTAGTCCTGTCCAGAGATTTCCCCTACTTCCCCGAACACATTCTTCATCTGAGTTGCCTTCCACTCTGCAAGACGCTTTTGTCTGGAAGGAGATGCATGTGGAATCAGTACGCTGGAATAACCAAACGTCTAAATCTACAAGTAGTCTCAAACTCAAAGGGAACTTTTGGGACTGGAAACGTTCCTCCAGACGATGCATCAGGAATGGCCACAGATACCAATATAATTCAATACTGATGAATCAACTTGATTTTTTTTTTATTAATAAAAACATTTTTTAAAATGTTATTTAAAAAAATTAAAAGACAGTTGTGCAATACTAATAATAGTAAATAATTAAAACAATCACAAAAAGAGCTTCTGCTTGTAAAACAGGAATTATTTGCTCTTTACCTCTAACAGCATCCTGCCATGTATTACTTGAGGTAAAGTTAGAAGAGTTTGACAGAAAGATTATGAAAGTCAGCAGGAAGTTCCTCAGATTGGAACGCTGAAGCGAACTGTCCTCAAGGGTCTACAGCAAGTGTGTCAAAGCAGCCATGAACACCTCATGTGTGTTCAGTGGCATATATAATCAGCTCATTCAGTGCATTCACTCCAGAACTGCAGAGGCTGGCCCACCGCCTGATAATGTAGAGCAGTGAGCATCTGATGTCATCATACGTGTATGATGGTATGTTAAACAGTGAGGCGGATTTTCTCTCAATCTAGAGATTTCTTTTCATGATGCGAGAAACCGTAAGGAGTGCCATTTGGGGGTGGACATGCTGACACATCTGTGACTGAGCCTGTTACTGCATGCGTTTCCCCCTTCTCACCACGATCGTGGTAATACTGAGCTGAGTGGGAAACAACAGGTGTCTCTGATTTTGATAGCGCCATACTGGCCCAGCAGGCTTTGGATGGTGGAATGGGTGAGTCTGCTCCACCGTAAGGACCTGGTGTTGTAGGCTCATGGTCAGATTCTTCACTTGCATCCTGAATGATTCGCTCTCTGTCTGGGTATATGTGAGGTTAAATTTAAGCAGATCTCGTTTCCATTTGAGAATAATTGAGACATTTTAAAGGGGCTTCTTTCTGTTCAAAGAGAGTTTCTTCTGCAAGGCTGCTCAGTGTTCATGTCTACACACTTTTACCAGGTTCTACTTCCTCTCTGGCCCTGCGATGGAGTGGCGAGCTGCCCAGGGTGTACCCCGCCTTTCGCCCAAAAACTGCTGGGATAGGCTCCAGCTTCCCTGCGACCCTTAATCGAAGTAAGCGGTTGGGATAATGAATGAAAGGACTTCCTCTCAGGCACATGGTCTATGCCTGCTCACGGTTAGAGATGTTACGTTACACATGAGCATGGACTTTGTGAGCAGGCTACATCTCCTGAGTGGGGATACCAAGTGAGGTTTGACAGAATATTAGACTTCCACTGTAACCCAGGTCTCTGAAAACTGACTTTCTCACCACACTACCTCTCTTTCATGGACAGGTGGAAGGCATACGGTTGATAATGTGGCATGCCAAGCATGTGTTCTGTCAGTTTTGGTCAAGACAAAGTGCGCTTCCCATAGTGGGCTACATCGCAGGGTTGTCAGAGAACCGGGGTTATGCCAGCTTCTTCACACAGCGCACCTGCATCATATCTGCTTACCTGTACATCTCAATAGCAGCTTCATCATCCTCACTGAACTCATCTTCATTCTCTTCTAGCTCCTCCAGAGTCATGCTTTCATATGTTTTAACTGCATTAAGAAACAACAGTTAGAAGCTGCCCAGGGTTTGTTCTATGCACTGCAAATAACAAAACGCATGGTTCAAAATGACTAAACAAGAACAGTTCAAAAATTAACTATTTGAGTAAAAAAACATGGTTTGATGGGATAAGAGAGAGAAATAAAGATTAGGAGGGATTATTTTTAAATAATGCTTTGTGAGGTAAAAATCTGGCAGCTTCCAAGCCACCCCTCATACCAACAGACTGTTGCTGGAGGGCCATCTCCTGCTCCTCCTCATCCTCCTGAGGAATCTCTTTTGGAGGAAGGATGCCTTTCCTCCGCAGGATATCATTCCACTCTGTGTCTTCATTTGGGTCCTTGGATTAAAAAAAAAAAAAAAAACATTCACAAATACAATTAATTTGGGATTATTTGATCTCTAGCATATTTTCCTTTTATAAACAAACACACTTTAGAGAGAAATGCCAATCACAATAATGAAATCAAACTTTTAAAAATTAATACAGGAGGTAAATTTTACAGTCTACCCACTGCTAACTCTTCTTTAACAGCACCTCCAAACATTTGACTGATGTAAATGAATTTATAAGTGTGTAAATCAAGCTTCAAGTGTGATCAGGTCTGTGGCATTGTTTTAAAAGACTTAATTATTATTAATATTTATAATACTTCATTTAATCCCTCAAAGATCCTTTCAAACCAATTTAATCAATTGTGATTTGTCACATCAGGCTTTTCAAATAATTACCCAAATACTGGTTTCCATCTGAAAAATCACATACTTAACATTGATTTTTAGCTTTTGTTCATACTTGCAGCATAAAATTGTGACTTTGAAAGAAGATTCCTGATCTATTTTCTACTGATCATTTATCAGTGTCAGGTCTCATTAACCTGTATGGTAGCTGCTGAGAGGAAAACACATTTGAACCTAATATGTTGATAAGCTCCAAATAAATTGGTAAACACCTTAAATAGAGTACTTATGTACATTTTATATTGTACTTTTTAATAATTGTTTTAATACAAGTTGTCCCTTAGTATGTTTCGTGGTGATATTGATAATTTTACAGAAGAAATAAAATCTACCTGTCTATCCTTTTTAAAAGACAATACTTACTACATAAGACCTGTTGATTAATAAAACTTTTTTATTTAATTTTATTTTTAAAAAGTATAAGACTTTTACATTGCAGCATTCTGCGTTTCTACAAATGTAATTATTTTGATTTTCTTTTAAAGGTAAAAACGACAAAGCCTAAAACGTTTCCATATAATTAGTGGCAACACTGCTGCAGCTTTCAAACAAATCAGCTGGGTCACTTAAATACCCACCCAGCAATTCGGCTTTTGGCTAACGCCATGTCAGTGTTTAAAAGATTATGAAATAAATAAATAAGATGATAATAATAAAAAAAATATTCAGATTATCAAGGGCAGCCATATACATGAGACGTCTCCCTTGACAGAGCAAATTTGTCTGGCAAAAATATGGCACACAGATCGCAGTTCTGTATGCCGATATGCTGGACAGGGCAGGTTAAAAAAAAAAAAAAGATTATGAAATAAAAAAGACAATTATTCTTAATAGTAGAAGGGGAAAGCCCAGTGTTGATACGCCCAGCTGAGAAACTCCTAGCAAAGTGTCGAAATAAATTCAGCGCTAAAAATGTTAATAAAATATGAAAACTATTCACTCACATCTGGTGATGTTACGTCGTATCATCTATCAGTGTTAAAACAAAACTCCTGATTAGACTTACAAGTTGTACAAACCTGCATTTTGGCAATTTAGAGCTCCTTGAAATCACACCACCGCTTTCCTCTCAGACACGGAAACAGAAGGACCGGAGGTGGACTAATTCCGGCAGAAACTAGAATATACGGATCCATCAAATAAGCACACAGTGGATTTATATCGACAACCCAACCATTTTATATGATTATATTTTAAATAGAACATAGAAACATGTTTAATTAATATTTATTTATTTTTTAAAAAACAGTGGCTTTTAGTTTAAAAGGCTAGGAACGAATGCTTAATAGATAGGACAATAATAAAAGTGACACCAATTTCCTGTTAAGGCTCAATATGACCAAATAAGGTGTGGGAGCTTAGCGTTCCATTTGTAGCTGCGAAACCAAACGTGTGTGGCGAGCACACAGGCACGCGCACGTCATCTGCGTGCTCTTTTTAAACTTCATTTAAAATATATGCGTGTGTATACAGTTGTGCTCATATGTATTAATACCCTTTCATTAAAGAATATATATATATATATATATATATATATATATATATATATATATATATATATATATATATATATATATATATATAGCTAAAAAAAATCTATATGAAGAATAAAATATGAATTTTATCATCACTACTTTCAAAATAAATTTACTCTTTACATTTATTTAAAACTTCATAATGTTGACTGATGTGAATTAATTCACAAGATGATGGTTTGCTCTTGAATATGTGCCAACAACATTCACAAAAACTAAATCTGATCCAAGGCTGAAACATGTACTCCTTTATGACAGATATTTAAGAAAGAATGCTTCCTCACTGCTCCCTAATGAATAACATTGTTTTATTTTGGATTGATTAAAGAACGAATAAGTTTTTGCAGTTTAATCAGGACTGCTGAAGCAGCTGCATACTGTACTGTGCTCAGTAACATCCGTAGATTAAATATAAGCAGTGTGCCTGTGACAAGCTGTGAGTGGTTAGATATCAGCTCACTAGGGGCCCAAAAGAATATTCTTTATGATTTTTACTAGCAGTACTAATTGTACCGTAACTGCACACAGTATGTGACAAGCTGAGTCTTTAATGCAAGATAAGGATTTTATATCCATGGCTTTTTGCTCCTTAAACGTGTTTCCTGTCCTGTAAACTGGATTTTCTTGCTTGAAAAATTCTGTTTGAATACTTTCTATCTTAAGTATACTTAAAGCTCCAGCATCCTGTTTTCAGTTCATCAAACATTGTCTTTCTTTCTTTCTGAGCTTTTCCTTTCATGTTTTCATAACATTTGTTCCTGGCTGAGCAGAGAAACAAACAGGGAATCTGAATTATTTAAAAAATAGAACAAACTTGGTGGCTAGTCTATTACTTTATTAGACAGAAGAAGAATTTCATATTTAAATTCAGAAATGCGTATGGTGACAGCTCTCTCCAGGCGTAATTTCCACATGCATTCAGTAAGGAAGAACACAAAAACTTGTTATTGTTACTCAGACCACTATAATAAAATCAATCTCAGTATATTATCATAAATTTATTAATATGGTGTTTGTATTTTTAAGGTATAGCTTTGTTACCTTGGCTTTTAAAGTAATGCATTTTATCCGTTTTATTTTATATGATGATAATCTGCACAGAACAGTAGATTGTTTACCAGGATGTTAAATATAAACTTAAAAAAGCAATTTGAAGAATTTCCTTTTTTTTTTTTTTTTTTTTTTTTTTTTTTAAACGTATAATCTCCTTGGGTCTTTGTGTGATCATCTTTGCAACTACAGAGGCTTTCCTCATGTTTACTCAGGTTCAGGTGAAACTTCTCCTGACTGAAGGGCCGTGAATCTCTCCCGGAACTGGCGGAAGGGAAAGTTCATAAAAAGGGGAAGAGAAGAAAACAAGATGAAGAGCTCTTACTCTTTGCTGTTTTCTACAGAGGATACACAAATCGTGTTTTCTAGCTTTTCTGTTAAAAAGGTTTGAATCTACACTTTCTGATTAGTTTCCCCATAATTTGGCTTTCAAATCAATTTTTCTAACTTCATTTGATTAACTGTTGATAAGTAACACTTTCCATTATTTTTTGGATAAGAACTGTGACCATTACTGTTGTAAATGTAAAAATAAAAATGTTGGTTTGATTGGTTTGTGTCTTCTTGGGAGCAGACAGTATTTTAATATATAAACTTTTAGGACATTGTTACTATTTCATATGTAAATACTTCAAACTGAATCAATGTAGTCTTTTTCAGTTCTGTTTAATGACATAATAAAGTTGTATTACAAGTTTTTTTTTTTTTTTTCAGAAATCAAAATACAAATGATACGTTCATCAAATAGTAACAAATTCCTCCAAATATCAATAGAGAAATTCAAGACAAGAAAGTTACATTTTATCATTGCACGTCGTGACTATGTGCTCTTTAGTTTGGATCCACGATTCGGCTAAGAGTAAGACATCCTCATATAAAATACTCGATCTTTGTGCAGCGTGTACAGCTGGTGCAAATCGGGCGTGAGGCAGCAGTCGTGTTATGAGGCGAGGAAGTCCGAAGCCTGCAGCTGGTAGGCGCGCAGGATAATCATGGATAAACCCGAAAACCTACCGCTGTAGGTCAGATTGGACCACACCCGAACCAGAACACGGGAAGATAAATATCAAATCTCGCCTCCAGCAGAGACCGAGACGGTGAAAGGGGGCTTCCTCCGGTCCCTCCCTGCTGGAAGAAATGTGGTTGAACCCGGAGGAAGTTGTGCTGAAAAACGCTCTGAAGCTCTGGGTTACCGAGAGGAGCAACGATTTCTTCCTCCTGCAGAGGAGGAGAGGCCACGGAGAGGCGACAAGCAAGATCACAGGTAAACGAAAACAACAACAACAACAACACCAGAAAAACAACAAAGCAGTAAACATGTCCACGAGAGGGTGGAGAAAGCAAAGTGCTAGGGAAACGCCAAGAACAGGAACACAGGAAGAGCAGCAGGTAAACAGGTAAACTGGGAGGCAATGAAAGGGAGTGGACCCTAAACCAAAGTTCAGGGAAAGACTCGGAAGTTTCAGGGTTTAAAGCATAAAGTTTGTTCCTCATACCTGGGCTATGCGTTCTCTATGTGTTACTATGGCAACTTTTCTTGAAACTACTCCTGAAAACCCAACAAAATAAGACCAGACACGCCATTTGCTATAAAATCTGCAGCAATGCGTTTAGATAAAGCATTTTATCTACTGAAATCTTGCAGTTTCTCACAGATCTTATGTTAAAATGTCCAGTTTTTAGCTGCTTGAAATTTAGAAAAGACAACTGGTTTCATCAAAGCTTATCTAAAAGCTTCTTCTACCCTTTTTGTTTTGTGTCTTGTAGGTGGGATAAATTGTTTTTTCTTTATGCGAAAGGCCATACAAGAGTCCCACTCCCCTAAGAGCCTGGGAAGTGTTCACATTTTTTCTTTTTAAACTTATATCATCATGTAACCTCCTTGCATAATATTAGCCTTTTGAGCTTATTTATCACACCTAAACTTAAAAAAGGAAAAATTTGGCCTCATGCTCCTCCATTTTTAAGCAGTCAGCTGACCAAGCAGGGCTTTGTTGCAGGGGGGTGTTAAATAGAAGAAGCTAAAACAAAACATTTCAGATGGAGATGCAGCAGCTGTATATAATGTGAGGAAAAATATACATGTTTTTAAACAATTAAATCATACAAATCTATATCTTCAGATCTCCCCAATTACAATTAGGATAAATGATGAACATGTTGTTTTCTTTGATATGTACTGTATCTATTTATACTTTTGCAATGCACTGAAATCACACGTTTGTGAACTTGTGAGTCCTTACGACATCCTGAGTTTTTCATAGACATAAACATCACAAGATCATTGTCCAGACATGCATTGCCCTGTCTTTTGTGAAACTTGTTTGCATTTTCAGTGAAAACACAAACAAAAGTCAGCTGAGCATCTTTGTCATGAAAACGGGCCCTTCCCTGTGATTTCCTGTTGGAGAAAAACAGGATTTGTCATGCTGTGGGGTTCTTCTGTATGACTTTCTTAAAAGGCTTCCACCGCTTTGTGTCTCCATTTAGATTGTATCAAACCTTCAGAGCAGGCTTTGTCAGTGACGTGCTCTCTGATACATGTCCAAACGTCTGACCAGGTGTTTGCTGCAGCTGTAGCCTTCCCACCACCGCGTGTTACAATGCAGCCTGTTTGCTGCTTCCTCTAACGGGCTTCCTATCTGTGTCTTTTGTCTGCACAACAGCCAAACTGGAAGTTGTCCGTACAGTCTGATGAGTAACTGGTGCACAGTTACAGAGGTCTCTTTATGCTTTTTCCGTTTGGAGAGCCCCCATCTAGATCTTTTCTCATTAAACAGAATAGTGGGAATTTCCAGGTCTGAGGTTTATATTCTGTGTGTGTGTGTTTGTTCCTGCTGTTCACATGGCAATAAGGGTTAAAGGGTCATGTCCTGCTGGCATGCCGTTTACCATTAACTAATTCGTTGACCTCGCAGGAGGAGGAGGAGGAAGAGAGCGGCAGCAGGTTTTATTTCATGGCTCACTTTGACTGTTTACATGAAACCAGAAACTGGAATTTGGTGTGGCATCAAATCTGCGAAAACACAGCATCCTGACCCAATCACACCAGGGATGACATGCTTTCAGGAGGATTTCTGAGAAGGGCTGAGCAACAGAACATCTGCTACCGATCAGCCTGTTTGCACCAGTGTAGGTGTTCCTCTTCAACCAGCACTCTGCTCTGTAAAGCCAGAAGAACTCGTCTCTGTCTTGTATCTCCTGCCTTTTCTATCCGGTTAGCTTGTCTTCAAGGCTCGCACGGATCAGCTGTAGCCTTTTTCTTCTGTCCTGGGGATGATCCTTCATGGTTTCCTTCCTTTTACCAAACCCTTTCTGGGTTCATGGTGGCAGATGGATGGTTTTGTGCTGCCAGGTTGCCAGCTTCAGGCATGTTGACGTGGTCTACATTTGGCTGAAAGCCAGAGCTGCTTGCTGGGAAACACGGCGCCTCTCCACCTGCTGAGGGCTGTAACAGGGCAAATATGACTTGTTTGACTCATTCATTTTCCGAACCGCTTATTCCATTCAGGGTCGCGGGGAAGCTGGAGCCTATCCCAGCCGGCGACAGGCAGGGTACACCCTGGACAGCTCGCCAGTCCATCGCAGGGCCACACACAGAGAGACAAACACTCACTCCTAGGAGCAATTTAGAGTGACCAATTAACCTATCATGCATGTCTTTGGATGGTGGGAGGAAGCCGGAGTACCCGGAGAGAACCCACGCATACACGGGGAGAACATGCAAACTCCACACAGAAAGGCCACTGACCAAACCAGCCAAGGATCGAACCAGCGACCTTCTCGCTGTGAGGCCACAGTGCTAACCACTGCTCCACCGTGCAGCCCTTGTTTGACTCATATGATAGAAAATATGACGTGATAATGGGGATCGTGGCTGAAGTGCACTATTATTTATTTATTTATTATTTAACTGTATGTCTTGAGCAACATTTGAAGTCTGTCTGTGTTTGTTGAAATACTTGCGGGGGGGGGTTGTGTTGTGCTTTTGGTGACAGCTTTATAGGCTCACGGCTCCGAGGCTGTTGAGATAAATTAACTCAGACCTCTGGCGTGTGAGGGAATAGCTGCATATTCCTGATCCTCCTGTTCTTATGGCTTGTTTTTCTTTCCATGTAGATATTTACATAGTAAAGCCAGCTCAAAGAAAACAATAGGAAATGCGAAGATAAAGATCTGACCATGTTCACCAGGAGTTTGACATGCAGGGTTGTACTTTTGCTGTGGTAATGTAGGCGGATCTGGCTGACAAAACTGCTTTATGTGGCTCAAAATGTTTGAACAGATGAAACTGGAGCTGGCTTGTGACTTTCATCTTGTGTAACTTGTTTTATTCGTTTTAAAGCTTGGCATGCCGTAAGCATGTAAGGCAAGGATGTAAACCAAAGCAAAGACTTAAATCTTTAAATAAAGAAGCTAGAAGTTCCTTTTAATCCGCGTCTGTAACTTTTTATGTGACGCCTGAAGCATCTTTGAAGAGTTTATACAAAAGACACAAAAGGATTAGTGTTAAATCCAGCAACAAGTGTCTACCTTGGAGCAGCCAATAGCAGGCCTGCATCTGACTTGGCAGTCTTATACTTTACAAGTGGATCTTTTATGATTCTATTCAACTTTATTTGTAAAGCGCCACTTCACAACAATGTTGTCACAGGGCACTTTACATACACGAATCAACATACACATCATTTCAAGCCAATTCATACATATATCCAATTATAGAAACCAACTGATTGCATCGAGTCATGACTTCGATCCAACACACTAATTATGATATAATTAGTGGTTTTTTTTTTTTTTATCCTTTTACATTTTTAGAGTTATTAATTCCTCCCTTTCTTAGCCACCTTCTTCTAAATCTTTCAGAGTTGAAAGATGTCACATATCCACTACAACAGGGGTCACCAACTCCAGTCCTTGAGGGCTACCATCCTGCAGGTTTTAGTGTTTCCCTTGTACAGCACATTTGGTTCTCCAAGAACTTGTTGTCATCTTCTGCACCTGCCTGTTGATGAGCCATTGGTTTGGGTCAGGTGTGTTGTACCTGGAAAACAATAAAACCTGCAGGATAGTAGCCCTTCAAGACCGGAGTTGGTGACCCCTGCGCTACAATAATGTGCTGTTTTTTTTACTTTATGTGGTTATCTTAAACCTTTTAGAACATTTTTATGCGTGTTTAGTCTTTCATGTGGTACGGGAAATGTGGCTGCCTGTCTTCATGCTGGTCTAAATCATTTTACTGAACAAGCTGTTGTTCTAGAGCAAGCCGGCATCGATCTGTCACTGCCACTCAGTGTTTTGTTTTTGGATGCTTTTTTCTACGAATGAAACCAGCAAAGCATCAAGAAGGTCGTGGTGGGAAAGGCTAAGATGAAGACTTGTGGTGGTTTAAGGGAGTCTTTCTCAGTCCTGGTCCTCAGGACCTGCTGTACAGAAGGTTTTAGATCAGGGCTTCTCTATCTTGGTCTCTGAGGACTGGATCCTGCAGGTTTTAGAAGTTTCCCTGCTGCAACACACCTGCCCCAGGCCCAGGTCTGCTAATTACCCATTCTTTTGAGTCAAGTGTGTTGAAGCAGAGAAACTTCTAAAGCCTCACGGTTTGACTACTGCAACAGCCTGTTTACCTGCCTCAACAAGAAAGCTTTGGTTCATCTTCAGTCAGTCCAAAATTCAGCTGCGAGGCTTTTGACTTCCACCAGCAGGAGCAGCATATCACACCTGTGTTCAAGTCTCTTCTCTGACTCCCGGTTGTGCATCGCATTCAATTTAAAATCACGATGCCAACTTTCTGAGTCCTACACAGACAGGCTCCTAGTTGCACTGCGGACTTAAGTAGGACCAACAGTTTGGCTCGAAACCTGAGGTTGTTCAACAATCCAGCTTTAAAAGACAACGATCTTTCAAAGCTGTCGCTCCCCGTCTTTGGACTGAGCTTCTCCAGGATCTGCCCTCCCTGGACTCAGTGGATGCCTTCAAAAAACTCTTAAGACATTTGTTTGAGCAAGCATCTTAGTTCCAAGCAGACTGAGCGGTGTTGCAGTGTTTGTATATTGTGTGCTTTCCTATTTTAGTTTTTATTGCTGTGAAGAACTTTGTGTCTGTAAAAAGCACTAAACAAATAAAGTTTACACACTTGTGAGAAAGGAATTTGCTCGAAATTAATTCTGAGTTCCTTCTTTTATTAAGGGTTTTCAATGTCCTCAATGTTGGCTGCACTACCAAGTACCTGCTTTCTCTGTTCGGACAACACCCTCACCATGGTTCCCTTTTACTCTTTTTCTTTTCTTTTCTTTTACTTTTTAAATAACATCTTTCAATTCTGGAAACTTCCATTTTCTAAGTAAAAAAACGGGCGAACTTTGACACCAACAATTTCAAAATGTACAATAACTTATGTTGCTGCTAATATTGATGTCATATGAAGTACCGATGGCATCTTGTCAACCAGATTTAACTAAATAAGATCTGAACATTTCAAAATAATGATTTAAAATAAGAGTAATGTCGCTGGTGTAACTATAAGACACTCAACACTTGTGGCGTTCTTTGTTTGGTTTCAGTCTTGACTGTTGATGTTTCTTTACCATGTAGCTGTGAAACATATTGCTCTGTGTGTGGGGGTTGTGTGTGAACTCTTTTTCTGAACAAAGCACACAGACTAAAATAACTCCCATTCATGTAGGGTGATCAGCTGTAAGATTACAGCCACCGACAGGTGAAGTGAAAACATCGATTATCTCGTTACTCTGACATCCGGCAGTGGGTTGGATACCTTGGACAGCAGGTTAACTTGAACTTGCTCTCTAAGTTTATATGTTGGAAGTAGAAAAGAGGAGCAAGCATGAGGGTGTGAGGGGCTTTGACACTGATGGACCTACAAACAGTGGTCTAAGGATGAACATGGAGCGTAAAGGTTTGCCCACTGCTCTAGTAAATCTGTTGTTCCTGAAGTCAAGATTTGATCCAGTCTTTTGGTTTTCCTTAACTAGGTAATTGTTTGTCATGAATTGGATCGTATGAATCCAGACTGACGACAATGAATTGGCTCAAACTGATTGTAAGTAAAGTTACCTGAGATCTCTACTATAGCGGACTGACTCCTGTATTTTTTGTCTCTGCAGGTCTCCTGGTGGGGGCGTTAGACACAGTATTGGACTCCAATGCCAGGGTCACACCCTTCCGCATCCTCCTGCAGGTTCCTGGCTCCCAGATCAGCTGGGTCATCGCCAGCGGTTAGCTGAACCCACATGTCTTTTTGCCATCTGAAGGCTATTCATGTCCAACTTACATATCTTTGTGCTACCCAGGAGCTGCCATAGAGGAGGTGAACAAGCACTGGGATTGGCTGGTCCACAACCTGCTTCACACTCTGTCGGTGTTCGAGAACAAAGAGGATGCTGCCAGCTTTGTCAAAGGAAAAGTCAAGGTCTGAAATCTGCCAGTCCTTTAAAGTTTAAAGGATCTGACACTGTTTTGGGGAACTTTTATTTTTGTTGTTTGGTTTTTTTGGTGTGTTTTTGTGTGTGTGCTTTTCTTTTTTTAAATGTAAATTCAAAACCTAAATCTTGCTCCTGTTTAGGGTCTCATTGCAGAGGATGTTCGGGGTCGCCAGGCTGCCCAAGAAGAAGAACCGGAGAAGTTCAGAGAGGCACTCCTGAAGTTTGAGCGACACTTCGGCCTCCCTTCATCGGAGAAGCTGGTGACGTACTACTCCTGCTGCTGCTGGAAGGGCCGCGTGCCTCGGCAGGGCTTCCTCTACCTCAGCATCAACCACATGGCCTTCTACTCCTTCCTGCTGGGGAAGGAAGGTCTGTACATCAAAGTGAGGGTCTGATTTTCAAGCCATGAGACCGAGAGCACGCAGAGTCACATCAAACTGTATTTAATGATGCTTCACAAACAAATATGCTTTGATTGTGTTTTGCTTTTAACTTTTAAACCTTTTGTTATATTACTTATATCAGAGCAGCAGTGTATTTAACTGCAGGCTCTTAAAAAACCAAAATGTTTGTGTTTTTTTTCCCCCCTCTTTCACAGTGAAGTTTGTGATTCCCTGGGCAGAAGTCACACGGTTGGAGCGGGTCTCCACCGGCTTTATGACAGAGGCTATTCGGGTGAACACGCGGCAGCGGCAGAGGGAGTTCTCCATGTTCCTCAACCTGGACGAAGCCTTTGGGGTTATAGGTCAGCTGGCTGACATCGCCCTCAGGCGCCTGCTGGACAGTGAAGGCTTGGAGCTGGACCAAGCACTGCGGCAGCCTACGCGAATCACCAAGAGGTCAGCGCAGCTTCTGCTGCTTTTTATCCGTTTAACCTGACGAGGTGGCTACCGATAGGCCGAGGCCAGCTAGCTTCATCATGCTGTTAATGAATGGTTGCACATACAATTCACTGTTCCACAGCTCTGATTTAAAAGTACGGTGCATAAGAAGAATTACTGATATCTACCCGTAAAGATGACTTCAAATGCCAAGCACAGTTATGAATGGATGGTGGCCGCTGAGGGCCAAAAATCTTCCAGACATAATGTTTTTATTTGTGAGTGAATCCAGTGGTCTCCGGTGCGGCGATGTACATGTGTAGCCTTCTATGAGCATTTTTGTATTTCTTGAGCACCTGCCCAGCAGTACGGCAGTTTTAAAACTTACGGGGTTCACACAGAGTTGTTTGAGCATTCAGAGACACCATAGTAAATATGGCGGCACGGTTGTTTGTGGTGCCATGTACTGTATGTGGTCACATGGCAGGTATACATGGAGGATAAAAAAATTATTTTACTAAATTGATCAGACACAAGGACAACAATTTTTCTCTTTCTTTCTATCTATAGTATAACACTATTGATTTCAGACCAAAGCCACCTCCTGCAGTCTTTACTTCATGGTGATGGTTGGAGTTTCCATCACGTTTACAGAATTTAACTGTCAAGTTAACCAGATGTGTGTCAGCTTGTTGAGGACGGATCTGTCAAATCTTGAAAATGTGAATTTGCCTTTTATGTATATATAACTATCAATGTCCAAAGAGAAGAGTCTATTTTAAAAAGGACACGGCTGCAGCCATAATGTCAGAAGCATGAAACATACCTGGATGACTCTAGGAAGGAAGTTTCAGATAAAAACATTTCTGTGGATTATCTTGAGCCTCTTTATAGAGAGATTGTCTGGATATACCTATAGAAAAAATAAGAGATTCTTTTTTAAAAAATTAGATTTTTTTTTTTTTTTAAATCAAACTTGAATTAAAACATTTTTGGTTATCACACTTGTACTGACCATTTTTTTTTTTCTTTTTGGTTTATTGATCATAACTATGGTAATTTATAGGATAAACAACAACAACAAAAAAAAAGGATGCATTTTTCCATCACTATCTTTATACATCTGTTACTTGCTTCCAGTAACACTCAAGCTGTTTTCAGCTGGATAAAAAGGAAAGCGTAAACCTGAATACCCAAATATATTTGTTTTGTTGTGGAAAAGGAGGTTTAAACCCAGGTGGTTTAATGGAAGTTAACTGGCCAGTCGGAGCAGGTAGTTATTATTTTTTATAAAACTTAAAGCTTTACGGTTCCAAACATCAAGAAAAAGACACAGTGTCTCAGATGTGTACTGAATTATGACCAAAGATTTGCAGCAAACAATTCACACACATAACAAGATTGTTGTTTGTGCAAGAGCATATTTAAAACCACAGCTATCTGTGGTAACACACACACACACACACACACACATTATAAAAAAAAAAAAAAAAAAAAAAAAAAAATATATATATATATATATATATATATATATATATATATATATATATATAATGTGTGTGTTTGTTTTTTTGTTTTTTTTAAATAAACATAGTGATATTTTCAGTTCACTGTTTTCTATGAAGGACTTTCCAACAAACATGACTTGCTGTGTCTTGGTAACAGATGGCGCCCTGCTTTGGCTTGGTCATACCGCAGTACGCAGCGGTACCTCTAAACTGTAACAGGAAGTTAAGTCAGACCAGCCAAGTGTGACAGGGCAGCTAATTACAACACAACAATGATCTGTTTTGTGAAATTTTGTGAAATTTTGAACCCATAAGAATCAGGCATGACACATATGACATACAGTTTCTGAGACATTTTGCAACCTTTTATTGTGCAAACTTTGCTGAAAACACGATTTGTGGAACACAATCGGATTTTTGTCTTCTGCCCCTTATTGGACACCAGAAAGCAGAAGATTATTCTATAAAGATTACATATTACATGGTAATAAATGTTAAATATCTCAAAAAAGGTACTTTTTTATTTTACATTTTGTCAAAGGTACAAATAAAGACCTCATATTAAAAAGAATTGGACTTACCTGATCATTTTGTCATGGTTTGAGTCTTTTACAGGTTAATACACAGGTGTCAACCTGCAGTCCTCGAGGACCAGTATCCTGCAGGTATTTGTTGTCTGCCTGCTCCAACACACCTGACCAGAATGAATTAATAGTTCGACATGAAGCTGTTGGATCCATTTGATTTGAATCAGGTGTGTTGGTGCAAGGAAACAACAAAATCCTGCAGGATACCGGCCCTCGAGGACTAGAGTTTGTCACCCCTGGCTTCATAAGTTGGGATGCTGAGTTGAACGTAAAAAACAGACAGCAAGACTTTTGCTAAATCAATAAATCTGTTATTAAAAAGTTAGACATAATGTAAAGACAGATGAAAACTTTCAGCTTCGTTTAAACAAATCAGCTTTTTTGAATTGGATGGAAAATGTTCACTGCTGTTTGGCGCAGCAGATGGGTGAGTTTACTTCCCCCTCTGTGGAACATGCAAAACCTTTCCATATGGACGGCAGCACCTGCTGCTCCAAAACCTGGAGGAAGTTCTTCAGCATTAATAGACCCTCTACAGATGTGGAAATCACCTCATGACATAAATGTTAAAAAATAGATTTCAGTTCAGATTCTTTTTTTTCCCTCTTTAGTCTGGAGGTTTTTATGACTTTGATTTTTCAAGCCACGAGACGGTTTCCCAGTTCTGTTTGGCTCATCCTCATCTCCTTTCATCTCCCTTCCTGTAATTAGGTCTGAGAATCAGATTTTATTCACATGACTCACTTATTGCTGGTTAGCAGCAATAATCTGGAGCCATTTAATGGTCTTTTTGTTTGTTCAGTTTTTGTTAAGTTTGTTTGAATTATTTATGCATCATTGCTTTGTTTTTTTGTTTTGTTTCTTCACAGTATTTCCATGTGATAGGTGAGGTAGGCCTCAGGCTGCATGCAATGAAAACTGAAAAAAAGGAAGTAGAAATAAAACTGGTTTCACATTGAGACCACAAATAGACAAAAGAATACCAAAACGGGAAATTCAGAATGGGACTCCAGCAAAACACTCTTCCTGTTTTGTGAGCAACAAAGTCACAGAAATGCAGCGACGATGTAAATACACATAGAAAAGATCTTTTTCACCTGTAGTACTCAGATATATTAAACTTTATTATCAATTTTCTTATAATCTTAGATTCTGTTTGATGCACATTTTTTTTCTTAAAACCGAATCATTTTATCCACAGAAAATGAACTTGTGTGTCGTCGTATTTAATGCTCAGCATCCTGACAATGGCAGCATTTTTGTAGTAAAAAAATAGATGGTAAAAATTAAATTAATATCTTGGGCACAAATTTAGACTTGGGATTTTATCTCATGAGAGCTTGGACACACACACACACACACACACACACACACACATATCTGCCTCTCATCATTTCATGTGGACAAGCTTGTCTCTATGCTAAATTTAGCATCCTCATGATATTGTCTAATCCTGCACTGAAAGCGATTATCACACACGACAACTGGCAAGTAAGAATCATATTCATGGTGATGTTGTTTGGTCTTCCATCCTGATTAGGTGTCTGATATCAGCATTTCCCCAAAAATTAAGCCGAGTATTTCTTCAGTGCAGACCAGGGTGGCCAACTCTGGTCCTTGAGGGCTGCAGTCCTGCAGGTGTTTGGAGTTTCCCTGCTGCAACACATCTGACTCAAGTAAATTAGCAGACCAGCGCAGAGTTAAATGTCAAGCTCTGCACCAGTCTGCTAATAACATGTGATGTGTGTCAGGTGTGTTGCAGCAGGGAAACTTCTAACACTTGCAGGACTTTGAGGACCAGAGTTTCCTACCCCTGGTCCAGACAGTGTAATGCAAACACTGTTACTTCCACTCATTGGGTTCTTCTTCTTCATGTGAACTTCAAGTGCATAGAAAATATGCAAATGGTTTTTATTAGACGTAAGATGGTGCAGAATATTTAGCAGCAATGAAAATGTACACCAGACACAGTCACAAAGACTACTGGATGAAAACAAAACCAAATCCTACTTATCTCTAGCTTATTTAAATGTTTACATTTTTTAAACAATAACACTGTTTAAGAGCCTAAAAAATGTATTTATCAAAGATTTTATCTAAATGTTTCCAAAGATGGTTTCCTCAATGAGTCTGCTGAGGTTTGTTGTTCATCGTACCAACCCAAAGAGGGCTTCATGCTCCAAAGTCAAGGATGATGTTCAGCCTAAAGCCACATTCAGCTTTATACATTTATATAAAATCACCATAAATGGACCACTTGGAACTGTTTGTGTCCTCTCTAGTAATATTGAGTACATTTCTAGAGAGCTGGAATCTGTTGTTGCAATAAGGAGTACATTTTAGGTTTAGATTGTTGACATTATTGGCATCTTACATGTCAATGTGATTATTACACATATATATATATCTGTATGTATTTTACATTTGGAGGTTTTCAGAGGTCCATGCGTTACTGTTCAGCTCCTCACAGCAGCTCAGTGTTGAGATGCTGAGCTGTAGATGGAAGTATGATTTCATGTTTCTGCATGAGTTTGCTAAAGCCTTCTGATCCCTTATAGCGCTTTTTAAAGCCTGACACAAGAAATAATTGGCAAAAACATTCAGATTCCTAAAATAAAAAAATAAACACATAATAATAAAAATGCGTATATACAGTTAAATTTTTTTAAATGTCAAAATGAAAGCAGTGCAAAATGAATCTATTAGAAAGCAGAAAAATAACATTCAATTCATCCGCAAGTTTTTACTGTAAAATGATGCAAATGTGTCGGAAATGCTGTGTATTAAGTACAATGCACACAGTGTTGATGTGTTAAAAGACCATAGATTGTTCTCACATGAATCTTCTTCGCCAGGATCCTGGAGGAACAAGCATTAAGAGAATACGTCCTGGCTCTGTTTCGGCTCCCTCGTGCAGAGAAACTCTATGAAGTGGCTTCGTGTTCGGTGTGGACGCCGCACGCCCGCTGCCACACAGCTGGGAGTCTCTACACCACCGACAGTTACCTGTGTTTCTCCAGCCGAGAGGAAGGCAGCTGCATTCTGGTCATACCGCTCTCAGAGGTACGCGACAAGGGAAGCTCGCACCAAGTTTAAGGAAGTAATTCATCTTCACTAAACGATTGACACAAAAATCTTTTTATTTTATTTTATGAACACAAAAATCTGAATGAAGCTGTAAGTTTGGGAGAAATGGAAGGATATTCTTGGCAGATCCGAGGAATATACAAATGCTATAGGTGGCTTTATTCAAATCCAAATAACTTGCCACAATAAGCTTGGTGCCATAGAGTAGTATGATTTTATTTTTATTTAATAGACTAAAGGTCTTAGGTTTAAAAAAAAAAAAAAGAAACTTTCTCTCTGCTTACTGGGATATAAGTGAGGAGAGGTGAGAGAAGGGGTAAATATTGATATCTTTTGTTGTGAATTTTGAAACTCATCAGGTAATCAAGTCATTCATTGTTCTTGTCTGACAGGAATAATTGATCGTGATCATGTTTTCATCAGGTGTTGTCCATAGAGAAAGCCGAGAGCACCAGCCTCCTCCCCAACCCGGTCATAGTGAGTGTTCGGACTAAAAAAGCCTTCCAGCTGATAGAGCTGCATGATAGAGACGAGCTGGTGGAGAGCATGAACTCCAGGATTCGAGCTCTCCAGTGGAAACAGTCCATGTTTCGCAGAAAGAAAGACAGCAGGGGGAGTGTGGTAAGTAGAATTTATTAGCATTTTTATTGTGTTACAGATACAATATCTGCATTATGACTCATTTATATCCATTTATATGTTGTATCGCTTCGGAAGAATATACCTGTGCATGTCGTCTTGGTTGTGCACGTGTCTCAACTCTGAAAATGTGTTTAGTTTTTATTCAATTGTGTAAAATCCTACAGTGAAAGTTAATCTTCCAGGAATAGCAGTGATCATCTTATTTTCAGAGTCTAAAAAGGCTGGTGAGAAACACACTCACCACGCCATTGTGGTTCAACTTACTCTTCAAACTTGAGTTATATTAAATAACTACTTTATTTAAAACTTTATTTAAAAGTTTCTTTTTCCTTTGGACCTGCACACCGTTATCTTTCCTTTCCGGTGGAGTCTGAAAGTGGCGTTGTGGCTTGGTTGGTTTGTAGATCGTCATACTTCAAAATTAGCAGGCAGAGAGTGATCATGAGAATGCAGCTAATGGATTAATCATCTGCTCACAGCTGCAGGCATTGTCTGTCAGTACAGGGAGCTGCGTGGCATTTGTAATACTTATTACAGTATAAAGAAACCAGTAAAGATCCGACATGTTTATTTTAGATAGCCTTTGCTTCAGCATACAGCATGATTACTGTAAATACGGAAGATAAAATCCCAGTCTTCTCTCAGAAAAGCCCTCTGTGCTCTGATTGGTCAACGGGGGCTGTTGAATTGGGCGCCGCTTGCTGTTCTACCAGACCTCTACAGGTGTTTTTACATATGCATTGCCTTCCGTTAACCTCAGCGCGGAGCCCTTAGTTATGTAAACACAACACAGTTTTGAAATCCTGCAGACAGTAGGAGTCTATTATGATTTATGAGCAGCTTTTCAGAGGAATGTAACTGGTTGCGCTGTTAGATGAACACATGATTGTGTTGTTTATACTTTCCTCCTTTGTGGTTTCACTTGTGATAATTATCTGCATGTAATTTTTTTTCTCAGTTTGAACCAAGTGAATGAGAAATATTGCTACGTAACAGTTGGGTCCCGCCCGCATGTGTTTTGTTCAACACGCTGCTCTGCGTTTGTTTACTTCATATGAATTTTATCATTTGTTTTTTTTTTTTAATTTTATTTTATGGCAAACCGGTCTAGATGACCTCAGAGTTTTATTCAGTGCTGCATTTTTTTTGTGACAGTGCACAGATGAAGTTAACATCCCATATATCTCACGTTGAACACACATGTGCTATAAATGTAGAGTCACTACATTTTACACAAACATGGTCTAGCTTTGCATTTTAATAGAAACTGTTGGGGGGATATGAACTCTGCAAAAATGATGAATTGTACTGTATTTCATGCACCATCCTGTTTTCCACATATGCCAAACGTTGCACACGACTGTTGCTTCTTCCATCCCTTTTGACAGACATGTCCGAGTGAAAACAGATTATTTTATGACTTTAGTTAGATATGTATGTGGAATGAAAATATGCAAATGCATCCGTTTGCAGAATAAATCCACAATGGTCTACAAATGCATAAAATAGATTACAATGAAATATCCTTTTTCAACATGGATAGAGTGATAGAATATACTCCAAACTCTAGATCAGGGGTGTTGAACTCCTCGAGGGCCGGTATCCTGCAGGATTTTGTTGTTTCCTTGCACCAACACACCTGATTCAAATCAAATGGATCCAACAGCTTCCTGTCAACATGTTCATTCATTGGTCAGGTGTGTTGGAGCAGGGAGACAACAAAACCCTGCAGGATACTGGCACTCGAAGAGACACTTGTGTGTTAAAAATGAACTCACAACCTCACCTGAGCATCATCACATATACATGTATGTGTAACCTGTGTTTATATCATAGTTCTGCGTAAGTTGGGAGCAAAATTAAACACAACTACTCAGTACTGACACAGATTTCTGGTGGAATTTGGCTACATTTTCATCATATTTCTTCCAGAAATCGCCAGCGCCTTACTACTACACCTTCTACTATGACACTGGGTGCTCTGATGAAGAGGAGATAGAAGAGCAGGTCTTGCGTAACACGGTCAACAGCGAAGCTCTCATGACAGCCTTCCACCAAAGCCAGATGGGAGCCGATGGCAACAATGTGAGTAGAGTCTCACACCTCGATTTACACCCAAGCTCTCTGATCCAGGCTTATTTAAAGACGTTGTCGTGTCGACCGGCTATCAGCGGGTTTACTTGTGAGTTTATGCCTGTATCTGTCAGAGTATGGAACCGGTGAAGGAGCGACTGTGGGAAGATCATTTCTCAGAGTTTGGCCGCGGCGTCCACATGTTTCGCACAGAGAAGATCCAAAGGCTTGTTGCCATGGGGATACCAGAGTCGCTGCGAGGCGAGCTGTGGATGGCGCTTTCTGGTGAGAGAAATATGAACAGTGAGACGATCTCAGAGCTTTTACCCAAATCAGCCACACTGTGAATTCCTTCAGTGAAAGCTTTGAGTTCCACTTGTGAAAAGGATGCTGTCACTTGTACACAGTGTGTTGTAGGATTATGACTGAGACACTGATGCCGCATGCAGTGATGGAATAAATCAGAAGGGTTCAGGTGTGTATTTGAACTTGACTCAGGCTTCACACCTTCCTCTGTCCATCTGCTGAGGCTCCTACAAAAACACCTTTATGGACAGTTTTCACATTTATTTTGGTTTATCATCAGTTCCTCTGCTTAATCTCACTTCCTCATGTTGCTGTCTGACATGAAGAACAGGTTGTTGGAACAGCAAGACTGAAACTGAGTCCAAGTACCTGTTTTACAACTGAAACAGAATGTAAATGAGTTGGTATTTAGAGTAGAAGTGTCCTATAATGTCTCTGTTGGATCATGTGTTAATCGCTGTTTGAAGTGTGCAGGCTTTGCTATGAAGATGCAGCGACCCTGACATGTAGCATACCAAAATGACGGGTAGAAACGGAGCTAGATTGCCAAGTGATTGCATCCAAATGAAACACCAGACAGTTATATGGTCATGCACAGCGCTGTCCACTTATTTCTCCACTTTAAGCAAGAAGTCTGTCATCACTGTGTAAGAAAAGCTCGACCAAGTAGCAGCTAGAGTAGCAAGCAAAAGTCAATAAGTCATAAATTATGTCTCACTTTTGCTGTTTTAGAGTCAAAAGTTTTGTTCCAGCTAAAAAGAAAACACTGCTAATGTTCTCCTGTGACTCTGCCTTTGTTTGAAATGAATCATGAAGTTCCAGGTAATTTCCATGGAGATGAAGGAAGTTTTATTGTGACATATTCACTCGTCCCATGCCGGGCCTCACTGTTTTCTCATGGTGAAATCTCCATGATGTTTCAACAATGAACCCCGGATTCTCATGACTGACCTTTGGTAAATGTGTGCATCATCGACATCTGCTGGAAGATTCCTGTAAAATTTCTGTGTGAAACACCTCTTTCATTTAGCTTCTTCTTTTTGCACAGTTCCTCATCTGCTGTCCTCTGATTCTGACTGAAAGAAATGCAGCTGTTTTTTCTTTTTTTTCTGAGGATATAAACATTTACAGTCTTTACTATGTTCCAAGTGAACTTTTTCTGATGCGGTAACGTTTCTTGACACTTCTGTATTAATCTCACACATCTCAGCTTTTTTTTAGAGACTAAGATTATACACACAACTCTTGTATTTATGATGAAATAATTCATTTATTTTAGGTATTTAAATTCAGACAGGGTTCAGAGAAAATGGTGATCACATAACACATCTGCTCTCTTGTTTTTCTCTCATTTTTAAAGCTGAGACTTGATGGGAAAAAACTGTTTTCAGCTATTTTCTGCATGTCATTAGCTGCTGAAGTGAAATCTCTCAACTGTCTGGTTTGTACAGATGCATCCTCGGAGCTGGAGTCCCACCAGGGCTACTACGCCAGCCTGGTGCAGAAGTCCATGGGCCACAGCAGCCTGGCTACTGAGGAGATAGAGCGAGATTTGCACCGCTCCCTGCCGGACCATCCGGCTTTCCAAAACCCCACTGGCATCGCCGCGCTGAGGCGCGTCCTCACTGCCTACGCTCACCGCAATCCCAAGATCGGATACTGTCAGGTAACGCGATCTGAAGGAACAGTCCTACTCCAACAGGGGCAGTGGATGTAGTTTTGGGAAGTCAAACTTTTTAGCTGGAAAATCAAACTATTAAATGTGGTAAAATCTCCCTCCATGTCTTCTTGTAATGAGAATTTAATGAGCAGTTTCTGCAGCTTCTGCTCATTGTTTAAACTCTACATCCTCCTCCCTCCTATGTAGTCTATGAACATCCTGGCATCTGTCCTGCTGCTTTACGCCAGAGAAGAAGAAGCTTTCTGGCTGCTGGTGGCTGTTTGTGAACGGATGCTGCCCGATTACTTCAACCGCCGGGTCATAGGTAAGAGGTCTGGCAACAGAGGAGCGAGCAGGGACCCTTTTACTTCAACCACATCTGGTTGAACAATCTGAGTTGTTGCTTTCCAGACACCAAATGACTCAAAAAGCTTGTTTTTATCTTCTAAAATAAGGTCTCTGTTCCTGTGTTTGTGGTATTATTTATTTTTATCATGCAAGGTGCATTGGAAACAATTTCCTCTTGCTTTTTACATCCACGTGTTTGTTGGTGACTTTCATCCTTGGAGCAGACGTTTGGTACGATTGGACACTTTAAGGATAATTGGAGTAAATTAGATTTTCTTTTCGGGATTAACAGTTTTACCAATTTTTTACTGCAGACAGACAAAACAGCAGTCAATAGTCCTGGTAATTACCTGAAGAAGTGTGTGCATCAGTGCTGTTAGTGTCTGGGTGATGTTGTTCGTCTATCGCGGTGGTTCTCAAACTTTTTGAGATAACATAAGTTGGTGTTTGTGCCTCATTCTGTTTTTCAGTATTGCACGAGCAAAAAGCTCAAGATGTTTATCCATTAACACAGATAACAGCAGATTAATCTATTTGCATCAATGCATTAGTTTGGAAAGCACTAATAAAAAAAATAAAAAAACGAAATTATTTTTTTTTTAAATGTAGGCTGTATGTAATTTTATTTTTATTTATTTCTTTTTTTTCAAACAATGATCTGGCAACCCACTGAAACTATCCAAGGACCCCCAGTTTTGGACAGTTCATGATGTTTTGCACATGCAGCACTTTTTTTGTTTGTGGACATTTATTGTTGGCATTGATGCAATAAACTCACTAAATTATAAGTGGTCAAGCAGACACCAGTTTGCATAATGGGAACAAACAGATCAAATAGCTATAATGGTTTTGCTGCCATCTAGTGGCCACAAAGTGAACAACAATCCACCAGCAGCGAGTTTGTTTAGATGATCAGTTTTACTAGATTTTTTTCCCAGTTTGTTTTGAGTAAGTTTAAGATTTTCATTGATTTAGATCAAATTTTCTTGCTAAAGATACTAACAATTATCTCCTCCAGATTTTCAGCAAATCTTGAACAAAATTGAAATCTATAACAGATTTTTTAAAATTCTATTCTACAGTCATTAAGCAGATGCAACTTGCATCTGAGAGTGACAACAACACAAGCATGAAATCAAACAGTAGAGGACATCACAGGAAGGTGCTAGTGGACCGCTAGAGTCCAGTGAATGCAGGTGTTGACATGTAGTGCAGCAGGCTTTTTGTGTTTGATTTTTTCCTTCCCACCCCATAATATTCCTAATTTTATAATAAAAAGAATGAATACTACAATATTTGTTGCAAAGAATGGGCTTATTGTATTTAGTGTTTAATTCCAACAACAAATGAAAAAACATTTATCTTTACCATCATGTTTCAGCACCGTAACGATGTGTTGTCATGTTTTAACAATGGCTCCTCCAGAATCTGTGTTCATTCTTGTTACCTACAACATTACAGCAACTCAGTCGTTTGTGCGTGTTGTTGAATTCTCCCATGATGCTCCAGACAACTACAATGATTGTCTGTAAGCCATACATGTCATGGCCAGTGATTTCGTCATGTTTGGCACATGAAGCAGCTGTCGATTCTTTTACCCAAAAACATCTGAAATGTAGATTTATCTGATCATACGATGCACGCCCACTGTCTTTCTGTCTTTTGTAGGATGATCAGATACTCAGAAAAAAACAAACAGCTTTTCTGGGTAGAGTATATGTTTCCCTTTATGTTTGACACAAACACACTGTTCCATGCAGGAGCTCAGGTGGACCAGTCAGTGTTCGAGGAGCTGATCAGGGAGCGCTTGCCGGAGCTGGCGGAACAGGTCCCGGACCTCTCCACCCTCTCCTCTGTCTCCCTGTCCTGGTTTCTCACCCTCTTCCTCAGCGTGCTGCCCTTCCACAGTGCCGTCTGTGTAGTGGACTCCTTCTTCTTCCAGGGAATTAAAGCCATCTTTCAGCTTGGTTTGGCCGTACTGGAGGCCAACGCTGCGCAGCTCTCTGCATCCGCAGATGACGGACAGGCACTCATGATTCTCACCAGGTAGATTTCTGTACTTTGTAAACCAGGAATAAATGCAAATCATCTGCAGCTTGGAACTAAATACTAAGTTTTGGTGCTTAAAATGAGCTTCATAGATGCAATCTGCGCGTTAATTAATAAGAGACACTAGGCATTTAAAATGTGTTTAATTCAGACATCATTTATATTGATTTGTAAAGGAGTTGTTTGTTTTGGGGGTTTTTTGCTTGAAATTGGCTGGAAATGTGTGAACCTGTTTTTTGTTTTTTTTCCTGTACAGTGATGAAATGTGAACTCTCCTCTCTGCTCTACAGCTTTCTGGACCAGGTTGAATGTGAAGGGTTGCCTCCGTCCTCCCCTCCTGCTGCCGTAGAGAGCAGCTGCAACGACACTGATATTCCTGCTGTGAGACACATAAACATCACCGACCTCATCAATGAATCACATGAGGTGATTAGGATTCAGATGTCGATCTTTTGCTCCCTTTTAAGGCTTTTTTTTTTTTTTTTTTTTTTTTTTTAAATCTATTTTTCAGTGAATTACTTTAAAAACAAATTAGCCTGAAACGACTCGTTAATATGTAGATAATTAGTGGAAAACATCTTGTTTATGTTGCTTCTATTATTCATGTTGTGCCAGAAATTCGGGGACCTGACGGTGCGTCACATCGAGCGCCTTCGGTGTCTTCACAGAATCCAAGTGCTGCAGGCTCATGAAGACACCACCAAAGAAAACGCAGTGAGAATCGGAGCATTATGAATTATTTAAAAGCAGCTTAAAGGAGAGAAATATTTTATACCAACAGTGTCACTCAGGTTTGGGCTTCCAGGAGTAAAAGGTGTGTTTAGCTTCATATGAGTGAGTTCAGTTTATTTATTCATTCTTGTTCCAGTGGCTGGAACAGAAACTCAGAATCAGACAGCTTCTGACCACAACTGTTTAACCTTGATGAGGAAGTAACATTTTCCATCTTAGTTTTCAAAAGAATATTTTTGATAAAGCCTGTGTGAAACAACAAAGCTCATTTTCTTGAATATATTTTCAGAGGTTGGTGTGATTGTGGTCGTATTATTTTTGGGATTTCATTGCCTAAGTCCTTCAGAATTTCTCCAAACATCCTTTCTCAGCTTCCTCCAACTTTCCAAAGTGGAAAAAGAAGGAAGTATGGCTGTAATTTTTTTCATAATCCTGAAAAACAAACTCATTGGGGGTTGAGATTCTGGAAGACACTCACACTTTTGGTTGCTTTGGCAATCACTTGTTGCTGCTGCAGCACACAGCTCTTGCTTCATGCTTAATGTCCTTTAAAGAGCAGATAAGATGCAGATTTTTATCCAGGTGGGGTATATGGTTGCATGCTACTGTGCATTGAATGAAACATTTGCAACCCCTCTCTCCCTCTGTCCAGCTGCGTCTGGTGACCTCAGATATCTCCATCTCTCCAGAGACTCTGTCTGATATCTACGACCTCTTCAAGGTATCTCCTCGGTCCTCCTTTGTCTTATCTTTCATGGATGCATAAAAGCACATTTGGATCGTTTCTCTTTCCTTCTGCAGATGGAGCACTTCATCAGTCTGTATTGGGGCGACAGCAGCTCTGCAGCTGCAGCCGAAGCAGCAGCGTGGCAGTACAGCGACGCCAACCGCTCCTTTGTGGAGCGGCAGTATCGGCTGGACCGACCTCAGTTTAAAAGCCTGTATGAGCTGCTGGCGCCGTGGCCTGCGGGCTCCAACCAACACACCGACACAATGGCCAACCGCACCTTCACCCTGCTGGACCAGGACCGTGATAACCTGGTCACGTTCAAAGAGTTTGCCAGCTGGCTGGGTGGGTGGATCGAGGACAGGTGTTTGCAGCTGGATCACAGCTAAATAAACAAACTTCTTTTTCTCTTCTTTCAGACACTTTGTACTGTGAGGAGCTGAATGAGAAAATAAGGATGCTTTACCGTCTTCACATCCCTCCAGGTTCTTCAGTCCAACCATAACAAACAGAATCAGATTTTCAAGCTGTTGTCTGGATAACTGATAAACTTCACGCTTTTATGTTTTTATGTCTGCAGCTCTGACGGAGAGCGAGGACGACCAGTCTCTGAAGAGCCCCCTTCTGTCCACAACCAGACCTCTCTATGTTAATCTGCCCTCTGGTTGGTCCAAACTCTGTGATTTATTAGCAGCTGTGGATCACCGCCATGCACCATGCACAATATTTTTAATGCTTCTCCTAACATGGAAACATTTGGACATCCTTATTTGGAATTTTATTGCTATGAAGAAATGATCAGACTTCCAAAATCAATGAAGATTAAACACATTTGTTTTTAAGATTTATTTATTTATTTATTTTGGTGTTTAACTTCTTACTTTTACTGTTTCAACATGAGCAAAGAAAAGAACTCGAAGCAAAAGATTAGGTGCCCATCTTTAGGCAATATCACAGTTTGCACAACAAAAAACTCCCTCAGGTCTTAAAATTGGAAACTTTCAGCAATTACTGCAAAAGAAATCTAGGTTTAAAAGGATGATTATGGAAACTGTCCTTTTTTTATTCCTGCCTTTGATGCAGACACTGTGATTCTTGTATTTAGACTTTAAGAGTATAAAAATGAACGTATTCTTCCTGCTACCGGTAAATTCTAGCCTGTGACCTGTGGCAGGGCAGCTGGTCCAGCACAACACTTAGCAGCAGCGATGGAGCCTTTATTCCTGAAACAATCTTCCAAACATAGCACAATGTCCTAAATATGATCTGTATCAGTCGTGCACAGCTGTAGTCTTGTCTTTAGGCACACTGACAAAATACTCATTTAGCTGTTGAAAGTAGCAGAAATATTGAGGAATCTTTCAGCTTGACTGAAGAAAATGATGTTTTCCAGACAAAGAGGATGAAGCTAAAGACTACCAGGAGCAGCTGAAGCAGATGCTGCAGGATTTGGCCAAAGAGAAGGAGAAAGATGCGGAGAAACCGCTGCCCCTCATGAATCAGGTAGTGCTCGTCTCTTCGCTGATAAATGCAGGCTATTTATCATTTTTTTAACCATTTTAATCTCCATTTCCACAGCGAGAGTTCATCCAGTTCTGTAAAACGCTCTACAGCATGTTCCACGGTGACCCGGAGGAGAACGAACTCTTCCAGGCCATTGCCACGGTAACCAGTCTGGTGCTGCAGATCGGCGAGGCCGGCCACCGTGTCCAAAGCTTGCCGTCGGAGGTCAACAACCACAAGGAAGCAAAAGCTTCAGAATCAGATGGCAAGGTCAATGGCAACTCAGCTGATGGGCGTCTAGCGGCTGACGACGAGTGGACCATCAGCTTTGCTCAGATCCTGGCGTCGCTGCTGACCGAGCAGGCGCTGGTGAACTTTTTCGAGAAGCCCCTGGACTTGTCAGCAAAAATCGCAGAGGCCAAAGAGAATCAGTACCATCAGCGGGCGGGTTTACTCTTTTTGCAGCAAGGAACCAGGTGACTCCAGTCAACAAAGAGCCACAAACCAAGCTAAATGTCAAGAGTGAAATGAAGAAAAACTGTATCAGTATCATTAGATTTTCAGCTTCAGAAGCCAAGCAGGAAGCCTTAACCTCATCTGTGACTTCACAGGACTTCTCTGATCCCAGTCCTTTTCTTTAAGAACCTTTTGAGCCATAAAAAACCCCCAGCTCTGAAACCAACTCTCAGCTGGTGTCCATTTAATGGTCACCTCACTGGATCAGGCATCATTAATCCAGTTTTTTTTATTCAGTGCTGTGAACCTTTAGAAATGCTACCAGTTGCCTTCTATCACCACGATGATGCCTGCATTTAAACTGTATTGTGGATCTAATCTGTCACCAACTTATCAAACACCCACAAATGTTTACAGGCTGTAATGCATCATAACGTTAAAGGTTAGGAGTTCCAGGAAGCCGCCTGATGATGTGTTGACAGTACAGCTTACAAACAATATTTAGGACAAATTTTAAAAACCTATGTTCTGTTTGTTTTCATATTATTACTGTTTGTTTAATTTGAAGTTTTTTTCACTTTTGATTTCAACACAGTTTTAAAACTTTTTTCAGTCCACTTTAAACTGACAGTGATAAAAAAAAACAAAAAAACAAAACCAGCTGGAATTGAATAAAATGTTGCAGAAACTATTTTTCTGTTTTCTTTTCTGGTAAATAAAAACTAAGCTGTTAAAGGGAGATTTCATCTTTCAAACACTTTTCAAGCTTCTTTAGTTCTGCGAGTGGTGCAGAAGAAAAGACGTTATCTATGAAGATGCAGCTGCGACGGGTGGGCAACTCCGATCCTCGAGGGCCACAGTCCTGCAAGTGTGTGGAGTTTCCCTGCTGCAGCACAGCTCACACACATCAGACCTAAATAGAAGACTTTTTCAGAGCTTGACATGAAATTCTGCACAAATCTGCTGATTACCCATTGATCCAAGTCAGCTGTGTTGCAGCAGGAAAACTCCTACGGCTGCAGGACTGCAGCCCTCAAGGACCAGAGTTGCCCACTCCTAAACTGTGAGGTCTGAAATGAGGTGTAACTAATATGGCAGCTTCAAATGGTGCAAATCTGGGCTCAACTTTGCAGTTACATGGTTGGAAAGCAATGGTGATAGATGGTGTATAGATTTTTTCACCACTTTGCTGGTTTTCTGTACTTTAGCAGTACTTTTTATCAGCTATCAGTAAAGTCATGCATCTAACTCAGTGTTTCCTCAGGACCCCCTGCCCTGCATCTTTATAGGTAAACCCATTTTAACACACCTGGATGAAGTAAAAAGCTTGTTAACAGGCTGCAAAGAACTTGATAAAGAAGTTTAACAATCTGACTCGGGTGTTTAGGAGGAGGAATGTGTCTAAAGCATGCAGAGCCGGGGGTTCTGAGGATCTGGATTGAGGAAAAACTGATCTAACTAAACCACTTTGCCACACCAGTGACTGGAAATGCAGGACGTCTGCATCTTGTCTTGGCACTAGGACACCATAAACCTCCTTAATTTAAAAAAAAAAAAAAAATGGATTTCAGCTTCAGCTGTAATACCAGTAATAATTTGCTTAAAACATCTGTCTTCTACTGATCCCCATTCCCCGACTTGACCTCTCATTTTTAATTCTTTTCCAAAGTCATTATGAGCTGAAACAGCGCTCTGATCTGCAGGGTCATGTTTAAAATAATTGCTCAATCAAATATATGTTTTTTGTTTTTAAACTCTTGTTTGTTAAAACATTACAAAAGTTTAGATTTAGTGCCTTTTGCTGTGTGAACACATACTCACTGGTCACTTTATTAAAGTGGACATATGCTTTTAAAATCCTTCCTTTTCATATGTAACCATTGATTTATGGTCTACAGAAAGTAGAACTGCAATGCTTTGGTCTGAATTCCAGTTTATTCTAACTCCACACACCCCTTGTTAATACCTGTTCTGAGGCACGTCTTCAGAGCAACTCGTTTTTACAACCTTTCAATTAACACAACAGTTTATCGGCAATTTGCATGATTGCAATTCAGTGAAACTTTGGCATGCCGACATGGTCAAGACGACTTTCTGAAATTTAAAGCGAGCACCTGAACGCAGAGGAAAGGAGATTTAAGTGAACGAATGTGCTGTTGGTGCCAGACGGACTGAGTGTTTCACTAACTGCTGATCCGGCAAACGAGGGTCCGAACTGGTCCTATCTGATCTGAGCCTGTTTCAGGGGAGATGCTGCAAAAGAACAGATGAGAAGCTTTCAGCGGTCACTGCTTAAAAAGAAGTGTGGAAAACACAGTGAAACACAGTGAGAGTTGATAGTAAAGAGGAGGAGGCAGAGTTCTGCAGGAGCATAGTGTGCTTTATTAACTACTGATTGAAGGTAGAGGACTAGCCTTAGCCAGGACCTAAAGAATCTGAAGAAACAAAACACACATTCTACTAGTTGTCAGCCTTCATCTTAAAGAAGGGAAGACTGAAGCTCGTCTTGTTCAACTCTTCAGGAGTGCTTTGGTAACAGAGAGGCCAGATGGTAACGGACTCCTTTATTAATCATTAAACTCTCCATTAGAGACAGAAATGGAACAACTCCAGCCAATTGTTAGTAGGAGAAAATACTCTTAGTACACTTTGGACAAATAGTATATTAAATTATGTTATCAATTTTTTTTTAAAATGTACAAAATAATGGGTCAGGTTGTATTTAGGTGAGTCAATCTTCTCCAGGACGGTGTCTGTTCTTAATAGAAGGCATGTTGTGTATAGTTAGAAGTATTTATATGTCATAAAGTTTCTGTCACATCCACAGGTGGAGAGGCAGCAGCGTATGAGTGACAACAGACCAACCAACGACAACTTCAACACGATTAAAACGGTTACAGGCGGGAAGAAAACTAAAAGCTACAGATTGCACCAAGCCGCAGGAGTGATCACAGGAAGACATGTTGCCCCGTGGATGTGTCGCGCCCACTCAGGAAGGACGATGGGCGGGCTCTGTCTTTAGATTGCTTCAACGTAGTTGGCGGGCAGCATGCCGGTCTTGCCGGTGCGCTGCACAGTGCCGTACATCCAGCCCTCGTCGATGGACTGCACGTTAACGATGACATCGCCGTCTTTGAAGGAGACCTCGTCGCTGTCGGCCGCGGCGTAGTCGTACATGGCGCGCACACTTTTCTAGGTGAAATAAAGAAGATGCTTCAGGATGTTCCATGGCTGAAACAGAACTCATAGCTAGTCTAGATCAGGCAGGGGTTGGCCTCGAGCAGATGCAGGAACGATGTGTGTATCTGTAGTGTGTGTTACTAACCCCGGTGGTAGAGGGATGTGAAGGGATGGAGGATACAGTGGTCTGCTGGGTGGCCACAGAGGAAGACCTCTGCTGCAGCTCCACAGTCCTCGTCTGCTGGTAGCCTGCAGATGTTCCAAAAACTCTTATTGCTCCCAAATTTAACTGGACACATCTGATCTGTGTCATTTGATTTGGTTAAACATCTCATTACAATACTGGAGATGTGGTGATATTTCTGGATCATTACCCATAGAGTTTGTCATGAAGCCGTTGCTGTAGAGGGACAGGTGGTGGTCAGCGTCCTGGGATACCTCGGACTTCTCGTCAGCCATGCCACTCAAGGCGCTGGTGGAACGGGAGTGCTCCTTGCTGCGACGCTGAGCTTGCACTGCCAGGACAGTCTCAGGTAAGTAAAACTATGTGACATACAGTCAGTGATTGTGGAAATAATGCTGATTTTTTTCAAGGTAAACTGCCAAGGTTACGCTGTTTGTTACAATAAGGATTAAATAAAACATTCAGAGTTTGATATCTACAAATACAGATACAGGAACACATTTCAACCCTCAGACCAACATGTCCACTTTACTAATTAGCTGCTATAGGTGAGCATATCATTTTAGGAACTATTTCTTGGCAAATAAAAGGAAATAACAACCGAGGTATTTGCTGAAAATGTGAGGATCAACTAAAACTGGACTTTATTATAAATACATAAAACATTTCAGATCTGTTATGTGATATTTTAGAGTTTAAGCTAACCTGACATCATGTGCAGACTTCTGGACTGGATGTTGTCCTCAGCAGGGTCGTAGTCGAACACAGAGCCGGGGTTGGTGCGCCACACACGCAGATCTGTGGAGCACATTTCTGGATCAGTCAGAGAATTACAAAAAAAAAACAAAAAAAACCCCAGTTTCCATCCAGGCTAAAAAAAACTTCTGAGTAAAAACAACAAAAAAAAAAAATTAACTGGACTGTTCAATAATGTTTTATTCTGTAAAGCAGATAAACACAACGTTATTACACCATCCACCACAAAAAAACAACTAAATACTTCAATATAAAAGTGGTATAGACACCAAGAACTGTTAAAGCTGGGCTGTCTGAGTGGCCGTACCAGTGATGGTCTCCTGGTCGTGCTCCATGGCACGTCTCCTCTCCATCTCCACAACGCGCCTCTGGATGCCGCGGTAGCTGATGTCGCTGAAGTCCTGCGTGTTCTTCTTCACGCGGTCTGTCACCGGGTCAGAGGTGGTGGGAGTGAAGCTACCCTTACTCTTCTCAAAGTCCTCATGATATCTCACCTGAAGAGTTCAAATCCCAATCAGTTTATTTATACAAGGAATTATACAGATCAGGGATCCTCAGTCCTGATCCTCGAGGGCCGGCAGCCTGCAGGCTTTCCAGGTTACCCTGCTGCAACACACCTAGTTTGAAGTCTGAGTCTGAGTCAGGTGTGTTGCAGCAGGGACACATGGAAAACCTGCAGGACACCGGCCCTCAAGGACCAGGACTGAACATCCCTGAATTATGTGAACTAACTTTTGCTTGCAGGTGAAACCGATGCTGGACATGCAGAATATGTCAGATAAAAAAATGAAGATAAAAATGTTTGATTTATACCTAAAATATATATTTATCCATTTACACAAACCTTTGTGGATTATTTAAACCTTAACTTCATCTGATGTATATTTTAAGTCTTGTAAAAAATTCTGATGAACAGACATCACCTGATTCTGCTAACATGCCTTATTTCTGTAAGTCCTGATATAAATTATCTTTCAGTACAACAGAGCTCAGCTTTAGTCCAGAAACAAACAAATAAAAAAAAATTACGCATGAAATAATCCCACTGATTCAGTCAACACTCACTGCCATGTTTATGGTAAAACAGTTAAACAAAACAACTCTGTTTGCACTGATTTGGTTAAAATAATTTCTCAAATAGCACTCCGACAATTAATCATATACATTAATAACTTAATATTTAATCTCTTTGCCAGCGTCCTCTTATTGCCTTTAATAACAGGACACTGGCTTGATCCACTTATTATGATTTCTACACCTGATTAGTTTGATAACCAGAAAGATGCAGACGCCAGCTTTGCTTCTTGAGTCCACCAGTGACATACCTTCCAACGTTAGAGTAGACATGAACAATCAACTGATTAAACAATAAAATAAATCTTACGCCAGAAATAATACGCTGGGTCTCCCTGACACGCCTCATCTCAGGTGTGTCCAGAACAAAGGCGGCCTTGCCCTGGACCTGCTTGCGGAAGCTGTCAGAGTACAGCACCTAGACGGGGCAGAATGGTGGAAAAACACAGGATATACAATAAATGTTGGAAGAAAACCATTATTCTGTAACCATTAACATCCACAGCACAAAGAGCGGGAGTCTAGGAGGACACACACACACAGCTGCTGGCGGGACGGACTGGGGCACGACTGACAAATGAATTAGCAGGGAAGTTCTTATTAAGAGGTCAAAGAGTTAGACATAACGAAATTATTTGTCAATCCTCAGAGGGCGAGTAGAGAGTTACAAGATGAAGAGGAGCAGTTTGAACGACAGGAGAGGTGCACAGGCACACCTCAGCTGGTGGGACTAGAGATGTTTAAAAAAGAGAGAGCGCAGTCGGGATCATTAATATGATTAACGAGAGCGGTGGACAACTCGGTTAGAAAAAGGTTAAGAAAGGGGGAGGAGTAGAACATTTCTCAACGAGAACATGTTCTCGGTGGTTCTGAAGGTACCGAGCTAATGTTTTCTTGGTTCCTTTTGACTCGCTCCATCTCTGGAGTAAACACCACAGGCGTTCCTTTGGCTGAACTGTCTTTATACAACACCTACAGGACAGAAGCACAGCGCCCCAGAGGGCCAGTCAGACACTCTCACACCATTAACACCACACAGCTATAGGACTGGTTTCATAGACTGGGACTCTTAAAGGCTTGAACTCTTTTAAAAAAAAAAAAAAAAAAAAAAGTTTTTTTTTTTTTTTTTTAAATTATTATTTATTTAAATATCCTGATTTGATTGATTTTGAACAAGAAACTCTTTCCTAGTTCTGGTATATATTTAAGCAGAGTCTGAGAAATTGGTCCTATAGAGTTAAACATCCTGGTGGCTCCCGCTGAACAGCCAGGATCTCTGTCGTAGGACCAAACACATGTAGACAAACACTTTTGCTGTGAAATGGAAATGACCTGAGCAGCACTCAGCAGATTTATATAAAGAAAGCTGCGCTGCGGGTTAGAAAATACGTCATTTACAGGCAGAAGGGAAGAAACTGATGGAGAGGATTAAAGATGAAGTGTAATAGAGATAACAGGAGAGGAAGATGGATGGATATTAAGGCTTCATTAGGATGAATGAAGATAATAGCAGAGATGGAGCTCAGGAAACTGCAATCTGAGCAGGAGATGAGAATGTGAGAGAGAGAGAGAGAGAGAGAGAGAGTAGCAAAGGGGCTTATGATGGGCACTACGATCCACTCTGAACGGTTAGGAGCAGACGGGGGTCCGGCTTTGTTCCACTACCGAGCTGATGTGCTTCTGAGTTTCTTTGACCCGCTTCACCTCAGGGAGATCCGGTATAGCTGTGCCTCGACCCAGAGAGTCCTTGTATTTTATCTACCCAACAAAAAAAAAATTGGGAATTTCATGCAGAGAGAAAGTGGAGGGAAAAAGAAGCAGATCAATAAGAGACAATTACAGGATGACAGCAAAGCATCCAGAGCAAAAAAAATATACAACCACAGCAGACATGAGACACAAAACACACAACTTGCTCCTGAGAAATGAAAAAGCAGGTTCTGTTAGAGGAACTGTGGAGTCAAGCTCACCCCACAGGGCTCACTGGGGTTATACCTGAATGGTGGGTTGGATGGGACACGTTCTAACGTCAAAGTGACAGGAGGAGGTTCAGGAGACTGGTTATGTAATTGTATTTGAAGGTGAAGGTAGGGAGGGGCAGATGAATGCAAATAAAGATAGAGGATGGCAGAATACAGCTCACTGCAGTGGAGTACCGTGCTAATATTCTGCTGGTTGCGCTTTACTCTCTCCATCTCTGGGGTTTCTGATAGTGACGTGCCTTGTCCCACTCCTTCTTTGTACTGATGCTTTGAGAGAGACACAAAACAGTCACATGTGGTGGTAACATACTACATGGTAAGATTAGTGTTCAACTCAGGAGGTAAATGCCAAATAAGGGAGGGAAGATCCTGGAAATGCAGAGTATTTAGGAGAGAAGTAGAGGAGGGAAAAAGTTTTCAAACCAAGATCCAATTCTGGTAAAAAAAAAAAAAAAAAGGAATGATTTATGGAAAATAGTTAGGATGGAAGGAGGGAAGCAACACTAAAACCAGAAGAGTTTTGTTGATAATTAGAGCCTGGGGAATGATTGTAAGGAGGAAGGTCACTGCAGTTCTTCTCCTCTACCAGACTGATATTCTTCTGGGTTTCTCGGACCCTCTTCACTTCAGGAAGATCTGGTATGGATGTGCCTTGACCCAATGATTCCTTGTACTGTATCTGCCCATCGCAAATGTCACAAAAGGTACAGAATCAGACATTACTGTATGAAATACAGACACATGGATGTCCAATCCATTCATAACTAATTACACCACAACATCCAGGTTGTTTACAAAGTGTACAAAACTAATTTTAGTTTGTTACTTTGAGGTTTAAATGAAAGTAACTGATGATAAACCATAAAGTCTCAGCACATGATGGAAATGTTAACTTGTGGAAACTAATGATGTCACAGATCTGTTTACACTATATGGCCAAAAGTCTGCAGGTACTGAAGCAAAATGCACTTATGTTGTTAAGCACATAATTCATATATAAGTGATGGACCGCTGGTGCTGAATGATGAAGTGTTGATGACTAAAGTCTGAATTTCTGGACCTGCCTCTGCTCTCAACAAATTAAGACATACTAATAAATACAAAGTCTGAGCCAGTCAGTCATTTTCTTAGTCCAATTAGGGATCTGAAGGAAGCTGGAGTGTATTCCAGTAACCACTGGGCGAGAGGCAGGGTACACCCTGGACAGGTCGCCCGTCCATCACAGCCAGATCTAAGCCAACCAGGAAAACTAGGGGTGGGAAATTGAATAGAAAAAATCAAATACTGGTATTTTTTGCTTCACAATTTTAAAATAGATTTTTTTTGTTTAAAAAAAAAAAAAAATCCTTTTTTTTTTTTTTTCAAACAAATAAAAATAATCATTTTAAAATTTTTGTCATTTTTATTGTTTTTATTGATCTTTTACTTGTCTTCTTGTTCATTATAGCACCAGAATGATGGTCTGGCTACTGTGTTGTTTTTTTTCCTACTTAAAATCAAGAAAGTGACTCGCAAAAAAAAGTTTTGTACATTTTCTTTTTGTTTTTAGTCGACAAAAATCAGCAATATCAAAGAATCATGAGAATCACAATTTAAGTAGACTCAGCACCCAAAATAAAAATCGCAATCGAATCAAATTGGGATGTTAGCATATTGTCACAGCCCTAATGAAAACCAACTACAAACAAAACATACTGTGCATGGCAGCATCCACAGACTTCTGGCAGTATAGTGTGTTAATGAGACAAAAAAATCTACATCTAAATGTTTCATCTGTTTACACTAACTTTTATCACTATGTGTTATAATTAGTTAAATTCTAACATTTTACTCATTAGGCCATAAAAATGTGAATAAAACAGTGTGAAGTGTGAATTAAGAGTGGTTACTGGAGGAGATTACATGTGAACCCAGTCTACTTTTGTTCTTGGGTACGAGACAATGAGGGGGCATGGAGGAAGGACTGAGGATGAGGAGATGATGGAGGGCAGGGTCACTCAGTGGAGTACCGTGCTAATGTTCTTCTGGTTACGTTTAACTCTCTCCATCTCTGGGGTCTCGGGCAAAGCAGTTCCTCCTCCTAAATCCTCTTTGTAACAAATCTTTATGTGGACAAGGAATGAGAGCATGAATAGGTGTTTAACTTAATTTTTACTCTTTGATACTAAGAACTAAAAGATTGATATCATGTCTTAACTACACAACTCAATTTCCAAAAAAGAATTACGATGCTGTGCAAGATATAAATACAAACAGAATTCAATGATCTGCAAATATGACTTTTTACAGTTATTGATGGAGCATATGAGCTCATTGTGATTATAAATAGAAGCAAAATGTCCAGAAAAACTGCCAAAACCAACTTTGCAACTAAAAAAGATAACTCAAGAATCAGGTCTCATCTAATGAGGTCTACTGGAGCAGGTAAGTACCATGATTTGGATATAAACAGAGAAATGTAGAGGTACAATTTCTCAAAAATAAAGATAGTCACACTATACCTACAAGTTATTAAAGTCTTTGAGAATAAAGTTCCTTGATGAAAAATTCTGAAGACTGAATCCCCCACAATCTACTGCACACAATCTTATCGGACACTTGAAGAACATTTGTACACAAGCTGCACAGCTGCAAATCAACATTTCATGCCTGTGATTCATCAGGCCCTCAGATTGCATCAAAACAGGCATTATTCTGTAACAGAAGTCACTGCATAGGCTCAGGAAACCTTCTAGAAATCACTTTGCAAATCACTAATTAAATTTTCTATTATGCAAAGAAGAAGCTAACATGTGTAAACATAAACCATGTATGAAACCATATTTTCTGAGCCAAAGCTTGTTTTGTATTGACTGAGACAACATGGAAAACTGTTCTGTTTTGATGCATTAACTAAAATGTGAATTTCTTTTAGGGTAATCGCAGTTGCTACATCTTCTGGACCAAAGAGGACAAGCTCTGACACCATCAAAGCAGAAAGTATAAACATGCTAAAAAAAAAAAAAAAAAGCACAGGCCTTTTTCAGAGAAGATCTTGCTTATTTCAGCAAGACCATGCTGAACCACAAACAGCATCAGCTACAGCAGCATGTCCAGGAGGTGGGTTGGACGGCCCGCAGTCCAGGCTTTTGACCAAATATCACCGAACGCTCAGGATTGTTGAGCAACATCAGACCAGGGTGGGTTAATATGTCCAGCTGAAGGAGCTATAAACATGTTGCTGCGATCAAACTGGAGATGAGCTACTATTTTTCATACGATACTAAAATGTCTCACTTCCTGTGTTTGATATGTTTCTATTTTCTATTGTGAACAATATATTGGTTTAAGAGATTTGCAAATCATTGCTTTCTGTTTTTACTTCCTTATAAACAATCTCCAAACTTTTTTCCTTTTTTTTTTTTCCATGTCGTTCATCTAAATGTTTCAGACCGTTACACAGACTTTCACGAGCTTCAAAGCAATCCACCATTAGTAAAAAATAATTAGGCCAATAAGTAAAGTGATGTCAATCCAGTCTTGGAAAGGTTGAAATTAAAAGTGGTTACTGGAAGAGATTACATGTGAACCCAGTCTACTTTTGTTCTTGGGTACGAGACAATGAGGGGGCATGGAGGAAGGACTGAGGATGAGGAGATGAGGAGGGCAGGGTCACTCAGTGGAGTACCGTGCTAATGTTCTTCTGGTTACGTTTAACTCTCTCCATCTCTGGGGTCTCGGGCAAAGCAGTTCCTCCTCCTAAATCCTCTTTGTAATGAATCTTTGTGAGGACGAGGAATGAGAGCATGAATAGGTGGTTAACCTAAGTTTTACTCTTTGATACTCACGACTAGATGCTTAAATTTGTTTCTAAATTATACATGATTTTGTTGGGAATAACCATGTGAGCACAAATCAACAACAGATAATTAATAAGAAATCATTTGAACACACAACTTAGAACAAAACCTTTTACAGCACACAAGCTCTGCACTATACTATTAATGTTAAACTACAGAAAAAAATCTCAAGGGTTAGTTGCATTTATTAAAAGTGCTCAATGTCTAAAAGAAAAAAGTTAAAAAATGTGTTTTGTCCAAAGAAATGAGAGATTGTTAAAATGAGGAAAAGAAACAAACAAACCATTAAAGAAAAAAAATCAAAGAAAAATGTTTAAATTTGTGTTATTTAAAAAATATTTCGGAGTAAATACCGAGCTGAAATTCTTTGTATTTTCTTTAACACGGAGCATTTCGGGAGTGTCCTTTACAGTAGACACTTTGCCCTTTATGCTTTTTAGGTCATTCTGGTATTGAAGCTACAAGGAGAAAAACAAAGGTCCAGTTAAAAGGTTTCATTGTGATAAAGGTCAAACAAAAGAGGAGACAGAGCTAAAACAGAGAAAAGAAAAAAAAAAAATTTCTGCAGTTATGCTCCATTAAAAACCCTGCAATGATTTAAGAACAGAAACTGACAGCAAACATTTAGCTTAACTCAACACAAACAGACGACACTGAACTATAAACATGAAGTATCTAAGATGACAACTTAAAAGCAGAACCATGCAGAGAACCAACAGACAACAGCAGAGCCTCTGACTTCTTACTGCGTTTCTTAGAGCAGTCACAACCAAAACCCTTTTTTTTAACTTACAGTGCTGAAGTTCCTCTGATTCTCACGGACTCTCTGCATCTCTGGAGTGTCCAGGACTGGCACGTAGTGAGACATGGTCTTCTCAGCCTCCTCTTTGTACTTTTTCTGTGTGAACAAGACTCATAATTAGCAGACCTCTCCCAATTTTCTGGTTTAAAAGGTGTCCACAAGTGGGAAAACTGGAGGAGAGATCAGAGTGTAGTTTCATTCGTTTCATCTACCTGGCTGACAATGTTTCTCATCTGCTGAGCATGGATGATGTCAGGGGTGTCGATGACAGTCGTGTAGCTGGCTCTGTCCATCTCAGCGGTCTGCTTGTACTTAGTCTGAAGTTGAAATAAAACAGCCAGTCAGCGCTGATTCTGTTTAATTACAACTAAAAGCATAAAATAAGAAAACGTCCAGCTTGTTTCTTTCCAGAAAAATAAATCCAGGATGGAGAAACAACGTGGGAAAATTTGACTCAGCGGTTTGTAGAACCACCTCCAACATGCTGAGACGTAGGTGTTGGCTTAGTGCAGTTTCTCTGAACACTGACCAGTTTGATTTTAGGATAAACTCACTGGGATGTCCGACTGGGAAGACTGGCAGATGTACAGAGTTTTTTTTTCTTTTAACTGAAAATAATCATTCTCACTGTAGAATAATTGACTCCAATTTGTCTGCTTGTACAACTTTTCCCAAACTTTGACAGCGAAGAGTGCTTCTCTTATATCTGCACAGTGCTGTAGTGGTTTACACTGCAGCCTCACAGGTTGCTGGTTCGAGCCTCGGCTGGGAGGAGGTTTGAATAGTGGCTTTTCTGTGTGCAGGTCTCCCCATGTATTTTGGGTTTTCTCTGGGTAATACAGCTTCCACCCACATGAAATGCATGTTTGGTTAACTGATCACTTCTCACTGATTTGGATAAAAGCGTCAATATCATCGCTAATGTCTTTCCACCAACACTCAAAAATAGAGGTACAATATGAGGACATTTCTGTACCTATAGGTACATTTTAAAGAAATGTTCTCTCAAAAGTACAATACAGGTCTTTAAGAGACCAGAAGCACACCTTCAGAGTATGAAAAAGGGTTCAAAGTGACATAAAGTACAAATTTGTACTATTTTAACCATAAGGGTACCTGCAGCATTGAAAAATGTTTGTCGTGACAAAAACTATTGTTAGCAGCAGTGCGATGATTTTAATTAAAAAAAATGTAAAAAGTCGCCTCAAAAGAACTGTATTGTTAAGACGGGTTTAGACCCACAAAGGTGGAGAAAAAAAACTGTTGCGGGTGTAATGTTACAAACTAGAGCAGAGTTGAGTGATGACAGCAGTACTAATTAACAGTCATTTACTACACCAGACAATGAAGGTCAGATGCTGCAAACCAAGTGTATGGTTGGTCAGTATTTTGAGTTTTTGAAGATTATTTCTAGATTAAAGATAAGATAATATTGCTAAGTGGAATGGACCGGGCCTAATGCTGGGGAAAACATAAAAAACATAACTTGATAAGGTGAGGTTGAACTTGATAAGGTACAAAAATAGACCAGAACTGAAGGGTACAGAAATGTTTCTCAAAAGAGTACACCCCCAGCGACAAGCATTTGTACCTTTTTAGGTACAAGCTGGTACCTCTATTTTTAAGTGTGAAGACACTGTGCTAATAACACCTGAATCTATCCAAACTGCTCCGTTCATACCAACCCCCTCCTGTTTTACAGGTAGTCACACATGCTGATGTTCACTGAATTAAGTGCATTTGATTAGTATTACCAGAATCCTTGTTACCTTTTGGATTCCTACAAAAGCAGTAAGGATGTACATACTGTTTAAACACTGCTGATGCAATCTTTTTAAAGCAACAATTACTTGGAGTAAGATGTCACTGGCTGCTGCTTATCTGAGGTTGTATTTATGTCATTTCAGGACCCAACAGCTTTTTCCTCTTTTGTCATAATTTGTTTAAACTTAGAATTGAAAGATTTTACATTTCCCTTCTCACATGACTGTCCCAAGACCATACATGCTCATTACTTATTCTGTATATAGACATTAAAAATATATGCTCTACTCAGGTTAAAGCAAACAATGACATAAATACCTGACTGAGGATGTCGGTGGCATTCCTGGCTCTCATAAAGTCTGGGGTGTCAGTAGCTAAAGCCAACATGCCCTTGCCCTTGATCTCCTGCTCCAGTGCCTTCTTATACTCCCTCTGTAAAAGTGAAAAGTCATTACATACACAGCAGATTACAAACAACAGGATTTCTACCTATTCATACAGAGGAAGGCTGCAAAACCAAAACACCTAAGGGAACAGAGCAGGTTAGTTTTTTTGGTTTTTAAAAAAAAAAAGAATCGATTAAGAGGATTGGACAGAAGACTGTGTGTGAAACTGCTCTCAAAACTGTAAAATATAATAAAAATAGATCATTTAAAGACAGAATATTAAGGTATAATAAGTAATTTTCACCAAATGTGTTTCTTGTTTTGCTTAAGTGGAAAAAAAACTAAACATTTCTCTAGTCTAAGAAATCAACCTCAAAGTCAACCAGCGTAGAAGTTGACAAATAGATTCAAGGTTTTTTTTGTTCTGTATATTCATGCAAAAGTTTTTAAAAAGTCCTCTAAACTGTCATGTTCAATATTCAACAAAAATAAGAGATACTTTGTGTAATTTTGAGGTTGATTTCACATAAAATAGCAGACGTATAGGAGAAAACGATGAGGTTAAAGTATGCTAATGATAACATTTTCTAAAATCACTCAAGGAGAATTAGTGATGTCATGAAGCAAAAACTAGAGGAAGAGCCAAACCCTTTTAGTGCAACGGCGAGGCATAGTTAAGAGGAGGAGGAGTCACCAAGAGCGGGATTAAGGGAAGTCACTCAGAGGAGAGCATGATGCCACTCTCATCACCTCTCAGTCGTACCTCACACAGGATCTGAGTAGCATTCTTTGCTCTCAAAAGCTCCGGAGTTTCCTCCAGTAAAGTTAGCCCTTTACCCTTCACTCCCTCCTCTAGATCCTTCCTGTACTCTCTCTACATGACGGAAGAAGAACAGAAAGACTGCAGAGAAGAGCACACAGGCAGGCCAGGCCAGGGCAAACACACAGTACAGGTGGGGAAGGTCTGTTGCTTGCCATTTAAGCTCAAAGTCACCAGACCTCCTACTGCAAAAACAATCGTTCAAATTTTCACATAGAATATGGAGATATTGTTGACTTTGGCAGGTTTCCTAATAAAGAACAAAGTGAACCACAATTCATCAGACACAGCATGAAAAAACAGGATCAAAACACCAAGAAACCAAGCCGGCATTTCATGCATCTGCAAGCTGTTGCTGAATAAACACGAAGAGCTGAAAGTGACATAAAGAGTTCAGGAGTTTAAAACTTTTATGCTATAAGACATGCAGCAGGTGGATGAAGGTTACATCATTATTAGTTCAGGACTACTTTAAATCGTGCAGAAGCTTCAACTAAACTGGGAATGGTGGCCTTAGAAAAGGCAAAGTCGGGTCAAAGACTTAAAAGAGAAAAGTGGTGAAAAGGAAGAGGGGCTGTGGTTGGAATGGAGACTTAGTATGATTATGAACGAGGGAAGTAAAGTGGGGGAGATCTGTTGGATAAATTGTCCTTTAGTTACCTCACTGGCTATTTTGGTGGCGTGTCTGACATGAATCATGGCAGGGGTGACCTCCAAGCCTGAGAGGTTCTTTCCCCTCATGTACTCCTCAAAGTCCTTCTTATAGTCTTTCTATTGGCCGCAAAAGACAAGACAAGGCACAGACAGAGCTCAGAGATCCGCATGCAAGCAGTGCAGGTTCACAGTGCAGCTACAGCGGCCTAATAATGCCCCTTTCTGGATGTGCAACCTTCAAATTTTTGCAATTTTATTTCCCTTTTATAAACTGTTTTAAACTTTAAGCTTCGAAGCAGATTCTGGAGCAGACAAACACTTTACCTTTGTCTCCACTGCATCATGCGGGGAAGATTGGCGCAGTCACAATATTAGGCAACACTACACAACTGGGTCAGTTAAATACCAATACATTTCACAGTATTGAATTAATAAACATACAAATGTTTTATTTACAATACATTACCTATAAGAAGTGATTAAAATGCCAAAAGTAGTTCAAGTAATTTGCATATTGCTCCTAAAAATGAATTAAACTAGTATTGATACATTATATGTATCGCGGGGTTTTTTTTGGTCATATTTTCAGTTTCTTTAAACACCTTCCTGACATCCAACAAACATATCAATATACAGCAAAATGCAAAAGAATACAAGCATCGGAATGAGCTGAAGACGAGCCTGAACCTGCAGCCATGTTTAGCACAGAGATGGAGAAACAGCATTTACCTGGCTCTGCATGTGCTGGGCCTCCTTAGCAGTCACATATGTGGGTGTCTCAAAGTCCAGCATGGGTTTGCCCTTCTCCTTCTCATACTTCTCCTTGTATTTCACCTGGAACCAAATGCTACGTCAACAGTTTTAGAAATATGATGCATCTCAGGAATTTTTTCAGTCTTGGCTTGCATTGTTTCATCTCAAAACAAAATGTAAAATTGAATGCATGTTTGTCAAACATAAGGGATCATTTGTGGTGTAATAAAAAGTAGCAAAAAGATCTGAACAAGTTTATTTACGTAAAATTTTTTTAAAAATGGTGTAATATATGTGAATGGTGGTGCAAGCCCTTCCCTTTCTGATTTGTTTTGTTTCAATGTTTTTCTGATTTTATTAACAGAAATAAAAACAGAATATTAAATCCCAGGGAAAAAAAATGTTGAATTTTTTGAACAGCTTTGAAAATCGTTAAAATCACATGCTACCATTTAATGTTCTGTACCTGCGCCAGCTTTAAGCTACGTTATTGATAAGTTATGCAGTCCAGAAATGCAACACTACCCTCCTCCAATGTAGCAGGAAAATGATCAACACTTAAAACTCATACAGTGTTTGCTGACCCCTGGAGTTAGTACCACTTACGTTACTCTGAAGTTCAGATGCCTCCTTGAGATGGAGCTGTTCTGGTGTGTCAGGAATCATGTGGTAGTGACCCTTACTCTCCTCAAATTTCTTCTTGTAGCGGTACTACAGGGAGTTCCCAGTAAAGTAAGGCAGCTCAGTACAGCAAATCAGAAGAATGTCTGTCTGGAGTTTACTCTTGTGCATTACATATTACAAAATGCCTCACATTTTGTGACAGAAAACCAAAAAATATTATCTCTAGATAGTTAGAAATAAGGTGAAAGTCACCTAAAAATCAATTAAGCAGAAGGAGGGTTTGTGTTAAGTGATCATTAATAAAAGAGACTACTTCTATTGAAACTACAACAGGAAAAAGTGAAGCATTAGACGTTTTATTAGATGATATTATGAGAGGGTCAAAGGTGAGACGGCTAAGGATCACTACCAGATGAGGTCACGGGATAATGGATGCCTGGATGATGGAGCTTAGTGTATAAAACCATGAGATGGTCAATGGTTTACAAGACTATGTTGATGGAATCAGGTTCATTTCAGCGAACCATGGAGGGTGCACTGAAACTGAAACTGACTCACAACATCTGTCTTGGTGGGAATGTGAGAGGGTTAAAGGCTGATGACATCTTACGTCACTGGACAGTTTGCTGGTGCTCAGACTGTGCTGCATGGACAGAGACTCGGCCATATCCGTCACAGGTTTGTGGATCTTCTTCAGGTCACCCTTGTACTTCACCTGTGGGGTGATGCCACGGTTGGAAATCAACATATAAATTACAATGTGAGAAAGTTTCAGTTTGCAAAGTTTATTCAGTTTGGAAGGATTCTTAAGGAATTGGTTTCTTATTTTATCATATTTTGTTATATTTAGCCTTACCTTAATGCACAAGTACTTAAGAAAAAAAAAAACAGAACAATTGGGATTTTACTCTTTAATTATCTGCTTTATTGTTTTGTAAGGCAAATATTTCAGTAATTCTAATCTTTTTAAAATGATTGGAAATAAACCTGCCTGAGCCACATAACATATGGTTTGGGTATGTAGTGCCAAACAGTAAGTATTTGCTATCCAGTTACTGGTAAAGGTTTTGTCAGTTTCACTATACTTACTGTAATGTTAAGTGCTTTTTAAACCATGTGTTCAGAAAAAACCCCCAAAAACATTGGTTCTCATTACTATTGTCCAAATGAAAGTGAAAAAAGGCAAAACGCATTGTTTTTTTTCTCTCCCCATTTTCTAACTTTGAACCAAGAATCATGAAACTCAGCTTAGTAGATTTTGTTTTATATACCCTAAAGGTCCCTTGTTAGCCATTTTGTCAACAGTTTCATCTGGGTGTCAGAATTCTGACAACATGGTTTTCAACCATGTTACCCCAAATTCAGCCTTGGTCGCTTATTTTAACCACTCTACTAAGATTGGAGTGTATCTGTATCTGAACCTTTAAATGTCCATGAGTGGTGTCTGTCCACGCCCCACTCCATGCCCCTTTTGGGGAGAGGATGCCATTATTTCCCTTTGTAGGGTCACAACATTGAAGATCTCAAACTCACCTGTTTGGGCACACATTTGCTAAAACAAGGAGCAAGGGAGAGCCCTCATATACAGGCTATGGGGACAAAAACCTTTAGAAAGTAATTTGTTCCATAACATTGGGCCTATGCTGAGGACTTTGGATTCTTGTGGCATTTATTAATAATAAACGAGGAATATCCTAATAGAAAGAGGAATTATATGTAGCAAATAAAAATCCTACTAGAACGTACTGCAACCAGGGCTTTCAGGCTCTGGGTAAGTCAACCAGTTAAACTGACCAGTGAAAGTTGGATAATTGTGATAACAATTAGACAAAACAGCAAATATAGTGATGAAGCCACGAACACTAAATGACTCGGCATGTTTTCTGTCTACATAGTAAAAAAATCTGATTTTATTCTGCTCTCTTTTTTTCAGAATTGACCTCTGTAGATATATATACAACATATATATTCACATATTCCATTATGATCTGAGAGGTTCTAAACCACAGCTGCATCGTTCCAAAGAGATATTCATCCTAAAAGTGTTTTTCTTTTGTTTTTTTTAGGTGAGCAATAAATTGTTTTCACTTGAACAATGTGTTTTATTCTTTTTTTCTTCACCAGCCACTCAAAGCGTTCAAGCCTTGGCTGGCCAGAGGGTCGGACACGGGTCTTTCTCTTTGCTGTTTCTCTCCATGCATGGCCGCTTTCTCCCACCATCCAAAGACATGAATGTTAGCTTGAATGGTCACTCTACATTTTTCCTAGGAGTGAATGTGAGCAGATTGTTTGTCTGTCTGTGTTGCCCTGCAATGGACTGATGAGCTGTCCTGGTGTACCCTGCCTCTCGCCTCCTGATTGCTGGGTTGGGGTCTACCTTCCCTGCAACCCTGAATTGAACTAAGCAATAAAGAAAATGAATGAATGATAACAAAATGTTTTTTTTACTATGACTTTACAAAGTATTTTAAAGAGATCTTGTCCATGGATCCAGAAAAATCTGAACAAATCTGTATCTTGTTTGGAGATGGTCTCTGCTACACGGTACGTCTAGCTTTCTTGATCAGATCCTCAGTAAACTAGACCTCTGATTAGGTCATTAAAAGCTACATTTAATGGATGAGCGTGTAATGATGGAGGATTTGTGGGCACATACCTCACTGGCCAGATCATTGGCATCCTTCAGTGTTTTGTACATTTTGCTCTCCTTCAGATCAAATTGTGGTTTCTTTCCTTTCACCTCCTTATCAAACTTCTCCTTGTACTTCACCTGGAAGGGCAGATTATTTGTTTAAGTTAGAGGCTGTATTTTCTGAGTGGACACAAAGTGCAGTCATGGATTTACAGACTATCAGAAAAAACAACAAAACATAATATCTTTTTTTTGGTTTTTATACAAAGTATGAAAAGATCAGTAATAAAAATTCCTTCCTGTTCTTTTATTCTTTCTCTTTTTTTTTGCAACAGACATGCAACTTTGATTGCAGTCAAACATTGTAGTTTCTAGATATGTTTATAAATTTCATGCTTCTCATTTTCCTTCAGCAATCATGTTAATCAGAGGAGGAGGTGTGTTAACAGGCTGGCAGCTTGGGTCCAACACTGAAAGAAAGCTAAACTTCTTTTATGAGTTATACTTAGTTTGTTGTGTTTTTAAAGTGCTCAATCTTCATCATCAGGAGCAACATAATTCATACACTAGAGTTTTTGTTTTGTTTTTTTTAAAAAATCTGTTATAATTTCTTCGTACATAATCAGTTATTCAGACATGTCATATATCCACATCACAATGTGATATTTAATGCAATTTTAATGCATTAATTAATGCATTGAATGCATTAATTGCATTAATTTAATGCAAGTGTGATGTAAGGCGACCTTGAGTGTCTAGAAAGGCACTCAACAAAAAAAATGTATCATTATTATTATTATTATTATTGTTGTTATTATTATTATTATTATTATTATTATTATTATTATTATTAATGTTAAGAATTGGGGATCTGTTCAGTCAGAACCAAACTGGGCCAGTTAAAACCATGATCATACTCACTGTGTCTGATTTTCTTTGAGATCGATTGCAATTCATACATGACATTATAATTAATCTAATTAATGTATAATAATATACATTTAATCTCTAAATGTGTTGTAAAGCACAATATGGAAGCTTGCAGTCCTGATTAGATTCTCTAACAATAAACTCAGTCAACTTTCTGAATGTTTTATGGTAGATTCATATATATTTTAAAGCTTTCTAGCTTTGATCACATCAAACAAGATGCATTTCATAGTGATGCTGCTTGAATACAACATCCATATAATATAAAGGATATATGGATGGAACAGGGATATGAGGCTGAATCCTTTCAATTTTGCAAAAAAATTAAAATGGAGATTTAACAATCAAAAAGAGATTGTTCACTTTTTTAGTTGTAAATTTGGACAGTGAAGCTACACTGCCCTCTAGTGTTCAGATGAAGCAGAAGCTCCTGGAAGTTTTTTTTCCTCCTTTCTTTAAAACTATCAGAAAAACAATCAAATAATAAAACTAAGAAAAAAAGATATTTGAACAATATAAACAAGTATATCTTAATTACACCAGTGCAACTAATGCATTAATGCACCTGTCCATGCTGAGCAATGAGCCACAAGTTGTTAGCAAAGGGAAAAAAAGATAGAGTACTCAAGGGCATAAACAAACTGCAGGAGAAAGAACATCCTGATTTGATTAAATGATCCAGTTTTTCAGCCTCTTTTAGTTTAATAAGCTCAGTCAACCCTGTGGAAAGCCAAACCCTGACATTCAGTAAGACTCTCAGTTGATAGTAAGCTGATAGAAAGACAGAGCAGACAAACAAATAGCAGCAGCCCTTCAGTTTTCAGGGCATAAGCCTCCTTACATCACTAGTCACCGCACTCATTTTCTTAATGTGGCGCATCTGGGGGGTATCATAGGAAGCTGCTCCATGGAGGGACGGCCTGTCCTCCACCTACAAAGCGCGGTGTAATCGAGGGATGAGAATACAAAGACAAGGACATTATGGAATCAGGGTTGAGGGGAAAGAGATTAGGAAAAGGAGGGAGGAGAAGAAAGAAGGAGAAAGAGGAGACGTGTGGGAGGGAAGGTTTAAAGATGGGGTGGGACATGTACAATGATATGAGCAGTTAAACATGAACAACCTCTTAGATGAAGTCACAAAAGACATGGATTGTAATGCAGGATGGCAATGGAAGCAATATGGAAGAGCCGCTAGTTCTATAATTAGGCCAACAGGACCGCTGCTAAGCATCTACGATAGCATCACTAGTCTGCAAATAGTAGCTGGTAGAAGCTGATCGGGCAACAAAAGTGTGCAGCTGGTGTAATGTGGCTGCCACTGACAGGCTCCAGCTGTCCTCTATAAGCAAATAAATATGAGGAGCATTTTCTTAACATAATTGTAGGGGATCAGCAGCAGCAGCCTGACTGGAGTGTCAAAGGATGAGATGGTTTACTTGGCTTGCTGTACCTGGCTGGTCAGCTGGGACACATGGGTTGCCAAAGCAATGTCTGGGCGGTGGGCCAGAGAACCTCCACGACTGGCCTCTTCACGGGCCTTTTCACGGTAGCCAATCTGATGAAGGTAGAAGCAAACAGGAATCAGTAAACCTGTCATGGTTTGCGGAGATGTGAACCCAAATGCAGAACGGAAAAGCAGCAGGCAGAGGAAACGCTGAGAATCATATTTAATAAACTGAAAAACAACAGGGAGAAGAACAAACAATATACCTGCAAGTGACAACTGAAACCAGGAGGTATAAATGCACGGAAAACTAAATGAAGCCGTGTGAACTAACAAACAGGAAACAAGGAAAACTACAAAATAAAACAGGAAAGCAGAACTATGATGACTTAAAAAAAAAACCCTAAAAAACTCCACACTGAGACACAACTATTCATAAACTACACTGAAGCGTTAAGTGGTTTATAAAGTTCAGTCAAAACCAAAATTCAGTTTTACAGGTGGTGCACATGAGGTATATACTGTACATATTTACACACTGTTGCTTTAACCTACAAATGAAGGCCTGCTCGCAGATTATGCTATAATTTTCTGACATTTGGGCTTTTCCTCTTCTACTCTTCATCAGCCTTTTTTTTAATAATATTAAACTTTCCTCATTTTCATTCTGACCTCACTCAATCCACTGCTCCAGCAAACTTCTTGTCTGTGCTCTTCGAGGCAATCAATATGCTGCTAGTCCTTTTAAAACCTCACTTCTGTTCTGTCACTAGTTGCCTCCAGACTGCAATCCTTCCTCTCAACGCCTTAAACAGACATTCATCTGACGTTTGCCCCATCCTGAACCCACAAGCATCTACATGTCTGAGATCCTGTCCCATCTCTTTCCTCCGTCACCTCATGCTTCACCATGACGGCCTCTAGCAGTCAGTCATTTCTCTTCTAATTCTCTCCACATCTTCATCCTTTCAGTTGCTCTCCTGATCTAAAACAGTTTCTGCACATATTTGATGGTTACCTCACTGATCAGTTTAGCAGCCTGGGTGGCCTTCTTGATGTCAGGACGGTCGACTACAGTGGTGTAGTGCAGGTTGGCTTTGGCGTCTTTCTTGTAGTTGACCTGAAGAGTTGCGACAAAGAACGGCGTATAGTGCGTGTCAAAAACTGAATGATGTGTCAAAAGAGAAAAATAGAGGCAGCGGAAATGTTTATGAGCAGAGTTGACTCACGTTGCTCTGATTCTTAGCCACTTCCATGGCATGCTGAACATCAGGTGGCACGATCATGTGGTTATACACCGACTTGCCCTTTTCCTTCTCGAACTTTGCTTTGTACTGTTTCTGTAAAGAGAGAACAAAAAAAAAAAAAATCAAGTAGAAACAGTCCAGCGTGGAGAAACTGCAAAGCACGATTTGTGAATAACAGATTTTACCTCGCTGACGAGCTTTTTGACCTCCTTGCTGTGGGCGGTGTCGCGAGTCTCGCGCAGGGTGGTGAAGGAGCCAGACTGCATGATCTTCTTACCCTCCTCCTTGTATTTGCTCTGAGGAAGAAGTCATAGCATGTTGTAGTCAAAAGGTTAACTTAAGGATGTGCAAACACTGCTGAGATTTTCTCCCGACTGCTTCTCACCTCTGATGCCAGCGTGCGCACAGCCTTGGCATGGAGAATTTGAGGCGTATCCAGAACAGGCACATAGTGGCCCTTTGTCTTTTCATATTTCTCTTTGTATTTCACCTGAAGAAGAGGAAACTCGTGTTGGGTAACCTAAACTTTTTCTGTCACTGATGTTGCAAACAGAAAAGGGAAACCGTACATCACTGGCCATTTCAGCGTTCTTCTTGTAGAGGAGGGTGTACTTGTCGTCGGCTACAGGGATCACACAGCCCTTCATCATCTCTTTATCATACTTGTACTCAACCTGATGGAATGATGTGGAAAAGAATCAGAGCAGGATCGGTGATAATAAAAATGATATTTTTAAAAGAAGCATCAGCTCACATCACTCTGCTGCAGGGTGTTTTTGGCAGCATTGAGAAAGTCAGGCCTATCCGTTGTCCAGATCCACTTGTTCTTGGTTGCTTCATACTTCTTCTTGTAATCAAGCTGAAAATGGAAACAAGTGTTATATTTTTATCATAAATTTATTCAGGTCATTTGAGTTCAGTCATGATAAATGGCGGTGTGTACATTGCTGATGTTCTTGTAGGCTTCCTTGGCAGCACGGATGTCGTGAGCCTCAGGGTCCATGTTGATCTGCGCCTTGCTCTTCTCATACACCTCTTTGTACTTCAGCTGAAAGATGAATAAAAACCACAACATTAAAACACGTTTTTGCTACGTTGTGGCACTCTGCAGCGTAGGCGTGTGACAGTGAGACTTACGGTGCTGGTGATCTCCTTGACCTTCTTCATGTGCTGTTGGTGTGGTGTGTCAAAAGGCAGAGTGTATCCCTTCGCCTTGGTCTTGTTGTACTCCATCTTGTAGATGATCTAAGAAGATGCGGGCAACAACATGGTTAGTAAAATACGAAACAAAACATAAAAATGTGAAGGAAATAAGAGAGAAAAAGCAAAACTTACATCAGTGATCTTCTTGCTGCGTTTGTGGGCCTCGTACTCAGGGGTCTCCAGGACAGACGTAAACTTGTCCTTGGCACGTTCATACTGCTCCCTGTACTTCCACTGATGGACAATGATGATTAAAAATAAGAAAGTCAGTGTAGCTCACAGCCAAACTGCCACTGTAATCATGCAGTGTGTTTATTAAATCTCCTCACAAGTTTACTTGATTTTAATTAGCTGCAGCTAATGAGTAAATCTATTCAAGAAAAGACATGAATAAGGTTTTTTTTTTTTATTACTTCAAATAATGTTGTCTACAGAGACAGTTCTGCTGATAACATTATTTGACATTAAATAAAACAATTTATTTAAATTGATTTTATTTTTTCTTTAATTTATTGCTTGTTTTTTCTTGAATACTTTCAGAGCAAAGTCATGAAGCAGCTAACTAGCATGTAGCATATCATGTAATACTGCCTAAAAATTATATAGTATGTCCAGTGAGTGAGATGGTGACATGCACAAATACATGCTTCATTAAATACAGAGGAGTTATTTTCAGGATGAGGATGAGGACAATATGTGTTACTAGGAGTAGATCATAAAAGTCTGCAGTGTTCATGTTGTTTAGTGACCAGTTGTCCATCTTATTCTATTTGTAGCTTACTGATGTTAAAGTGCCATCATGATCTGTTTTGTGCAGGGGGGCTAAAATCTACAAACACATTTAATGAAAAATTAAACTTGAGATTTGCTGCATTTTAATCAAAACTATCTGTGACAGCAGTTGGAAACTTCTGCAGTGCATCTTAAGATGAGTTAGAGTTTCATTAATCAGTGACACATGGTAACAAATGATGAATGGATTAGCCCATGAAAGAAAAAGGATGAAATATGTGGATGTTGAATCATTTTTACGTGAACTGAATGGATGAAAAGATTATCTACGTGATGATTATTTGATATAAAAAGATCTTGTCCAGAAACACCTGCGATCTATGACCTCAGTCATGAGACTGCAGATTATATATTCTAGGTGTTTGTGGACAGCGATCGGTTACCAAAGTTCACTGGTCTTTGGCTGTTTACCTTACTGCCCGCAATGGACTGGTAAAGGGCTGTGAGGATGTCAGGGCGGAACAACTCATTGCAGCCACTCTTTAGTAGATCCTTTGCTCTGGACTTATACATATTCTGTCCACACACGACAACATACACACATAGCATGCCAAAGTTCAGAACAAAAACGGAAACTCAAAGAAACACTGGGAGGACTGGAGCAGAACTCCGGAGATCCAAGTGTAAAGATGGAGCTATTTGTGCTCGCCTGTTCCCGCAGAGCGACAGAAATGATCGTCTTCAGGCTTGCTAAGTTCAGTACCTTTTTTTTTTTTTAGACATAATTGGCATTAAATCTGATTATTTCAATGTGAAATCAAAAATGTATCTGCCTCTCTGCTGGAACAGGAGAGCCATGCTCACTCAAGATAGCTCTCCAGCTGCTATTTGAGTGGCACTATTAACAATAACCTGTAAGGGATAAAAAGAAAGAGACTGGTAGAGAGGAGCTATCATGCGACGTCCACCGACAGGTCTGTCGACAACCTCATGCACCAGTGTGAGGTCTGGAGGGGCGGGCTGGAGGTAGCAGCGGAGCAGGCGGGCTGGTCATACGGCACAACCAGGGCGTTTACCTGGCTCATCTTCCTGTTCTCCCTGGCCAGTTGGTATGTAGGGTCTTCTGTGGTTATGGTGAACTTATCCTTGGTCTTCTCATAACTAGCTCTGTAGTGCCTCTGCTCAGAATTTCAGAAGGTAGTTAAACACAAATGTCTAGAAAACAGTGACTCTGACATCAGCGGAGACTTTCGGGAGGAAAAGAAAGTCAAATGAAAAGTTGATGTGAAACTAAACTAAACAAAACAATTTCTTCCACTTTGTTTAAACATTTCACATAAGAAAGAGCAGGTCATAGATATTTAAAACAATAACTAAAAAAATATCAAGACTTTACAGTTTTACCTCTAATTTAGAAGTCCAGTAAGGAAGCACATAGACATATAAACGTTATCAACAATTTTAGTGCATGTTTAATTTAATAAATCATAAAAATCATTGATACTGCATTGATTTATAGGATGGAAGGACTCACATCATTGATGAGAATGGAGGCATTCTTGGCAGCCTGGAAGAATGGAGTGTCGCAAGTGTACTTGAAGTTTCCTCTGTTCTTCTCAAAGGACGCTTTGTAAAGTCTCTAGAATAAAAAAAAAACAAAAGAAAAGATTAAAGAATGAACATATGCTACGATGAAATGATGATACATTTGAGGCCTGAGCCTCATGTTGAAACTGATGAACGAAACTGATACGACACCTCACTGTACAACGTCTTGTTCCTCTCAGCCTGCACCAACTCAGGGGTGTCCCACACGTAGCAGCCAATACCTTTCAGCCAATCCAGATCCTCTTTGTACTTGATCTAAAACGTGATACAAAATAAAGGATTTTAGACATACATTCAATAGCATGTGCCTTCCCATCAACAGTAAATTTACTGCAGAGCAAATCAAGGATACTCACGTTACTGATGTTGTCGTTAACAATCCTGCTGAAGAAGAACTCAGGACGGTCGGGTATGGACTTCCACGTGCCCAGAGAGTTGATGTACTTCTGTCTGTATTTCACCTGGAATTCAAAGATGAGAAAAGAAAAAGATATGGCCCTGAAAGAGAGAAGTGTGAAAGTAGAGCAACATTTATAACTAATAACGAAAAGCTGCTGACCTCGCTGATGTCATCAGTGACTCTGCGGTGGCAGATGATGTCCAGAGCATCCTTCGCTGTGTGGTAGTGGCCTTTAGAACGCTCAAATGTTTCCTTGTAACGCAGCTGAAAGCAACAACATAATGTCAGATATATTATCATGGCAAGTTCTTTTATTAAACACTAAATATAGCTTTTCTTCATATTTTGCACTTATATTTAAAACAGATCTTTTTGTTGGAAGGTGAAAAATTTTAATCAAGAAAACCAAAAACAATGCTTCTCACTTAAATTAAAATATAGTAACACTGACAAGTTAAGAGTCAAAAAGTCCTTTAACAGAATCATTTACAGTATCCTCAAACTTGTTCAACATGCATACTTACATCACTGGACTGCAGGTAGGCTTTCTTGGCACGGATCAGGATAGGTGTGTCAGCAATGGCCGTGTACCTGTGCTTCATCTTCTCGTACTGGTCCTTATATTTATTCTGAGGGGGGATAGTTATTCAACAAATCGGGAGTTTGTTAAAGAAAATGATATGAAATAGTACAGAAATGTGACTGAAACTAAAGGAAAAACAAAAGAGGAAGCAGAAGACTCACTTCACTGACAACCATTTTCATCCTTCTAGCATGCTGGATGACCGGAGTTTCACTCTCTGCAGTAAAATGAGGTCTCTCCTTAGCTGCCAGACTCGTGTAGAGGTACTGCATGGAAAAGGGAAAGACGCTGATGACACCACAGAGACAGATGTACGCTGTAAGCGAATTCATCCAATGAGCGATGCTGTGTTTCAGCTTGCCTTGTTAGTCAGCTGCTGGGCCCACTTGACTCTCTGAATGTCCAAAGAATTGGCAGAAGAGGTGACTTTGGCCATTTCCTCCTTGCTCTGAGCTTTGTAGATCATCTGAAAACAGATCAGCGGAGGAAGAACAAGTTAAACTTGCTATCTGAAAACAAGCGTTTACTCTTTTTAGGCCCTGATCAGGTGGAACTACTCCTAACAGAGTTGTGTTTGAGAACTCACGTTGCTCATGTGTGTCTTCAGCTCTGTCACACGCTGATACTCTGGAGTATCCAGGACCACAGTGAAGTTCGACAGGTTCTTCTTAGCATCTACATTATAGCCGGTCTGTAAAAGTTAAAAACATGTTGTATAAATAATGCAAAAGGCACAGAAGGAAGTAGAATATATGCATAAAAGGCACGTGCACTAAAAAAAGCAAAGGCATACCCTTAATTTGTTGACATTGCGGAAATGGACCATCTCTGGGGTTTCATACAAGAAGCAGCCGAGGCCTCTCAGCCACATCAGATCCTCCTTGTATCTCAGCTAAAAACACAAATTGATTCCAACAACTTCAACAAAAGTTCTGACCTTTCTTGTGAATATTTGTGCGCAAACTGTGGATGCTTTAGGCATACATCGCTGGTGATCTCATTGACGTGGTAGCAGTGCATGAGCTGGGGCGTTATCGGGAGGGAGATCAGCTGGCCTTTGCTGTTGTTGTATTTCTCTTTGTAGCACAGCTGGAAAGAGAAAAGGAGAAAAAGTTGGCATGAATAGCGTAAACCTTTTATAACAAGGAGGGGGGGGGGGGGGGGGGGGGGATTTGTGCATGTATATTTTCTTACATCACTGAGATTCTCCTGGTTCATCTTGACTTGTTTGATATCAGGAGTGTCGTAGGTTGTGTGGATCTTGTCCTTCTGCTTCTGGTATTGCTCACGATACAGACGCTGGAGAAACAAAGAAATCCGACTTATTTATTCATCAGTTACAGTTTTACAGCATAATTACTTAATTATTGATGTCCCTGCATCCGCTTCAACAATGCAGGTACTTTGTTGTCTTACATCATTGGTGATCTTGTTCGCCTTTCTTGCGCTAACAAAGTTGACACCCTCTGGATGAAGAGTATAAGCCTTAGCCTTCATCATCTCATAGGCCTCCTTGTATTTCACCTGCGCAGATAAGAGCAAAAGTGTGAAATTTAGTTACATCACAGCACCTCAGGAGCAATGCTACAGGCTCTTAGGAAGTGGCATAAGTGTGACAAAAACCTACATAGCTGGTGACGACACTGTTCATCTTAGCCTGCTTGATGAGCGGGGTATCCTTAGGCAGGGAGTAACCAGTGGGCATCAAGTTCTTGTTGGCCTCCTTGTACCAGTTCTGAGAAGATGAAACATCTTTTTTTAGCTTGATCAGTTTCCAGATAGTTAGACATTAACTCATACCAGCTAAGTGCTTTGATTAAATAGAAGTATGATCTATAAAGCTACAAGTAATATAAAGGAAGATGAACTTACATCACTCTGGATATAGTTGGCCATGCGAGCTCTTTCTGTTTCAATGGTAACAGCTGGGGCGCTGTTGGTGCCTTTAACATTGGTGTTGTAATCATAGCGGTAATGGAGCTGAAAGAAGAAAAGAAAAGAGGATGAATTAATATCTGTAATTAAGATAAAAATGTGTGAGTACATGCTAAAAGTTTTTAAAAAGTGTGCTCACATCACTCAGGTTTTGAGCGTTCTGCTTTGCCGTCTCGTACACTGGAGTCTCCGTCACCACAGAGTACTCCTTGAATGCCTCAATACCTTTGGATCTGTACTTGATCTGGAATAAAAACAACAATTAGCGTCACGTCTGACTGAAATATTGTGCAGCATTATGGGAAAATAAGTAGGTGTATATCATATAACTATACAATGAATAGTTTCAAGGTGTAAAAGGAATAGAAAATGATAAATATATCAATAATAAAAGATAAATATAGTGCATTAGACAGACTTACCTCACTCTGAAGGTTACCAGCATGCTTGACGCGGAGAATCTCTGGAGTGTCCCAGGCATAACAGCCGATACCCTTCAGCCAGTTCAGATCATCCTTGTAGAAGATCTGGAGAGAAGTTACACAAGTTAAGCAGTTTTTATTTCTATCTGTAACAATTTTCTTTACTAAAAAGATTTAAGTATTCATCAACTGCTTCATTTGGTAAACTTTTCTTGTTTATTGAAAGTCTAAATGTCTGGTTTTATAAATATAGAAATTATGATTGAAAGGAAAATGCTAACTATCAGAAATAAAATGCAATGAATTGGTTGTGATTCAGCTACTCACGTCACTGAGCTGCTCGTTGACTTTGCGCGCTTGGACATACATCTGCATGTCAGGCAGACAAAACCACTGATGCAGATACTTGCGGTAGTTGATCCCACTGACGGTGGACTGGGTGTTACGAGCAGACAGGATCTCCAGCATGTCTGGGGGAATGTGGTTCTTAGCCTTGGTCTTCTCATAGTTCTCTTTGTACAGACGCTATGGAGACAGACAACAGATGCTTCTATCAGCTCTTGCTCCGAGTATTTGTAGAAAAAAAAGACAAAGCTGATGCAGCTCTTGTCAGAGTAAACACTGAAACAGCAACACACTCTTCACTTACGTCTAGGACCAACTTTCCGACTTTGACGCAACGAGCAGTGGCAGGATCGTCTTCGAGTGACTTGGGCAGACTGTAAACGGTTTTGAACTTCTCGTAATCTTCCTTATACTTCACCTAAAGGGACAAAAGGATTCATACAGTCTCTTGTGTACATATCTAAACATATATCTAAAGATAATATAAACATAAATAAGAAGAATGGTTATGAATACATGAATAAGTAGAAGCTGAACTTACATTGCTGAGGACAACCTTTTGGACTTTGGCATGTTGCATAGCATGTGAGTCATGTGGAATTTGGTAGCCTTTTGCTTTAATTTTTTCCCAAGCATTCGTATAGTTTTTCTGTTGGCAGAAGAAGGATAATATTGTCAACACTTAGCCATCACAGAAACCAACAGATCCTTTAAATCCTGATATTTAAAGAAAGATAAACATTTGTTTTTACTTACGTTGCTGAAGAAGTATTTGAAGTTGTGGCATCTGGCGTAATCGTAGGTATCCAGAACAGTAGTGTACAGGTGCTTCTCTTTGTGATACGCCTCCCTGTAGTTGAGCTGTTGATGATGGTTGTTTGATTAATATTTCTCTTTTATTTCTTCTTTCTTTTTATTTGCTTTCAAAACTCTTTTTTAAAAATGCAGCCTACTCACCTCACTGGCCCAGGTGTGACCCAGGACAGCGGTCACATACTCTGGGGTGTCTGTCACGATGGAGTAGTTGTTGAAGTCCTTTTTGGCTTCCGCTCTGTATTTAAGCTACATGGAGACAACCAAATTATTTGATAAATAATCCTAAATCAACTCTATACACATGACATTTTCTTTGTTACTCACATCACTCTGTAGCTCATAAGACTTCTTAGCACGAATTATCTCTGGTGTGTCCCAGACATAGCAACCAATACCCTTCATCCAGTTCAGATCATCCTTGTAGAACACCTAACAAATGATAACAATAAAACAAACAGTATGTTACATAACAATGAGAACATCTCTACCTTTTGACATTCTGCTTACTGACAGGCAAATCTTTATGGAATAATAATTAGCTATGAGATTCTGCGCAGCCAAGCATGTGTGCAGAATTGTGGACCTACATCGCTGAGAATCTCATTGGTCTTGCGGGCGCGGATGGCATCCTCCTGCTCTGGATGGCAAGTCCACTGGTGCAGGTATGTGCGGTAGAGGACGTTGCTCAACATGTCCTGGCATCGCTTAGCAACCTGGTTAGCGATGATGTCCGGTGGCAAATGGATCTTGGTCTTCACTTGATGGTAGTCCTTCTGGTAGATCCTCTGCAGAGACATGCATTATTTGGATAAGTCCAAAGAAAGTCTGACAAAAAGTTATTTAGTTTAAAAAAATGTACCAAGTAACTTTTTTTTTTAAAATCACTTTCCAACGGCAACTGATAAAAAAAAAAAAATAAAAAAATTAAACAAGAAAAAAGAAAAAAATAAAACCAGCAAAAACAAAACACAAAACAAGCAATAAAAGCAAACTTCTACTGGGTAAAGCGCCATGAAAAGAGGTGCTTCTTACTCATTTAAAACAGGGAAAATTGCTTCCTTGTGTAAAACTGAAAGGGAATTTCTCAACATGGTTATATTCAATATCCAAATATTCAGCCTCTGATCTTGGTGGAGAAGGACGATTATCTTTTTAGCACAAATGACCATTCTTTCATGTCTAGATTTTGACATTTGACCTATTTTTGTGCCCATTTTAATATGTCTTGACCAGAACTTATGGATTTAGGTTGAATATTTCCATATAAACCAATAAAAGTCATCCTCCTTTACGCAGAAAGTGGAATAAATGGACAAACTAATATATTTCAAATCACTTACCAGTCCCTTGTTCTTCTCCTGCGCTCCACAGCGCATCACCTCAGGGAAGTCCACCAGTGTCCCAGCCATGTAGTGACCCTTTGCTTTCTCATGAGCCTCCTTGTACTTGACCTTGTGTGCAAAAAATGAGAAACATCTCAATTTTCTTTACATGTAATCATAAGAACGCATATAATTACTAAAAAAAAATGTTTAGACACTCACATCACTAGCAATCACCCTGCCCTTCTTGCCAGACTGCAGAGGGATGTATTCATGGTCCAGCTTGTAGCCTGTGGCCTTAGACTCATCCCAGTTCAATTTGTAGGATTTCTGAGAACACAAAAAGAGTTCAAACAATTTTAAAATAAGTTGATATCACACATGATATGCATATATATAAATAAAAATCACCAAAGAAATGAATTTATCTGCTGTTTTGACATTACCTCGCTGATGATTTTAGCCACCTCTCTGCTATGGGCCAGTTGGGGGGTATCTTCTGAGCCAATGTAACGACCCTTTTCTGCATTGAAAGTCTCTTTGTATTTGAGCTAAAGCAGAAAGCACACAAAAAGTAAACTCCTATATGACAATGACTTATTCTTTTTTAAAAATTAGGTCTGATTTTTCTTAGATTACATACATCACTGAGGTTGGCAGCATTTGTTTTTGCCAAGACGATCTCAGGACGGTCCACGATCAGGGAGAATTTTCCAAATTGGTCTTTGGCATCCTTCTTGTAAAGTCTCTACAGAAAAAATGACAACATCAAGGTAAGACACAACGTGACACTGCAACAATCTGTGGAATTAAAACACAAAAACTCAAAGACGGGTGCAGAAAACATACGTCATTGAGAATTTCCTGGGCCTTCCTGACTTTGACGTGTTCAACAGAGTCTGCTGCCACCCAGCCACAGCCGCGAATCCATTCCAGGTCAGCTTTGTAAACGTTCTGGTGACACAAACCATAAGAACAAATTAGGAAGTGAAGACATTGCTTCCTCGCATTTATTGATAAAATGCAATCCTAAATCTGTTAGCATACATCGCTTTGTAGATCGTACGCTTTGCGGGCCTGGATGACATCGTTCTGGTCTGGCATGCATGTCCAGTTGTGCAGGCGAGTTCTGTATCTGTCATCGTTCACTTGCATCTGGCATTTCTTGGCCAGCTCAAACTGCAGCATGTCCACTGGAAGGTTGAACTTGGTCTTGGACTTGTTGAAGTCCTTCTTGTACAGAGCATCACTAGCAATCCTGGCTGAGTTCAGAGCCAGCATGAGCAGAGGGTCGTCCTGGACGCTGCGGGCTCCGATGTGGTGACCGACCTGCTTACGGTATCCTTCCAGGTACTTGTGCTACAGAACATAGGAAAATCACTGTCTTAATGGCAGGTCAATTATAATGATAAAACCTAATTTTAATGCTCTCAGTATTAAATAAACAAACTAAATCTTGTCTTACTACTTACGTTACTTTGCACTTTAGAAGTCTGGATGCACTGTTTAATTGGTACAGCATCTCCGGGCATGAAGTATCCTGTGGCTTTCACCTTGTCCCATGCTTCAGTGTACAGTTTCTACAGAAAGTACAAATAATTATTTATTTCTCATGACTAATCAATGTTATCCAGCTATTTTTAGGACACAATAACATTGGCTGAAGGCTAATTTTTTTAATGAAAAATGTAATAAATAAGAAGAAGTCTTACCGGGTGAACATTTTTAGCCACCTCTCTGGCCGTGGCAAGAGTTGGAGTGTCCATCATCGAAAACTTGGTCTTGTCCTGGTGCCAAGCCTCACGGTATTTGGCCTAAGCAGATTGAGAATAAAAAATTTAGTAACTTAAAAAACTTGCGATTTAATCTTCATTCTGAGCGGGTGTCTTGACGAAAGAACTTGACATGTACTAAAAAAACTTCATAATTACAGACCATCAAGCTCACCTCATTCAGGACGTCAGCAGCATTCTTGGCACGGACCATGTCAATTCTGTCTGCAGGCACCATAAATTTCTGCTCATCCAACTTCACACGGTAGCCTCTCTGTGAATTGAAAAAAAAATAAAGTAGCAATCACTGACAATTTGTTCTCATGTTCCTAAATTAACTGGGAATATTGGATATTTAAAAAGGTGTTTGTGTCTCTGAAGTGTCAAACTTACATCAGCAAGGATCTTCTGTGCATGCTTCACTTTCATAACCTCAACGGACTCATGTGGGATCCATCCACAGCCACGTATCCACTCCATATCAGCTTTGTACACAGCCTGGAGAGAAAAATAGGCTGATTTTGTTTTGAAAACGTAAATAATTTGGTATATAGTATATATGAAAGGTAGATTCAGGCTGTGAGAGAATCTTGTCCTAACACAGAAAAATTTTAATCACATATCCACACAAGCACAAGTAATACACTGCAAAGCAGCTCACATCGCTCTGCAGGTCGTAGGCTTTCCTGGCCTGAACGACATCGTTGGAGTCGGGCAGACAAGTCCACTGGTGCAGGCGAGTGATGTAGTTGGCGTGGTTGACTTGAATCTGGCATTTCTTGGCCAGTTCGAGACTCAGCATGTCCACTGGAAGATGGAACTTGGTCTTGGACTTGTTGAAGTCCTTCTTGTACAGAGCATCACTGGCAATCTTGGCTGAGTTCAGAGCCAGCACGATCAGAGGGTCGTCATTGACGCTGAGAGCACCGATGTGGTGACCGACCTGCTTACGGTAACCAGTCTTGTACTTGTACTGTTAGAGAGGAGACAGAAAGGGTTAATGAGAATTCATTAACTAGATCACTGGTTTATGTGAGTTTTTTTTTTCTTTCCTTACATCACTAATGATATCTCTGGAAGCTTTAGCTTTTAGCACAGAGATGGCGTCCTCCTTGATGTGGTAGCCTTTGGCCTTCTGGTCATCCCATGTCTTTGTGTACAGTTTCTGGTCAGAACAAGAGAAATCAGTTATAGTATTTTATACACATCCAATATATCAAATTTAAGTAATTAAGATATCCAGTATGGAAAGAACTTGTAAATAAGGAATAATAAAAACTTACATTGCTAACACTAACAGCATTAGCTTTGGCCAATTCAAAGGATGGGGTGTCATTTGGTATGTGAATGGTGGTCTTTTCTTTATCCCAGACTTCACGATATTTCCTCTGTTAGAAAAACACAAATATTAATGTGAGGTCTTTGTTTTGATGCAGTCATTTATACAGATACTTGTATGAAATATTTAAGAAAGTTCTATTTGAGTTAAGGAAAAGCATTTGTTATTACTCACATCGCTGAGGTTGTCGGCGTTTTGCTTTGATAAGACGATAGCAGGGAGGTCGACAACACTGGTGAACTTCACAGTGCTTGGGGGTTGTCGGTAGAGCCTCTCATTGAGAACAGTCTGGGCATTTCTAGCTTTGATCACATCCACAGAGTCCTGGGGTGACCAGCCGCATCCCCTCAGCCACTCTAGATCAGCTTTATAAACAGCCTGAGGAACAACAATTAAAACAATGAAGATGAATCCATTAAACTGGCTGCATAAAGATGTTGCAAGTAATCTGAATACATTTCAATCTTTCAATCCACAGTACCTATTTCTATAATGATGTACAGTAATCCCTAACAATAAGAAAAGAAACTTTGTCTCCTTTTCAGCTCTCCACAAGCATAAAAACGTCACATGTACTCACGTCACTCTGCAAGTCGTAGACCTTTCTAGCCTGGACCACATCATTGGAGTCTGGTAGGCATGTCCACTGGTGCAGGTGGGTTCTGTAATTGAAGTCGTTCACTTGTTTCTGGCATTTCTTGGCCAGTTCAAGATTCAACATGTCCACTGGAAGATGGAACTTGGTCTTGGACTTGTTGAAGTCCTTCTTATAGATATTATCGCTGGAGATCTTGGCTGCATGAGCAGCGAGCACAATGAGCGGGTCGTCATTAACACTGAGGGCACCGATATGATGGCCGCATTGCTTGCGGAAACCAGCCTTGTATTTGTACTGAAAATAAAAAGATTTCCATTAGTTTCATAATAAATTCTGTATTACATATATATTATATTTGCAGGGACATAAAAGAAAAACAACTGGAAGCAGTCTGTAGTATAAAGGCATAATAAACATTTTTTTAGAAATGGATATAAACCTACATCACTGATGATGTCGCGGGACGCCTTGGCTGCTAAAACAGAAACAGCATCTTTGGGAAGGAAGTATCCCTTGTTGATGGTGTCCATATAACCTTCACGATAATATTTCTGAGGATAGAAGAAAAAAGTAAAGTTTTAATTCATTAAGAGATGTAAAGTCAGCAGTTGCTGATAAGCTAACAGTCTTTAATAAAGTAGTTGGTTTTAAAACCACATGAAAAGCTGCTGCATTACCAGACTGGTGTTGAGTTTGTTCTGCTTGGCCAGGATGATCTCAGGAGTGTCTGGCATGACATGGAGGTTGGTCTTATCACTTTCCCAGGCAGCAACGTATGCTTTCTGTAAACAACAGTAGAATCATAATGAAATGAGATTTCCTGGCACTCCTGCTTGGCATAAAACAAGCACTCTCACAAACTAAAATATTAGTTAGGTAGATCTGCATTCAGGACCTTGTTCATAGTCTGGGCATTGGCTTGAGCGAGGGCATATGGTAGGTCAGTTGTATTGGCAGTGAATTTAAAGTTGCTGGGATGCTGGCGATACTTCCTTTCGCTCAGAATCTCCGCTGCTTTCTTGGCTTTCTCCACATCAACGGAACCAATTGGGACCCATCCGGTTCCTTTGATCCATTCCATGTCGGCCTTGTACACAGCCTGACAGTGGGAGGAAACATAATCATCTCACTTCTTTAAAGAAGAACTAAAAACAGTAGTTAGAAAAAGATTCTCTGTACTTACATCGCTCTGCAGGTTGTAAGCCTTTCTGGCCTGGACCACGTCATTGGAATCTGGGAGGCAAGTCCAGTTGTGCAGGTGAGTTCTGTAATTGAAATCATTGACCTGAATCTGGCATTTCTTGGCCAGTTCAAGATTCAACATGTCCACTGGAAGATGGAACTTGGTCTTGGACTTGTTGAAGTCCTTCTTGTACAGAGCATCACTGGCAATCTTGGCTGAGTTCAGAGCCAGCACGATCAGAGGGTCGTCATTGACGCTGAGAGCGCCGATGTGGTGACCGACCTGCTTACGGTATCCTGTCTTGTACTTGTACTGTTAGGACACAGAAAATGAAATAGTAGTTAAAATAACTATAAGCGTATGTATGAATTTTAAAAAAGTAAAACAGAAAAGCATTGAGCGACGTTACATACATCACTGATGATTTCTCTTCCATGTTTGGCGGCAACAACGGCGACAGCATCAGGCTTTAGGTTGTAGCCCTTTTTGAACATTTTCTCAACATCTTCTCTGTATAGTTTCTGAAAAATAAAAAACAAAAGAATACATGAAAATAAATTAATCATTAAGTCAAATATGAAAGTGACAACAAACTCAAACAAAAAAAGAGGGCAAACGTGCCTGGCTGATGTTGTAAGCATTAGCTTTGGAGAGCAGCAACTCAGGAAGGTCGGGGGTTACGTGGGTCTTAATTTTGTCAGCCTCCCATGCAGCGGTGTAATTTTTCTGTGGAGGTATAGAAAAAGGAAAACATTTGTATATAAAATACCTCAAATTACCAATAAGATTGTAAATAAATGAATCTTATAAGGAAAGCAAGACTATGAAATGACGTTACCTTATTCATGATATCAGCATTTGCTTTGGCTAAGGCCATTGGCATAGCCGTCATGTCTGTTTTGTATTTCAGCGTCTCTGGTTTCTGCCTGTACAGATGCTCGCTGAGAATTTTAGCAGCATTTTTGGCCTTCAGCACATCCAATGAACCGATGGGGACCCACCCAACGCCGACGATGTCTACCAAGTCAGCTTTGTATACAGCCTGGCAAAGAAAGTATAAACATGTAAACACACATTCATACACAGGAGTACATGATATAATACACAGAGAGTGTGAATACACACATCGCTCTGCAGGTCGTAGGCTTTCCTGGCCTGAACGACATCGTTGGAGTCGGGCAGACAAGTCCACTGGTGCAGGCGAGTGATGTAGTTGGCGTGGTTGACTTGAATTTGGCATTTCTTGGCCAGTTCGAGACTCAGCATGTCCACTGGTAGATGGAACTTGGTCTTGGACTTGTTGAAGTCCTTCTTGTACAGAGCATCACTGGCAATCTTGGCTGAGTTCAGAGCCAGCACGATCAGAGGGTCGTCATTGACGCTGCGGGCACCAATGTGGTGACCGACCTGCTTACGGTATCCTGTCTTGTACTTGTACTAATGTCATAAGAATGAAAAAAGTTTATGTTACACCAATAACATCTGACGCACTACATCAATCTATTCTATAAAGAGACACGTGGAGCTGTATGAAAACTCACGTCACTGATGATGTCTCTGGAGGCCTTAGCAGACTTGACAGAGATTGCTTCCACAGGCAAGAAGTAACCTTTCTTGATAGTGTCCTCAAAACCTTGTCTGTAGAGCTTCTGCAAAACAAAAACAGAAACAGGTGCATGTCTAAACTTTTAAGACTTGCAGTGAGGCAAACCTTCATTAAATCTACTTTGATATTCCATATATCAGTAAACTGAATAAAAGGAAAACTACGGCTTCTATCATGTATCAATAGAAGCAGAATTCATCTAATATTCATGTGCAAAAATATGAAGACTAACTTTGCTCATTGTGATGGCATTTTGCTGAGCGAGGACAATTTCAGGGGTGTCAGGTTTAATGTGCAGCTTAGTCTTTTCCTTCTCCCATGCTTCAGTGTAGAGACGCTATAAGAAACAACACAAAAAACACGCTATTATTTGAAGCTTTTGACCAGAGCAATAAAGAAAAAAGCATCCTTTAACATCAAAATGATTAAATTATACTTTGCTCAATGTAATAGCATTATTATATAGTAGCACAAGGTTCAAGACATCTATGGGGTCAGTGAAAGGAACAGAGCTTGTACCTTGTTCATAACCTGAGCATTGGCCTTAGCCAACACTAAGGGCATGTCCTCAGTGGTGATTTTGAAACTGAAGCTGGTTGGGTGCTGACGGTACTTTCTTTCGCTCAAAGCATCTGCAGCCTTCTTGGCTTTCTCCACATCAAGTGAGCCAATGGGGACCCAGCCCAGACCCTGGAGCCACTTCAGGTCAGCTTTGTAGTAAGCCTGTAAAGAGCAACAGCACAGAATTTTAAGTTATCAAATACCTCATAGAACAAGCATTAGCATAGTAGAAAGAGAAGAGATGGTCAGAACTAACAACGACAGTGACACTCACATCACTCTGCAAGTTGTAGGCATGCCTGGCCTGGACCACGTCATTGGAGTCGGGCAGACAAGTCCAGTTGTGCAGGCGAGTGATATAGTTGGCATGGTTGACTTGGATCTGGTTCTTCTTGGCCAGTTCAAAGGCAATCATGTCCACTGGAAGGTTGAACTTGGTCTTGGACTTGTTGAAGTCCTTCTTGTACAGAGCATCACTGGCAATCCTGGCTGAGTTCAGAGCCAGCATGAGCAGAGGGTCGTCCTGGATGCTGCGTGCTCCGATGTGGTGACCGACCTGCTTGCGGTATCCTGTCTTGTACTTGTACTACAAATTAAATTAAATAAGTGAATAATAACATTGCAAAATTTTTGAGTTTTATAAAATAAATAGTTGCAATAAGTATTAAGATCATCCCTTTGACAAATTTATGACTAATGCAAAGAGCAGAAATTGAACTACGTACATCACTGGCAATATCCCTGGAGGCCTTCGCAGCAATAATGGAAATCGCATCATTCCGTAAGTCATATCCCTTCTTCTTGGCCTCTTCATATGCCTGCTTGTACTTGCTCTGCACAAAAAGAAGCAACATGTCTTAATTCGTCTTGTCTAGAATATTTTGAGGTATGCTGTTTCAGAAAACATGACAGCAACTTCTTGATTATGTACAGAAGGACTCACCTCACTGTAGATGATCTTGTTGGCTTTGGCCAGGACAACATCCATCGCATCAGGCATGACATGGATGGAGGTCTTGTCTTTCTCCCAGGCTTGTATGTAAGCTGACTGTGAAGTTATTAATTTAACTTGTTTAGATATTATTGTAAAAGGGCATTTAGAACATTTATGGATTGAACTAACATTGAAATCAGCATACAGCTTGGCAACATAGCACTGCCTGTATATAAAGCCAGATCCCAGTTGAAAAACAGCATAGACTTTGACTTTCATCATTGTTTGCAGATATCATATAAAATAATCAATAAAATATCAAAATCCACCTTAAAAAATGTCTCAATTTCAAATTATTCAATGTTTTCACCCTTTTTATGTTGTTAAATAAGTGAGAAAAGGAGTGAAAATACAAATGTTGAAATAAATGAAGGTGAAGCATCAGGAAGTAAAAATGGATTACACCATACCTTGTTCATAACCTGAGCGTTGGCTTTAGCCAGAACCATCGGCATGTCCTCAGTGGTGAGCTTGAATTTGAAGTTGCTCGGGTGCTGACGATATGGTTTCTCACTCAGGGCCTCGCCGGCTTTCTTCGCCTTCTCAACATCCAGTGAGCCTATTGGTACCCAACCGGTACCCTGCATCATCTTCAAATCCTCCTTGTACACAGCCTGGGTCATAAAAAAGTGATAATTGTGATTAAAAAAAATATTTGCAAAATGCAAAAATGTAAATTTTAAACCATATTCACTTTCCACACAGTAAATGTAATGAGTCACACTTACATCACTCTGTATATCATATGCATGCCTGGCCTGGACCACGTCATTGGAGTCGGGCAGACAAGTCCAGTTGTGCAGGCGAGTGATATAGTTGGCATGGTTGACTTGGATCTGGTTCTTCTTGGCCAGTTCAAAGGCAATCATGTCCACTGGTAGATGGAACTTGGTCTTGGACTTGTTGAAGTCCTTCTTGTACAGAGCATCACTGGCAATTCTGGCTGAGTTCAGAGCCAGCATGAGCAGAGGGTCGTCCTGGATGCTGCGTGCTCCGATGTGGTGACCGACCTGCTTGCGGTATCCTGTCTTGTACTTGTACTATAAATTAAATTAAATAAGTGAATAATAACATTGCTAATTTATCTAGTATTATAAAATAAGAAGTTGCAATACGTATTAAGATCATCCATTTGACAAATTTATGACTAATGCAAAGAGCAGAAATTGAACTACGTACATCACTGGCAATATCCCTGGAGGCCTTCGCAGCAATAATGGAAATCGCATCATTCCGTAAGTCATATCCCTTCTTCTTGGCCTCTTCATATGCCTGCTTGTACTTGCTCTGCACAAAAAGAAGCAACATGTCTTAAGTCGTCTTGTCTAGGATATATTGAGGTATGCTGTTTCAGAAAATATGACAGCAACTTCTTGATTATGTTCAGAAGGACTCACCTCACTGTAGATGATCTTGTTGGCTTTGGCCAGGACAACATCCATCGCATCAGGCATGACATGGATGGAGGTCTTGTCTTTCTCCCAGGCTTGTATGTAAGCTGACTGTAAAGTTATTAATTTAACTTGTTTAGATATTATTGTAAAAGGGCATTTAGAACATTTATGAACTGAACTAACATTGAAATCAGCACACAGCTTGGCAACATAGCACTGCCTGTATATAAAGCCAGATCCCAGTTGAAAAACAGCATATACATTACCATCATTGTTTGCAGATATCATATAAAATAATCAATAAATATCAAAATCCACCTTAAAAAATGTCTCAATTTCAAATTATTCAATGTTTTCACCCTTTTTATGTTGTTAAATAAGTGAGAAAAGGAGTGAAAATACAAATGTTGAAATAAATGAAGGTGAAGCATCAGGAAGTAAAAATGGATTACACCATACCTTGTTCATAACCTGAGCGTTGGCTTTAGCCAGAACCATCGGCATGTCCTCAGTGGTGAGCTTGAATTTGAAGTTGCTCGGGTGCTGACGATATGGTTTCTCACTCAGGGCCTCGCCGGCTTTCTTCGCCTTCTCAACATCCAGTGAGCCTATTGGTACCCAACCGGTACCCTGCAACATCTTCAAATCCTCCTTGTACACAGCCTGGACAAAACACAGCATTTTTCATGGTGAAATTATAATAATTGTAATTATAATAAAAGTAAGGACTCATACTTACATCACTCTGCAAGTTGTAGGCATGCCTGGCCTGGACCACGTCATTGGAGTCGGGCAGACAAGTCCAGTTGTGCAGGCGAGTGATATAGTTGGCATGGTTGACTTGGATCTGGTTCTTCTTGGCCAGTTCAAAGGCAATCATGTCCACTGGTAGATGGAACTTGGTCTTGGACTTGTTGAAGTCCTTCTTGTACAGAGCATCACTGGCAATCCTGGCTGAGTTCAGAGCCAGCATGAGCAGAGGGTCGTCCTGGATGCTGCGTGCTCCGATGTGGTGACCGACCTGCTTGCGGTATCCTGTCTTGTACTTGTACTATAAATTAAGTTAAATAAGTGAATAATAACATTGCAAAATTTTTGAGTTTTATAAAATAAATAGTTGCAATAAGTATTAAGATCATCCCTTTGACAAATTTATGACTAATGCAAAGAGCAGAAATTGAACTACGTACATCACTGGCAATATCCCTGGAGGCCTTCGCAGCAATAATGGAAATCGCATCATTCCGTAAGTCATATCCCTTCTTCTTGGCCTCTTCATATGCCTGCTTGTACTTGCTCTGCACAAAAAGAAGCAACATGTCTTAAGTCGTCTTGTCTAGGATATATTGAGGTATGCTGTTTCAGAAAATATGACAGCAACTTCTTGATTATGTTCAGAAGGACTCACCTCACTGTAGATGATCTTGTTGGCTTTGGCCAGGACAACATCCATCGCATCAGGCATGACATGGATGGAGGTCTTGTCTTTCTCCCAGGCTTGTATGTAAGCTGACTGTAAAGTTATTAATTTAACTTGTTTAGATATTATTGTAAAAGGGCATTTAGAACATTTATGGATTGAACTAACATTGAAATCAGCACACAGCTTGGCAACATAGCACTGCCTGTATATAAAGCCAGATCCCAGTTGAAAAACAGCATATACATTACCATCATTGTTTGCAGATATCATATAAAATAATCAATAAATATCTAAATCCACCTTAAAAAATGTCTCAATTTCAAATTATTCAATGTTTTCACCCTTTTTATGTTGTTAAATAAGTGAGAAAAGGAGTGAAAATACAAATGTTGAAATAAATGAAGGTGAAGCATCAGGAAGTAAAAATGGATTACACCATACCTTGTTCACAACCTGAGCGTTGGCTTTAGCCAGAACCATCGGCATGTCCTCAGTGGTGAGCTTGAATTTGAAGTTGCTCGGGTGCTGACGATATGGTTTCTCACTCAGGGCCTCGCCGGCTTTCTTCGCCTTCTCAACATCCAGTGAGCCTATTGGTACCCAACCGGTACCCTGCAACATCTTCAAATCCTCCTTGTACACAGCCTGGACAAAACACAGCATTTTTCATGGTGAAATTATAATAATTGTAATTATAATAAAAGTAAGGACTCATACTTACATCACTCTGCAAGTTGTAGGCATGCCTGGCCTGGACCACGTCATTGGAGTCGGGCAGACAAGTCCAGTTGTGCAGGCGAGTGATGTAGTTGGCATGGTTGACTTGGATCTGGTTCTTCTTGGCCAGTTCAAAGGCAATCATGTCCACTGGTAGATGGAACTTGGTCTTGGACTTGTTGAAGTCCTTCTTGTACAGAGCATCACTGGCAATCCTGGCTGAGTTCAGAGCCAGCATGAGCAGAGGGTCGTCCTGGATGCTGCGTGCTCCGATGTGGTGACCGACCTGCTTGCGGTATCCTGTCTTGTACTTGTACTAAAGAAAGTGTTAGTTTTAGTCAGACTTCTGATCAACACTCACAAAATGTAGTGCAGAAATACACACAGAAACTTACATCACTAGCAATAACAGTGGAGGCTTTAGCTGCCTGAACTGAAATGGCATCACCACGGAGATTATGGCCCTTCTTCTTTGAGAGCTCATTATCCAGTTTGTAGCGTTTCTGAGAAATGGGAGAGAAGAAAAGTACAATTTTACAAAGGAAACCATTTCTACTGGTGAATAAAAATTTACAGCAACCTGAGTTAATGCTATAGTTACTGGTTTAACAAAATCCATAGATTTTATCCAAGCAAATAAGGAAAATTAGATTTAGCTGCAAAAATGTATCCAGTGATATGCAAGCAATACATCGTACCTCACTGTAGTTTTTCTTGTTTTCTCTTGCCAGAACAATATCCATTGCATCTGGCATTATGTGGATCGTAGTCTTGTCATTATCCCAGGCTTTGGTGTATGATTGCTAAAAGCAAAAATGTAGATGATTGTTGAATTTGTGGGGAAAAAAAAAAACCCCATCAAGAAACATATACGTATAAATACAGTATGTATAGTTATATTTATTTTAAGCCCAGCCTATTACCTTATCCATAATGCGGTTGTTGGCTGTGGCAAGAGTCAGGTCCATTGACTGCATGTCCTTGGTGAATTTGAAGTTGCTGGGATGCTGACGGTACATTTTCTCATTTAAAGCATTTCCTGCTGTTTTTGCTTTCTCAACATCCAAGGAACCAATAGGAATCCAACCAGTTCCTTTCATGTAGAGGTCATACTCTTTCTTGTACTGGTTCTGAAGTTGGATATCAGTAGAAGAAGAACTTATTTATCAGTGTATCATAGTTACAGCAATTCCATATTTAACAAATAAACACAACCGAAAGAATATGTTCTGCTTACATCACTGGCGATGAACTGCATGTTACGAGCCAGTTCGAGGTTCATGGCATCTGGAAGCACAGTGTAGTGGGGGATGAGCTTTTTGTATCCCGTCATAGTTTGAGCAGCAGATGCCTGCTTGGCGTGGACGAGACTCAGCATGTCCACTGGGGAGTGATACTTCAGCTTGGACTTCTGGTAGTCCTTCTTGTACAGCTTGTCACTCTGGATTTTGGCCACCTCCATGTAGTGAACCAGCAGAGGATCGTCCTGGAGGCTGCGGAAGCCAACATGGTGGCCTCTTGCCTTCTCGTATGCCAACTTGTACTTGTACTGTGACAGCAAATATAAATCTTGTCATTCGCAGATACTTAGTGGCTTAAAAAGCAACGTTTTTGACAACTTACATTACTGGCAATAGTGGTACCAGACTTTGCAGCCAGAATAGAGATGGCATCTGGTTTGAGGTTGTAGCCCTTATTGGCCATCTCTACAACACCTGCTTTGTAAAGTTTCTACGAAAAAGTGAAAGAGAAGAGTTTTCACAAGCCATGTGCAGTATGAACCATAGCAAGAAAATAATTTATTAGTTTCTAATGATTCTGCTTACATTGCTCATGTTGAGGGCATTAGCCTTAGCAAGGACGATCTCAGGAGCATCTGGCATCACATGGACGGTGAGTTTGTCTTTGTCCCAGGCTGCAGTGTATGCTTTCTGTAAAAGAAGACATCCGCAAAACAAGTAGTTGTTTTGAATAGTGTTATAGTATCATTCTTGTGGCTTGAAGAGCACATTTAAAAGAGCTGTCACCTTGTTCATGATCTGGTTGTTGGCAGTAGCCAGAACTACATCCATGGAGTCCATCAGCTTGCTGAACTTTAAATTGGACGGATGAGTGCGATATTTGTGCTCACTCAGAATTTGACCGCCAACTTTAGCAGTCTCGACTGAAAGTGAACCAATTGGGACCCATCCAGTACCTCTGACATAGTTATTCCATTCAGACTTGTAGTTCCACTGAAAGGGGAAGTGAGATGTCATGGATCAGGGAGTTGTGCAACAGTTACTTACTGTTATCTGCTCTTAAAACTCAACTGCTAGGATGACACAGGTAAAACTTACATCACTAGACTGCTCATTCATGGTACGTGCAAGCTGTAGGTTCATGGCATCAGGGAGGAGAGAATTAGTGTGCTGGATCTGTCTGTATCCCGTCATAGTTTGAGCAGCAGAGGCCTGCTTGGCGTGGACGAGACTCAGCATGTCCACTGGGGAGTGATACTTCAGCTTGGACTTCTGGTAGTCCTTCTTGTACAGCTTGTCACTCTGGATTTTGGCCACCTCCATGTAGTGAACCAGCAGAGGATCGTCCTTGAGGCTGCGGAAGCCAACATGGTGGCCTCTTGCCTTCTCATATGCCAACTTGTACTTGTACTGTAATAACAGATAAATAACCCTTACTCTAAATGACTTTTACTAGGACACAAACTTCTTCATTTTGAACAGGAATTTATTACTAACTTACATTACTAGCAATAGTGGTACCAGACTTTGCAGCCAGAATTGGGATGGCATCAGCTTTGAGGTTGTAGCCCTTATTGGCCATCTCCACAACACCAGCTTTGTAAAGTTTCTGTAAGAAAACATGCAAATGACCATTATTACATATATCTATATGTAGTAAACAATAATACAAATATTGAATATTTATTTTAATGCTTCATAATGTAATGAAATAACTCACATTGCTCATGTTAAGAGCATTAGCCTTGGCCAACACAATCTCAGGAGCATCTGGCATGACGTGGACGGTCAGTTTGTCCTTTTCCCAAGCTGAAGTGTATGCTTTCTGTGAATAGGGAGAAAACAAACAAACACACGAATTACCACATGTTTCAAAATTTAGCATTTATATTTTGTCACACTGTACACCTGAATATACCACACCTTGTTCATGATCTGGTTGTTGGCAGTAGCCAGAACCAGGTCCATGGAGTCCATCAGTTTGCTGAACTTCAGTGTTGATGGATGGGTGCGATACTTCTGCTCACTCTGAATGTCACCACCAACTTTAGCTGTTTCCACACCAATTGAGCCAATAGGTACCCAACCGGTTCCTCTGACATAGTTGTTCCAATCAAATTTGTAATTCACCTGACAAGCAAAGCAATAATTATTATTACACACCAGGTTTCAAGTTGAAGCTCATCTGGGAATTACGTCTAATTTAGTTCCATTTCAAAGATGGTTCTGATCCAGAAATAACACATGCATGTCACTACAACTCACATCACTTGACTGGGCATTCATGTTTCGGCACAGCTGCAGGTGCATGCTGTCAGGAAGAACCATGTAGCTGTGAGGGACCTTCCTGTAGCCAGTATATGTCTGAACAGCAGAAGCCTGCTTGGCGTGGACGACACTCAGCATGTCCACTGGGGTGTGGTACTTCAGCTTGGCCTTGTGGTAGTCCTTCTTGTAGTTTTTGTCGCTTTGCATCTTGGCTACTTCCATGTAGTGGACCAACAAAGGATCATCTTGTAGGCTGCGGAAGCCAACATGGTGGCCCTTGGCCTTCTCATAGTCCTTCTTATATTGGACCTAAACAAAAAAAGGAAAAGAGGTAGCTGTTTGATGCCAATGATGGTAGGGGCAGATTGGCATTTTTTGTTAACCTCTTCATTACAAGTGAACGCTAATAAAGTGTACAACTCTATTGCTGGCGACCCAGTGGTAATGAAGAGGTATATATATATATATATATATATATATATATATATATATATATATATATATATATATATATATATATATATATATATATATATATATATATATATATGCCTCTTCATTATATAAACTCATATATATTCGTATATATATAAACAGTACATATACTGTATATACATATGAATGTACATATATACAGATCTATTACATACGTTGCTGGCAATATGTCTGCCTTGCTTTGCGTGCAGAATAGAGATAGCATCAGGCTTCATGTTGTATCCCTTGGCAATGTCTTCCAGCCATTTGTGCTTGTAGTGACTCTGTATATATAAAAACAAACAACACAGCATTACCATACTTTTTTGTCAAAAAATAATTAACATGAACACATATTCATATATTTAACTTGCACATGTGGTGATTAAACATTAAAATATTCAATTACATAATCCATGCCCTTACCTCACTCATGGTCTGTGCATTGAATTTAGCCTGGAGGAACTCTGGACTGTCAGATGGCAGATTATAAGTGTGCATGAATTTCTCACCAGAAGCTTTGTAGGCAGTCTAGAGGCGAAAGGGAAAGTTCATCACAAAAACAAAGTAGAAGATAAGATTTGGCCTGAATATACATATATATGACAATATATTTAAGGATGAAAGAAATATCAAATAGAGAGGATATGTTTACTTGGTTCATGATCTTTGTGTTGGACATAGCCAGGACCATGTTCATGGCATCTGTCTTGCTTGTATATTTGAAAGTACTGGGATGCTGGCGGTAGCCCCTTTCATTCAAAGCATTTGAGGCCGCTTTGGCTTTCTCAACATCCACAGAACCAATGGGCACCCATCCTACGCCTTTGCAGTAGTTGTTGTAATCTGATTTATAGACATTCTGTAGGGATACAGTAAACAAAATAACATGTATATTAACATGTTATGCATTCTACTGTGCCATTATATTTTACTAACATATGAACAAAAAGAGAAAAACATACATCACTCTGAATGGTCATCATGCTGCGGCACAGATGCAGGTGCATGTTGTCTGGAAGGAGGAAGAAGCTGTGAGGGACCTTCCTGTATCCAGCCATAGTCTGCACGGAAGATGCATGCTTGGCGTGGACGACACTCAGCATGTCCACTGGGGTGTGGTACTTCAGCTTGGCCTTGTGGTAGTCCTTCTTGTAGTATTTGTCGCTTTGCATCTTGGCTACTTCTATGTAGTGGACCAACAGAGGATCATCCTTAAGGCTGCGGAAGCCAACATGGTGGCCCTTGGCCTTTTCATAAGCCAGCTTATACTTGTACTGTAAAAAAAAAAAAAAAAAAAAAGTATTATGAAAAGCATCATTTAATGTTTGTTTACTTTATTTCAATTATATTAGTACAACCACTGCTTACATTACTGGCAATGTCTCTTGAGGATTTTGCAGCAATGATGGGGATGGCATCTTCCTTCATGTGATGTCCTTTGAGGATATCTTGACGATGAGAGTGAGTGTAGTAATTCTAAATGAAAGTAAATGAATTAATTCACACACATATCAATCCTTTACTAACTGTATTTGTTTATAAACCTGAAAGTAAGTAACTAACCTGGCTGATGTTGACAGCATTGTATCTGGCTTGCATCAGTTCTGGAGCATCAGGTGGAAGATGATAGGTGTGCATGAATTTCTCTCCACTGGCTTTATATTCTTTCTGCATGGTTACAAGAAGGAGATCGAGTTATGCCTGTTCTGAAAGGATGATCCGTTTTAATTAACCTAAATCAAAGTTTTTGTCATTTTTCTAGTCCTCACCATATTCATTATCTTGGCATTGGCCTTGGCCAGTTCCATGTTCATGGAGTCAGTGACGCTGGTGAATTTGATTGTGGAAGGATGCTGCCGATAGTTTTTCTCATCAAGGGCCTTTGCTGCTGTCTTGGCTTTTTCCACATCAATAGAACCAATCGGGACCCAGCCGACTCCCTTTACTGAGGTCTCATAATCCAGTTTGTAGTTGTACTGGAAAACAAGGATTACTAAAGAATTATCACCCGATTTGTAAGTACTGTTTGTACAAATACTTTCATGATGTACCCATTATTAAAAAGGGTTCATTTAAACTTACATCACTGGAATTGTAGTTCATTGAGCGAGCAAGTACAAGATTCATGGCGTCGGGCAGAATACAGTAACTATGGTGATGCTGCTTGTAGCCAGTGAAGGTCTGCACTTTTGTAGCATGTTTGGCCTGAACCAAGCTCAACATGTCCACTGGAGAGTGAAACTTCAGCTTGGCTTTGTGGTAGTCCTTCTTGTACAGTTTGTCACTCTGCATTCTGGCCACTGCCATGTAGTGAACCAGTAAAGGATCATCCTGGAGGCTGCGGAAGCCAACGTGGTGACCTTTAGCCTTTTCATAGGCCTTTTTGTACTGGACCTAGTAGAGAAGGCACACATAGGATTCTTATTATCTGGAATTCAATGAGTTTTAACTGTCATGTGAAGCAGCACGAGGCTGAGTAAACATGGACAGTGAGGATGCATCTCCATCACAAAGAAAAGATAACTCAGACTTACGTCACTGGCAGCGTGTCTGGCAGCTTTAGCAGCAAGAACAGAGACAGCATCAGGCTTCAGGTCATAACCTTTAGCAATCATCTCATGCCAGGCAAGCTTGTAGTAGTTCTGAAATCACAGTTTAAAGACACAAACAACAAAAAACATGGAAATTTATTATACCACAAATGCACGCCTTTGCGAAGAGAAAGAATCAGTGAACGCTATGGCGAGTTAGAAGAAAACATTTGATTTAATTTCTCATTGTCTGCTTTTATGCATCACCTGGCTGACATTGTAGGCATTGCACCTGGCCTGGAGGAACTCGGGCACATCAGGAGGCAGAGAGTACTTCTGATGGATCTCCTCTAGACCCCTCTTATAGAACCGCTATGAGGAAAGCCAAAGAAGACGAAATCACAAACACATTTTCATACAGCTCAACATCACTGAAGGTGAAGTTGATGGTAAACTCACATCACTTCTCTGAAGCTGGTTGACTTTGGCCTGCAGCATCACGGGGTGGTCATCAATGGATGTAAAGGGGATTGTGTCTGGGGGCTGTCTGTATTTTTTCTGATGGAAGCAAGGAAAAGAACGCATGCAGTCAAACATCTCAGCAGCCTTCAAATATAACGTTATTAATTCGATAAAAAGACTTTTAAGGGAAGGCAAGAGGACTAATTATTAAATGGTAACTAATACAATCCATTTATAAACATACCTCATTAAGGATCTCACCAGCTTTCTTGGCCTTTTCTACCTCCATGGAGCCAAAGGTGACCCATGGTGAACCTTTAGTGTTGGCATTGTAGTCAGACTTGTACTCATTCTTTGAAGGAGAAAAGCATATGGAGAGTGTATGCTCAGTTATAAAAATTAGCATGGAGTGTGGTTTTCTGTAATGATTGCACACAAAATTTAAGTTGCCTGGACTGTACTCACATCACTCTGGATGATATTAGCTCTCTTAGCCAGATCCAGCAGCACACTGTCATAAGGAAGGAAGTAGTTGGGGTTGATCTTTCTGTACCCAGCCATACTCGCAATTGCCTGGGATTTCTTGGCCAATGTGACTGAAATCATATCCAGGGGTGTATGGTACTTGGTCTTTATTTTCTCATAGTTCTTCTTATACTCACGCTGTGGAGATATCATTGAGATATAGTTCAAGCGTGCCCTCCCCTCTGCTGTGATAAATATGAAGGATAAAGCAACTGATTTTGAGCTAGCAGCTTACATCACTTTGGATTTTGGCCACATGGACGGAGTGCAAGATCTTAGGATCGTCATTAATGCTGAGAGCGCCAACCATCTGTCCCTTGTTCTTCTCATACTCCTTTTTATACCTGACCTGCAGAGAGGTGGAAAAGTTTTAATTAGATTAAATTGGGGAGGAAAAAAAAAAGCTAAATATTCCACATAAAAACAAAAAGCTGGAGGAGTTATTAAATCTTTCAAGGCTGGCTGATATTGTTGCACACTTACATCACTGGCAATGTTTGTGTGAGCACGAGCAGCAAGGATTGATATGGCATCCCCCTTGACTTCAAACTTCTTCGCTTTAGACTTCTCCCAGTCGTACTTATAACAATTCTGCAGGGAGAAAATGATGCTGCTTAAGTACCTGAAAAGTGACTATAAATAAAAAACACATGCGCATAAATGTTCGAGACAGACAGTAACCAGTACGTACGTCACTCAGGTTAAAAGCGTTAACTCTGGACTGGATGAAGAAGGGATAATCTGGGGGTAGACTGCATTTGAACTTTGTTTCTTCATACTTTGCCTTGTAGTTTAACTGCAAAGAAAACAAAAGAAAAAAAACAGAACTTCCATTACTTTCAGGTGGTGTGCTGTTTGATTTCCTGACATTGGAGGGCAGCAGTGCATTGGCTGGAAATTCTGACTTATCCTTTCTCTGCTTCCTAAGGCCCTCACTGATCACAGGGTTTATTCTGGGCCAACTGAATGCTTGTTTCTATTTATACCGCGGAGAAATGGTTCTCCAGTTTCCATGGAGCCCATAGAAAGACAGCTGGGCTGCACGGATGATTGGGCACATTTACCAGTGATCTGCATTTCTAGGAGAATTTGATCGAAAGGATTAATTGATGATTGTGACAATTTCAGTCAACAAATGGCCAAAACAAAATATAATTACATTATAAAGAAGCAGATATAAATCAGTCATAATAAACCAATAACAGATATATTGTCGAGGTATTATTACATCATATTACAACGTTGTAATGCACTAGTTTAAATCATAATGCATGTCAATACATATGAGTGGAAAGGTGGTCCAAAAAGTGAAACATACGTCACTTAGCTGTTTGGCGTTGATTTGGGCCTGAACGAGGACTGGTGAATCTGCGACTTGTGTAAATTTCACAGTGTCTGGATGATGCCGGTAAACTTTCTAAAAATAATAAAATAGAAGAAAAAAAAAAAGTGTCACACATATAAGTATGCAAAATTAACAGTGCATCTTTCAGCAAGAAGATTTTTTTTATTTTTTTTTTTTTTATTTTGAATTTTAAAAAAGGACTTTTAAAAGAACAAATATTAGTTACAACAAACAACAAATAAAATAGGCTTCTTAAGTTCGAAAAGGGTTTTGGAAGAAGTTGGGCACTTATTTAGTCTGAAACCCCCTTATCAATGACACCGTAAAATTTTAGTAATACACATTAAATTCCATAACAATAAAACTTAAACAGTACACAGTTGTATACACACAATAAATCACAGAATTCAACATACATTGCTTTCAAAAAATAACCTTATTTGCCTCATAACTTTTAATTATCTCATCCTTCAGCAAGAAGATATTCGATTTAGCAATCACAACTTACATCTTTACACTGCTGAAGCTTCTTTGTTGCTTCATATTCAGGTGTAACCGTTTGAGGGAAGAAGCATCTGGTTTTAATGTCTTCATAATCGGCTTTATATATTTGCTGTGAAAAAAAGGGACTTTTTTTTAATAATACATGAAAAGGAAAATGAGAAAATAAAACCAATGATAGCGTACTGTGATTTACCTGATTCTTCATTTCCTCAACTTTCTGGCAGTGAAGCATATAGAGGTCTTCATAGCTGCCAATATAATGGCCCTTCACCTCATTTTCATACTTTTCTTTGTAACGAGCCTGAAGATATGACAGTAATTAAATGCATGCATTCATGAAAAATAAAAAATACCTTTTTTTTTTTTTATAAATGAGAACATGTGAGGTTTTTTTTTTTTTTTTTTACATCAGTAAACCGTTTGAGGACTGCATCCATCTGAAACTTTGGCGTATCACAGTAGTTGATGCTGGAACCCCTGGCTTTCTCGTAGCTGGCCTTATACACTTTCTGCAAAGAAGTGTATGAGAAAAAAAGAACACAAACAAACTGTCACTAATATAATAATCCACACTGAGACACTGGATCTTATCATTTAGGCTATTTATGCCCACTTCAGTTACTCAAGTGGTCACCTCAGTCTTTGATTAAGACTAACTCTAACATAGCTCAGCTATTCTGAGTTGAAAGAAAATAGCTATAATATTTTCTGTGAAATGTAAAACGACACCCACATCACTGAGGATGGTGCCAGCATATCTGAGCTGTCTCAGGAGCGGATTCTCTGTGGCAGGGAGCGTGTTGTAGTCGCACTGCGCTTTTGACTTCTCATATTCCTTCTTGTATTGGACCTGAACACAGAAACACATCAGTGTCAGTAAAAGAACTGTAAAAGGATGGTGAGGTTTATTCACATAGTTTAGGTAATGACATAAGAAGTGCATCTTTATTGTTTTCCAACGCGATGCAGGTTTGGTATGTGTGTGGATGTGTGGGTGGATATGAGGGATGCAGGAACTAAAAAGCCTTTTGAACGTTGTTCCTGTGTACTGTTGACACTATACACTGAATCCTTGCAGCAGCAGCAGTGATGCAGTATGTGCACAAAACAGGTTCTGCGTCAGTGTATTCAGGCTGTGGACTCACACATTGCCCTCTGAGACATGATTTATCTTTCTGATGTGTCTTGCACAAGACTTAGGTCCTGTAAAAGCTCTGAAACCTTTTGTGTATTTGAGCTTTTGCCTGCTTACCTCACTAGCAGCAATACGAGCCTTCTTGTTTGTGCTGTAAACGGGCGTGTCCGTTTGCATGAAATAAATTTGGTCTTTTGAATCCTCATAGCGTTGAGTGTATTTTCTCTGGAAAAAGAAAAACACAAAACAAAATATTCAGGTACATTCATGCACAACAATACAAACCTGAAAATTTGCCTGGTAGTTTGCACTTACATCGCTGAAGTTATCCATTGCCATCCTGGCGATGGCGACATCAAAGTAGGGTGTTTCACACCACTGACCCTTCACATTTTTATTGTAATCTTCCTTGTATTTAAGCTGTGGGGGAAAATAAAGAGAAATTGTAAGTAATGTTAGTAGAAAGCTTTTTTTCCTGTATAAGTAAATGACAATTTATCAATATCACCACATCAATGTACCTTTGAAATCAGTAAAATTGCAGTAATATGAACTTATTGTTAGCCTGTCCTTCCAGCTCAGTGTGGCCATTAATATTACACAGCAGGTGGTCATTTATTCCTTGATGCTTGGGGTTAGCTGGTGTCCGAGGGTCCTGTTTCTAAACAAGTCCACTCTCTAGGCTACCGTGTGACTTTTCAAAATGTAGTTTTGTTTTGGTTTTTTTTTAAGCCTGGTGAAGCTTGCCTCAACAAGGGAATTTATTACAATCTCTGAAGCCATGTACATACATACCTGGGTCTCTCACAAAACGAAGATAAGTTTCTACAATTTGGCCTGTCATTCACTGTCGTGGAATTTATCCGATGAGAAATAAATCTATAGATCAACTGTTTTCTGTTCAATTTATTGACCATGTATAGATGTACAGATTTACTGTACAGTGCAGATTTACGACATTAAAAATGATTCTGTCAAAAACCTTCAACCAAAGTGAAAATGCATGCAGACATATGTAACTGCGTTCCGAAACATCACTGCCTGTGACTAAAAAATCTGCGACCGGTGTTTACACTCAGAAATGGCACGGATGTTGTTAAATGTACCTAATAATCTGCTTATGCATTTAGCCGTGGACATATTTTTTTTTAAAGGACGAGGTGGTGTGGACGCGTTTTTTTTCGCTTTTACAAAAACCTGGCTGCGTGTTTAGATGGCCTAAAGGAGCATGTACGAACTAAGACGCTTGTAGGGAAAATTATTCTGTCATAACTAATGAACGCTTTGCAGGAAGTATTTTATTATGCTCTTATAAATGAGTAAAGAGAGAGTGCAGGACAACACTCGATGCACTGTTTCTGATTTTCTACTGCCTTCAGTAAATATTTATTCCTAAGTTTAACTGTTTAGCTAAAGCATCCTGGTAGCAGGATTAAAAAAAAGAGGGTTGGAAACATCAGCGTCTTTACCTACAGCAAGTTGTGTTTGTGTTCCACTTGAACAGTGTGCTTGTCAGTAAATTTGACTTACATCACTGCGCTGATGGGCCACTTTCTTAGCCAGCTCCACTTCAGGAGGATCAGGCAAGGATGTGTACTTGGCTTTGCGCTCATCATGACCCTTCTTATAGATGATCTGTAGGCGGAAAACACAGGAAGTGATTAAATTCATTGAGGAAGTTAACTCTTTAGCATCATTAAATACGCAGTCTGACTGTGATTTATCTACTTTTTAATGAAGTAGATAAATCACATAAATAAAAATGAGCTCAAGAAGAGGGAAAGGAAAAGGTTCATTTTATTGGTCTTTAAAGTTAAATGGAATAACTATTGATGATCGATCTGGCTCAATAGAAACAAATGGATTCTGGAAAAAAAAGGTGTTAAATGTCTTTCAAGTCAGTAATGTATAAAAGTGCATCCCACTCCAGACACAACTATGTTATGAAGCAGATAATTCACTGGAAGGATTTACCATTACATGTTACTTGTCCTATATTATATGTAAAGTTATAAATCAGTCAAATCATTTTTATATTCATGTAATACTGTGGAGATTTTTCTTTTTACAGCTTTAAAAAAAAGAAAAGAAAAACTAGCCACAAATAAATCTGTATTTACCTCATAATTATTGTCACATAAAGTGAATCCTGTGTATCACTGACATCGATAAATTTAAATAGACTGAACTGAAACGGTAAAATATGACACGCAACAACTCCTCAGTGCAGCATTTGCTTGGACATATTGTTAAAATGAATGGTAATACATACGGTAATGCCACATTGTCCAAAAGTCTCACTTACATTCAAAATCTGATTGATGCTACTCGATATATATATATATTTTTTTTTAGCTGATAAATGAGTATTTGTAATTCCTTCAGCTTACATCACTGAGGACCTCCTGAGCCTTGGCTACCCTGCGCAGCTCAGGGCTGTCGCTGTAAGGGTAGTACATGGTCTTGTCTTCATCCCAGGCCTCTGTGTAAAGTTTCTGTCAAGGACAGATGCACAGCTTACTTCCTTCATAACAAGTGTCTCAAAAAGATGCTATTTATATGAAATTATCAGGGGTTTTCTATTTTTGGGCATCAAATTTAAATGCATCGGACTTACTTTGCTGTAGTTAGCAGCATTCTTTACAGCCAGAACCAGCTCAGGAGCATCAGGAGGAAGCAGGTACCTGTCCTTCGTCTCATCCCACTTCTGTCTGTACAGGACCTGCGAGAGATTAACAACAACATTGATGGTAAACAGGCAGATTGAATGATTTGGTGATTTATTTCACAATGTTTCCATATCAATATATAGTAAGTGTAAATAATTTACCTTGCTGATCAGCTCTGACACACGCTTGACGTGGGCAATCTCTCTTGCTTCACCATCAAATAAGCTTGTTGTTCGGACCTTGTTTCCCTCCATGCGGTATTTAACCTGATGGTAATACATTTAAGTCAATGTTACTCTTAATTACAGTACGATCAAAGTTCATTTGAGAAAGGGAGTTTGAGTTTCCCATCATAATTTTGTTTATATTTACAGTCTGTTCTTCACATTCATGCTGACAGACTCATAAGTAATTTCATTTTCTTTAGGTCATTTCATAAAAATGGATGGAAAGCAGTCATTTTCCAATCCAGTACTCCTGCAACTCTTATCCTTAAACTGTGTGAGGACCAGCACCACAGTCCTCGGCATTACCTCACTAAGTTGCTCCTGGGCCTTCCTGATGCGGATAATTTCCGGGGTTTCGGTTGTGATGGCAGGAGGCGTTCCTCTGGACAAGTCATAAGCCTGGCGGTACTTATTCTGTCACAGACAACAGCGTTAGTCAAACTTACACAGAGAGAACAGAAGGTGAAAGGAAGACTTTATTAGGCTTTATTAGTTTACAAATCAAATAAACCTGAAATTGATTTCTTACATGGCTGAACTGCTCCAGCATCTTCTGGCTGTGGGCCAGGTATGGAGTCATGAACTTGGAAGTATCAACCTTCACCTTCTTCCTAACTCTCCTGGTGGGCAAGCCGGACTGGAAATGAATGGGTTTAGACCGTCAATAAAAAAATTAATAAGCTGAAAAAAGGAGAACTCACTACAGGAACCACAATGGAAGGAAACCAAAAGCTGCATCCACAAAGGTGAATGAAAGCATATTATATTGCATGAGGCATATTTCTGACTAAATAAGGATATGCCATGTTTAAAATGAAGCAAGTCCTCTTGATAAGCATGGCGGGTTTGCAGTATTACTCACCTTCAATAACTGATATGATGCTAGTTAATGTTTATTCAGCACTAATTTAATCTCCTTGTAAGTCAGCGGGTCAGAAGAATGGACTAAAACCATGCTAGATGAAGAGTAACTAAAGGACAGATGAATCCAAATCCAAAAGACTTTAGTACACTGTGAGACCTACAAAATCCATGAGTTAATTTAGGCTGCATGCAATAGAAAGCTCAGTGACACAAATACACATAGATTACAGGGTATTATCTCTATTTGTTGAATGGTAGCTAAAGCAACAGAGGGCCAAGATAAAGAAAAGGCATTAATGGTCTGTAAGTGGGGTATTTTGTCCAGTTGCAGGTCTTCATGCTGAGTTTAAACTGATAAGTTTAACTTAAGCTTTAATGGCCCAACAGAAGACATGCAATCCTGAGAAAGCTAAAGACACAAAGTGCTGAGAGAGTCAGTCATCCTTTCAGCCATGCAGACACAAGGGTATCCTGCCCTGCTTGAATTGTTGTACCCTGGGAGGAGGTGCTTTACCTGAAGGAACTGAGTCTGGTGCTCAGTGTGAGTCGTCCTCATCTGCTCAACATATTACAAATATAGGACACACTCTGGGTTTTATGAACTTCCAAAAAGAGTTATGGGAGAAACAGCACAGTATTTTTAGATTGAGGGTGATTTTTCTTCAGCTCTGGTGTTACTGCCACTCGCTCTTCCTCGATAAAAAGTTGCTTATCACTATAAATGCACCTGATTAGCAGCTGTTCTATAGAACATTACCAAACAGGTCATCAAGTTCATGAAACTAGATGAGTTTCCTCATTTTTGTCAGTAAAGAAAGGCCAAATCCGCAAACATGAATGGACTATGATGTCATTGTGAAAGCAGTCAAATTAAGCTTGTATTTTACAAAGGATAAAGTTATATTAATATCCTCAGAGCTATGTGAACCAGGCTGCTTGGACTCTTTGATCCTCAGACTACATTTATAAACACCAGATGACAATAATTCTATTTTTATTAGTCATATTATGTATTATCGCTCCTGTTATCAGTTGCTACAGCAGCAAACAGACTGTTTAGACAGATTCATGATATTGCTGATATTCTGTTGACAAGCAGCTTTCGCCGCTTTAAAAGACTGGTTCACCTAAAAAGAGAAATATATTTCCTACTTTTTAAAGTAAAACTTTAAGATTCAGTTAGTTCTGGTTTGATTTTGTCTTGGATTTTTTTTCCTTTTAACCCATCAAAGTGCAGATTGGTTCTTGTGCTAGTATAGTGCCATGTTAATTTCAAACTTTTTTTTAAGGCTACAGAGGTTATAAAGCCTTGCAGCATCAGCTGAGCTTATTTTCAGTGTAATTTAATTAGGTAGACAATTTTAATGTGCAATTATGAAAAGTGTCCATCATTGAAACATCAGTAATTAATTGTTTTAAGTAGGCTAGTGGATATATAAATTCTTAATAAAGGTCTTCCAAATCTTATTATATTTCAAATCTCATCATTAAGCTCATCCAGTTCCTAACTATTTTGGCCTCAAAGTGTCTAGACTTGCTTTAAATCTGGTCACGTAAAACCTGAAAGTGTAGGCATTCCCAAATGACCTTTTAAAATCATTATAAGCAGGTAAGAAAAGATAGTGCCACATCACTGAGAAAAAAGCTAGTTGGAAAGAGTATAGCAAACAAAAGCAACATATTCTGTTTACTATTAATCCCTTATTTTTTAACTAAATGGACAAAACTTGTGGGGTTTTTTTTGGTTACAAAACAGCATTCCTACAAATGTCATGCTTCATGGCATTTCTTATACACAGAATAACTCCAATAAACTTCCTTCTTCTAGGGAAGTAGAACAATGATACACCTGGAGTCATGCAGAGGTGAATATTATTATCTAGGAGACTCCAGAAACTTGGAGAAATCCTTTAAGTCTGCATAATTTCTAAGAGAATGCTAGCCAGAGCTGAGAGAAAGAACATCTCAATCACTTTAAACAACATTCGTAAGAGGCTTTAATATCCAAATCTATCAGACAGGAGAGAACCATAGGTGTAGATGGGCACTGAGTCAGTATTAGCTACACATCCCTACAATGCAGTGTACAACAAACCCTCCTGTACAATGCCATGTTGATCAGTGAATCTGCCTCCTTTAAGCTCATTTCCAGCTCTGTAACGTTAACATGTCAAGAGTACTGGAGTGTGATTTACAGCACAGTGGCTCGTCTCATTTTCACCTCATCTCTCGCTCCCGCTTTACTTCTCCCTCCCCTCCATCTCTCTATGTGCTGCAGAAGTCAATTTCTAAATTTGTCTGAATGCCAGACAGAACTTTACACTCCTCCTATTACTTACAAAGAAGTTAAGTAACTCATTAGTTAAAAGCAGAAAATCAGAATTACCAATGTTTACAGGTAAAAATAAGCACATTCTTCATAAAAAATAACACAAAGCTAAGCTAGGACTTTGTAAAACATGTAATGTATGTGTCAACTAAACAGCACTATGTTTTTCCCCATTCTGTAGAATAGATAACAAGCCGTCTTACATCTTTTTGAGAAACAATGCAACTTTTCTCCACAGTATAGATGAAAGCACTAGTGAAATCAGAGTGTATTGATTTGCTATCTATCCATCAGTCCCACCTCCCAAATGATTTGCATCTTTGCAGTAAAGATGGCAAATCTACTTTAAACTGTTGATGTGTTATATGGGAGTTTAATGATTTAAAAAAAAAAAAAAGACGAAGCTTTGTATGATAATATAAAATTATGAGGAACAATCATTCAAGCTCCCCTATAAGATATCATCAGTATGAACAAATACAAGGCAAACTTTAACCCTATTTCACCAGGAAATATGGGATTAAATGTCAGCCTTCTGCTTTCACTCTTCCATCAGACACTGCCACGGAGATCTTCAGACAAAACATTTCACACATAAAATGGACTTTCAATAAGACATAGATATCCTGAAACATCGCAAGAAATGACGGTCAATCAAGTAATCTGGAGAAAATAGGATTGTAGAGTCACTGATGAAGAACTTCAACGGGTTATTTGAAGCGACAGACAAAATGGGAACTTTCGGACCATGGCAGAGTACCAGGATGCATGTAATGCAAGTTTAGCACTAACTAAACTATAGGAAGGATGCCGTCTCCTTACATGATTGATTTGGGTAACTTTGCCTTGTGTGTTCATTAATAAACTTAATATATATTCTTAGGTCATATGCAGATAGTTGTGCATGTAAAAAAAAGCATGTCAGTTGTGTAATGACTGCATCACTAGATTGCCTTTTCTCATGTTGCATGACTGCAATAAAACAAAGGGAAAATATCTGAACAAACACTGTAAAATATTTTATTTATAGTAAATGAAGAGCAAAAAGGGACTTAAAACTGATTAGATAGTTTAAAAATCGATATATCAGCAGACATGGGGTCAATTCCATGAGGTGCTAGCTGGACCAGGTCTCATCACTAACTTAACTATTCATCGGGCCTAAACATGCAGATCCAGTAAATGACTTCAAATCTTTAATCTTTTCTAAATCACGTCGTGACAGGTGAGAAGACATCTGCTTACCTCAACCACGGGCTCCTCCTCCTCCTCCTCCTCCTCAAATTCATCATAGTCATCTGCAGTTTCTTCCATTTTGGCACAGCTTTAAAAGCTCTACACAAAACAGAGATTTACATTTTCAGGCATCCTTCATTCTAACACCAAATAAGCATTATTCAGCTTGATACACCGAGGAGCATATCTAATGGGGGAAGCATACAGAGCTCAGAATGTTCTTTTTTAATCACTAACATCAAAACACAGTTTTCAAACAGCACATACTGAGGCTTAGGCAAGACATCAAAGAACAACCCCACCACAGTTATTTAAGGATGCTTCCAACTATCCCATTGGGCCTAATTACCTTATTTTAAAAAATAAATATATATATTTATATTTATATATACATATTTTTAAAAAAAACACCTTAAAATACTAGAAAAATGTGTCACCAGCTATTTGATGTTTGACCAATATGCTTGCCATACCAGCAAAAGATTCCTGCAGTATTTCCTGACTGTAGGGAAGCTTCACTTGCCATCCACTAGGGTCTCAATCTGACCTCGAGCCTGTGGTTTGCCCCAACCCTGAACAAAATCATACAATGTGTGAAATGCCACACAAATGTTACCGTCAATAACTACAACATGTAATAACAATGATAGAAAAATTAGATTAACAAGCTGAGTGCATTATAGCTGGCCCCTGACATTGATTGTGAGACACCCCCCCCCCCTCTCTTTACATGCCACAATACAGCTTAGCAAACTGTGCCTCCTGGTTGAAGCTTGGCGACAGCTGCCCAACAGTGTTCCAGCTATTTGACATGTAAGCTAATGCCACAACCTGATTGGTTGACTCTGTTTAGCAAATGGAGGTGCAATGCCTTCTGAGGCTGCAGGTTAAATATAGGATGGCATACTAACTACCTTTTTTTAGCACTTGATTCCTTTGTTTTTCTAATTAAAATAAAATTTCATCTCTAAAATATGAAGAAAAGTTGACATAGCAACAGATGTTGAGGTTTTGGAAAGAAGTCAAAATGCCAAAACTGGTGCTGATATTTCAGGTACATCCAAAGCTGGTCTGATTCGACTTCAGTCTTGAAGTTCTGGATTCTTCGGTTATTCCTTTAATATGCAACAAAGCGTCCAAACTCCTTATTCCTCAGTCAGCTCCTCCCAGATCCGGATGGCAGCAGAGGATGGAGACTAAGGATGTCCGAGCAGATGGAAAGCCATGCAGGGTGTGGAAAACAGGGCTATTTTGCGGTTCTATCCTTTCCTTTGCTTACCAGTTATCTTTAAGTTTAAGGGTCTCCCAAGCCGCCAAAGCCTCCCTAGCCTCCCTCCAGAGAAACGCTGGGCGACAGCACACAGCTGCACTTTCTAGCCAGGTTATCATGTGGCTGACACAGCCAATCAGACACCAGTGCTCTCAGGTTTCAACATCTAAATATACCTAAGTGATCATTTCAGAAGGGAGCACCTGTTGAGGCTAACACATCCGCGGTACAGTTATGAGGAGGGCAGTGGAGTGTGAGTGGTGAGGTCTTAGGAACACAAAATGACAACAATACCACCCAGTGTGAATGTCTTTGTGGAGATGATGCTGACATGAGGAACTTTTTTGGGCTCTTTTTCCTCATGAAACATGTGGAAATACTCCTGTCAGCAACTAAAGGTACCAGTATGAGTCTGTTAGGAGTTGACTGGCTTCAGGGCCAGAATGGGTGAGCTGGCTCTGTTGAGGTTGTCCGTCAGCTGACCCTGAGCCGGCTACCTCCTGTCTAGAATCAGGTCAACAAACTAAGGAACCTGTGAAACATAACTAAAAGGATATGTACGTCCCCACACATATAAATACAAATCAACTGATATTTTCCAAGTATCTGAAGGGACTGTGCTTAAAAAATGTTTTGATTTATCTTGAACACCCTCTGAGTTTCAGATAGGGCTATTAGAAATGTATCTCTTGGAGATGGTCTAATTTACACATATGAAGATTAATCAATTTTCTTGAATGTTAAAGTTTCCCCTCTTTATTTGTAAGGAATATTTACTTATTCTATCTGTAGAGTACTTCATCAAATCAAGTTTTTGAAAAATATTTTACAATTAAAATGTATTCTTAAACTGCACAAGTTGAGCCATTTCACCAATATTTAGCTTAACCCTTTTATGCATGATTTAATAAAAAACAATGCAACATTTTTAAATACAGTATTTTACCTCTACAGACATATACAGTGATACTTTTATCAGTGATATTCCAAATTTATCATAATTTATTGTAATGTGTTCAATAAAATATTAATAAGATAATATATAATAATAATTTTAGGTAAATCTTTTATAAAAATATAGCTGCATTATTTTCTTTTCCAATTTATCACAAAGGCAAATTTGCATAATTACATTACGTTAAATTATTTCATATTTTCATTTATTCTCCAGTGAGAATGGAAACATATTCAATGACTCACTAACATCCACTAAAGTGGTTTATTTTTAAAAAAAAAATTAATACTATCCTCATTCATGAATATATAAGAAAAAAAAAACTTGTAAATAGATGTCCACTACAGGACCACTATGCATGAAAGGGGTAAAATATTTAATATCACAGCAAACATCTTAACATTAATTTAAAAACTTCTGTTTGCTGGCTCAGCAAGAACATTCCTACATCACATATCTCTTTACATGCGCTTTTTCAGTTCTAACACATGCATTTTATGCGGTCTAATGAATCAGACGTTGCAGCATGTATGACTGTGAGCGTACAGGGATGTCTCAGTGTGTGTGTGTGTGTGTTAACACCATGATGGACTGTGATTTGTCCATGGTGTACCGAGCCTCTTGCCCTCTGGCTCTCCAGCCTCTTAAAAGCAGAAAATGGAATGGATGGAGAAATGTTTGGGGGCATTAAGTAGTTTGAATGGAGAAGTAAAGACACAGCTTGGTATGAGCTATGGATGTATTTTATGTGTGCTACATAATTCATCAGAATAATTCAACACCTTAAAGAACAAAAGACTGAGACTGTTGAGTTTAATTTTTTTTACGTTTTCTGGTTGAGCAGCCGTATGTGTTTTACATGACACAAGTGCATATAAAGCATTGTATTTAATAGATATATTCAGGACTATTTTTTATAAATGCATTTTGTAAAGCTTTGGGAAGTCAATATATGTCATTTTCTATGAACATGCCTAAGAGTGTGAATATAAGATGCATGTTTTTCCTCTAAATGATGTGCTTCCATTTCTTTGGTATGCCTACACTCTCACTTTTTGTGCCAGAAGCAGAGAGGGTGCAACCTGGGGAAAAAAAGATGGACAGCAGCAGCTGAATGCCTCTCTCCTCTCTTGAAAGTTGTAATGACGCTCAGATCCGTCATGAACCATATGACTGCAGCCTGGTCATATTAAAGCATCCTCAAAGTTATGACCTGGCCTGCAAACCTATAAAATAATTCATGTATTAACATTTAAGTTGGTTAAAAACAATCATTTATGTATTTTTCTTCTCTACTTAACTACACTGTAATATGCTCATTGCTTCTGATATTCTTTTCCTCTTTATAGTCAACTATGTAGATCAAGTCATCAAGTTAATATCTGTCTTGATAAAAGTTTCACTTTTAAAAATGAAAAGGAATGTTCTGACATGAAAATATATGTTATTAAAAGAAAATTAAGGTTTTTAAAATATTGCTTCAAATTCACATGCTGTAGTTGATCACAATTGTTGATTCAATGATTCTTGCAACCAAAATAATGAAAGTGAGAGGAAAGATATACAAACTGCATTATGTTTAGTCACTGGAAAAAATGAGTGATGACCAGTGAGACCAGAACACAACAGCTGCAGCAAAGGCAACCAAAACATAAGCACAGCCAAATGCCAGTCCTAGTCCATCCACATGTAAAAAAAAACAAAAAAAAACCAAATTACTTCCACTGAGGTAAGAAGCCTAAAATTAAATGAATTAGTCAACCACAGAGCGACTTTAGAACAGGATAAGCTGCTGTTAACCACATAAAGATGCACAGCTGCCACTGACCTTTTCAAGTCTTTGTGAAACAAGTCATGACTTGGGTTTGTCAGTACTGAGAAGTTGTCCTGATTTGTTTGTTCCTTTATGTGTTGGGGTTAAATAATGTTAAATAAAACTGCACAACTTGCTTCAGATCTCTTCCTTCTGCTCTTTTTCATCCACGTATTTGGATGTGTCTTGTGTTTGTTATTTTAGCTTAGGAATACATTAAAAACTAAAAAAAAAGAAAGTTTTTGCAATTATTTCAGGATTGTGATAAATAAACTGAATAGTTTCTACTTTTACATACATTCTCATGTTTCTATTGTAAGCAGTACCTTACAAAATTCATCACCATCTTGACATCTTCAAGCATTTTTATGATTTTTGTTGACTTACACCCTGGAAAAAAAAAAAACTGATTTTTTTCTTTTTTTTTTTTTTCATTCTTGCCAAAAAAAAACAAAAACCTGATTTTTAATAGTTAATAATTAGAAATAAGAACAGCCACAGCTCACACACATAAACGCTTTGCAACTTTGGTTTTTTTCTTTCATTTAGACCAACTTCCTCAGTCCTAGTGATGAGAAACAGCATGATGCTACCATCACTGTGCTTTGGTGAAGGGATGACGACCATCTCTTCTACAGCCAAATATTTCAACATCAGACACTTCGGCACTGAGAACTGAGTTAAAATTGGTCACATGGAACAGAAACTCTGGTCTCAGCTGCTCTTCAGGATGAACACTGACCTTCTTTTATTCCATTCTGTCAGGTCTGAGTTTTGGTGGCCAGCCCAGCCATCGCTTGTTGTCTTATTTAGTCAACTTTCTCAATAATAAAATTAATATTGCACCATCAGATATCCAGCATTTCTTTAGCATTTTCTTTTATAATCACCCATCACTGAATGTGCTCAATCGGACCTTTATCTCTGTCCGATGTGAAAAACCCCTTGGTCTTTACTGTGATGATCAACTCACCAAGTTCCTCCCCCCACTTAAATTTAGAAGTAGAAAAAAACGCTCTAAAACCAGTCGTTTCCCTCACTTTGAAAACCAAACGTAAAGTCTGTTGGAAAACTCAAACATGCATTTAGGTGATAAAAAAAAAAAACGGCACCACTCGTGTCTGATGAGTACTCAACACTATAACCCTGTAGAAAGTTCAGAAAACTAGAAATAGCATCATAGAGACCATTTAAGGACATGATGGCAAAGAGTGAAAACCTATAAACCTACTGAAATTCAGTCTCATCACTTTTCTCTAATATTCAATTTCAGCAAATACGAGATCATTAAAAAAACGTTCATTAATTAATTCAAATGTTGTTACATAATATTATTTTATATAATCATATAATATAATCCAGAATAATAAGGGGGAAATTTTTGATAATCACTAGGGATACACCAGTATCAGCCCCACATAACATGCATGTACTCGTACTCAGCCTAAGGGAGCGAGAAAAGCTGCTTGTTGTTTTTTTTGTTTTTTTTACGGCTGTGAACATAATGCACCAAAATCCACTTTACCCTCCTTATTTATGAAGATTTTAATCACTTTAAAATCCTAAAATTATAGGATAGCCACTGGATGACCCTCAGGATGACTCGTTCATCTAACACACTGGTTCACGCTCCTTTACAGTGACCTGTAATGTGAATATTTGGTATTCAATAGCAAGCACTCAAATATAAGTACTTGTACACTAAAAAAAAATGTGGCATCGCTGCATACTTACAGATCACTGTTTCAGATAAGCAGTATGCTTAAGTATGCTTGTACTTTAAGACACATCTGTTAACTTTTTTCTTGTAAGTCCTTAATTTTCTGCTTTATTTCCACCTCTTAATCACTCACTGTGTATTCCTCACATTTACATCTGGTCTCCTCTTCTCTTCCTGAATCCATCTGCTGAATCTTATGCTACGCCTCACTCCGCTCTACTTCTGTGCACCGTGAGCTCAGGTGACACATTCTGCCTCCTAAAGGACTAAAAAAAGAACAAGTGCCGTGACATACCCAAAACTCAATATAGATTGAGACTGTGGCTAGAAAAGTAGAGAAGAATCTAGAAAACAATTAAGGGAGGCAGAGGAAAGAAATACTCATTCATGACATGATGCAATTCACCTGAAACAGATAAAAACATTTTATTTCAGTGATTACTCATTGGGACTGAAAGGGAAGAGGGCATATCTTGATTTTACCCTCCTTCAAGCATGTCTCAGTCACCGCTGACCATCATCATTTAACATTCTGCTGCAGGCACCAAGTTGTAAGAGAATACTGGACTGTACACATAGGGTGGGAAGGGGCCAATAAAAACCACCACAGCCAGTCCGGCAATACTGCAAGGCCACGGTGGGCTACACTCACACACAGCTGAAGTATACGTCCATGTACAGTTCCAGGCGAAACACTTTGTTTACCTCTGTGTTTTGCTGTGAAGACAACTGTGCAGAAATTTCACTTTAAATAATTTAAGTCTCTTTGCTGTCCAGTCTGTGGAAAGATCATCTTTTAGGTTTTTTTGTTCAGAGTTCAAATGTCTCTTTAAAATAAATTATCACAGAAGAATATAACATCCTGCCAGTGGTCTGCCCCTTCCAGCTGTACAGGAAAGGATGAAGAGGAGAAGGCCATCCATCGCCTGACCTCACCTCCATCCTTATGTTAGGAGGCAGGGGGGAAAAAAACAAAACAAGGCGCAGTCCTAAACAAAGTCATCGAGGTCATCATCTCACACGCAGCCGTGACATCATCCACTCAAGACCCTGGCACAACCTGGAGGCAGAGAAGACATTGGAAGTGGCGTGGAGGAGAGGGGGGTTGGATGAGAGAGGGACAGAAAGACAGGCAGACAAGTATTAAGACATAAACTCTCCTCTTATGGTTGGAAAAAAACAGAATGGGAAAAAAGCTAGACTAGGAAATGCAGTTCTCACCCCTCTCCCGTGAGGGCGCAACAGGCCTGAATATGCCACTGGTGGTCTTTGACAGAGGTAAGTTGGAGGCTCTGGGAGATCTCGGCTACAGACATGCAGCCTTTTACATCCTGTTTGTTGGCAAAAATCAACAGCCCTGCCTTTTTTAAGTCCTGAAAGGGAAATAATAAGAGGAAGTGTGTAAATGTACTGTTTATTAGTCAAAAACATATTAAGAACTACATGAAAGCAGTTATTATTTCTCCTTTTTGTTTATATTTCTAGTGGATTTACTGACGAGGACATCTCAAGTCCACAAGTTGTAGGTTTTTATTAGTACATTTTTACTTTTGTGTTCTTTTTATGTCCTTTAGATTGCCAATGTGGTTGTATATCTTGAATAAAAGTTTGAAAAAGTTACAATAAACAAGTTAAAATCAGAATGCATGTTCTGACTTTTGAGACTTAAAGATCTTTGAGCTAGTTAAAAAATAATGAAAACAGATTAAACTGCATTTGAAAACAATGCCAAAGAAGATGCAAACTAACAGGGACAGTAAGCATCTATAACTTGAAATCAAGAGATTTAAAATATAATTTGAATAAGAGAAAAAAAAAAACAATATAACCTGAATTTATTTATTTAATCATTATAAAAATTGTATTTACCAGACTGAAGTATAAAATTACCAACCCATCACACTGTGATGGGTTGGTAACCATCACACTAAAAAACTTTCAAAAAAAAAAAAAAAAAGATACTGATATTACATTTACTGATCTGTTATAATAGCTTTACTTCAGAACTTTTGGATGAAGCATTCATTTAAAGAAACAATGAAAATGAAACATGGCAGTCTTTCCCTACAGCTCACAAAAATCACTAAGTTCCCTGCTCTTCAGATTAAGCTTTCATCACTTCAGGCAGCATTTCTGACACATCTGTAAAAATCCCATCTTTCAGATCCTTTCAGAAAAGGTTCCCAGAGTGACACTGAATGTGCTGACTCATTATTCCTGAAACACAGCTTATGAGAGCACTGCTTTTCAGACAGTATACATTCTTTAAAGATATTGCACAGTATAATTTTGAAATTGCAGCAGATACTTAAAAACCTCCTGTACTTAGCTGGCTGACCACTGTTATGACTGTAATCAGCCAGCAGGATTTGTGGGTGGTCCTGCAAATAAACAATGACTGCCTATTAAATGGAAAAGTACCCACCAGTTGCCGACATGAACTACAGTATACTTATATGGCGATATGTAATCAGCTAATGTTTGAATGGTGCAACCATGAACATGATGCTCCGTTTTACTCACTTCATGTGCTAGCATCTTGTAGAGTTCTTCTTTGGTCACAGAGATTCTTTCTCTGTCTGTGCTGTCCACCACCACAATTACAAACTAGTCATAGAGTGAGGAGAAAAATGAGATAATTAATAGAAGAACACTGCATCTTCACTTTACCAGGCAACAGTCATGACACACTAAAATCAGACACCGTGATAATAAACTTCTTACAGTTAAACAGACAATCAGCCGCAACGGCATGATCGTATATTAGCATACAGGCTATATTTTCAGTATGTCTGATTTAATGCTGCCAAAACTGTCTGACAATTTAACTTCTGCAGCTCTTTACTAGGGCTGGGACGATATGCTTTTCTCACAATTAGATTATTTAACGATTTTTTTGGGGTGCCGATTCGATTTAAATAGCGATTCCTCAGTTTTTACTTTGCTTAATAAACACAAGACCATGTGAAAAATTTGCATGATGACCCAAGTTTACAGACTATATAATGAGCCAGACTTCTTAAAAACTGACACACAGTTATTTTTTTATTTAAGATTTATTCAGCAGCAATATATCTGACCAGCTGGTTGAACTTATACTCTTGTTTCCAAAGCTTGAACTGCGTGTAAAAGTGCTGGATTGAGTGTCTGTTGGCTTGCTGCTGCTGTACGTTTGGCTTTTTGTTCTGCATTTACCTCAGGATTGCATTTTGGTAGGTGAGCAGTAACATTAGTCCTGTTACCGCAATACGCAACATGTGCATTACAGAGTTTACAAATAGCTTTTCCAAAATGTGTCCACACGTTTGACTTAAAATGTGATGTTGGAGGATTTATCTCTGCACATTTTTTAAGGTTGTCCACCATTCTCTGTCTTCTGTTTAAGTGTTTTCCAGAACGTCATGTTACTAAACAGTCGAAAAAGTGACATTTCGCCTTCTGCTAGAGAAAAGCAATAACTACTTCTTTCTAACTTATCTATTGTAAAACAAAAAAATCTGAGGTTGTGGTTATCACCAGTCTGCAGAACGGTTTCAGTAGGTGGCAAGTGTCAAAGTAACATCCATGTAAATGCAATGATGCAGGTTTTACAAGAACCGCATTGCACTACTACAAGATCAGTGGTCGTAATATAATGGCCAACCTGCGAAAATACCAATATTGAACATCTGAGAAAAGCGCATATCTGCTGATAATGCCAAAGGACTCACCATAGTCCTTTATTTTTGGAGAGACCAAGTATAACTAGTCAAAGACAGAACAATAATCACCTCTGTGTTTGTGTAATATGTATTCCACGATGACCTAAGGGATTCCTGACCCCCAATGTCCCACATCAAGAAATGAGTGTTATTGACGACGATCTCCTCCACGTTGCTCCCAATTGTAGGGGAAGTGTGTACTACCTCATTCATTGAACTGAAAAGTATAAAAGAAAAAAGAAAAAAAAGAAGCCTTTAGGACAAGCCGGGTACAAAAAAAATAGTCAAAAACAGCCTTATATATACCTTAACCTTTATACTGATTTTAAAAAAAGTACATTTAAAGAAGGTAGCTGAAAATAATACATTTGGTTACTTACAACTGGTAAAGAATTGTAGTCTTTCCTGCATTGTCCAGGCCAACAATAATTACTTTGTGCTCTGAAAAACACAAAAGACAGAGATTATACACCGACAGTCACATCAATACGTGGCTCAGGTGTTGGTGACTGTTGTATTGCTTTCATGTAATCTTGCAAAATGCAGGAAATGCATAATTCAAATGAGTAACTCAAACAACACCTTTTGGTGTTAGGCCCTGCTCTTTGGTGGCAAACTGCGAAGCCTCACACATACCATAGCTGGAACGTTGCAGGGCTGCAGACAGTGTACTGTTAGTGCGTGGTTTTCTCAAGATTATACATTTGAGCCGTAACTTGCAGCAGTACAGAAGATAACACAGTGTCTAACGCAAAAAGGCTTTACCTATTAAGAACACAAACAAGATGTGACAACAAGGATTTATTGCCTGTTTCATGTCACATGTGCTAATAATAGAACATCTTACTATTGTAAAAGAAGGCACAGCAGGAGGGATGGGTGTTGACTGTGCGTCTATAAATCTTTTTCAATATAATACCAAGCTATACGCATCAACAGCATTATAAGCTCTATTCAAAAGTTGAATCTAATTATGTTACTACATTTCAGATCCTGTAAAAGGATTAGAAAAATTTGGAAGAAAGAATGGTTGGTTTATGCCGCGATGAATCATAAAAAAAAAGTAGAGCATGAAAGAAATAGATAAAACCTGTATTCCTCCGTCCTACATATGATTGTAAGTGTGATGCTGACATGAAATTAAAACCAAAAAACCAAGCATCAGATATGTAAGACACAAAGACATAGACAGTACAGATTTATATGATCTTCCAGGGCAAATGGTAGAGTTTGTTACATTACATGTCAATTTACAACCACACTGTAGTTGCTTTTAATCAGGACTAAATGACTTTCCAACTTTAAAACATTGTGTTTCTGCCTTGTTTTGATAACACACTGACAATCAGTACATTCTTTAAGCCGTCACTGCCTTGCTGCGTCCCAAGAGACTAAACAAGAGTCAATCACAGGCCGACTTTTACTGGCTAGAGGGAGCTCAGAAGAGCAGAAGGGATGCAAGACCAATGCCAAATCAGATTTCGTTAGGGGGCGCCTCAGTGCAAAGTCCTCTTACATCTCAAATTAATAAAAAAAAAACAAAAAAAAAAAAAACAGAGCAGTACTGTGGGTTTACAAATGCCTGATCCTAAAAACTCTTTAATGAGGCTACAAGAGCACTGCAAAATAATGTTTTTAACATAGATGACTGAATCAGGAAGGCGCAGAGAGGCTGAAAAAAGCAGGAGGAAAAATGCTTCTTAATGAATGTCAATCCTCTTTTACAGCCAGGCTACTGGGATGGTTACAAAGTGACCTCAGGCAGGTGAGCTACATGTCATGTATGCTTGTCACAACCTTCTAAACAGCAGTCAGGATCACAACCTGTGGCTATTATCAGTAAGGCCCTACGATATTGGTTTTGTTTTTGGTATTGGTTTGTCTCCCCCTTGTAAAGTCTCCCCCAAGAAGCCTGCCATTTCTCTGTATTTGCTTCTAAGAAATCAAAATGAAAAAAATCACACATTTATCATACCTGTGTAGCAATGAACAGGTATGGCTCATCTGTCTGAGATAAAGTAAAAAATGATGAGTTTTCCTCTATGCAATACAAAAGAGACAAGTGGGAGGCTTCTCATCTTTCATTATTTACTCAGATTTAATCGCTAATATACAATGAGGTTTTTTGTTTGTTTATTGAGTAAACAGAGTTCATGGCTCTTGAAAGAGGCACAAGTTCTGTATGCCAAAACACAATAATTAAGCAACAGAAAAAAATCCACTAAAAAGAAATATGTGGCCTCAAAAATTAATACTGGACTGTAGAGAGTTGCCAGTTTTTATATGCAACACAAATTGCTGCAGAACCTCCTACGTGATCAGACTTATTTTGCATCCCTGCTCAGTAGGGCTGCAAAATATTAGAAAGATATGACATTGGAATTTTTTCTAACCTTGTAATTTATTATGGTGATACAAAAAACACAGGAACTTTTAACAGATACCTTGAGCAGATACAGATACCTGCCATCTTGGTGACCATTAACCTGAAATGATCTTACCTGTTTGTGAAAGTATTTTTTTTTGTCTGTATTTGAGTTATTCTTGTTATCTTTCATTGCTTCATTTTATTATGCTAGGTCCTGAGTACATGTTTTCGTCTATAATGTGCAAATGTGACTTGTGTTTTACCACAAAGGTTGTTTATTCCCATTGCCAATAAACAAACCTATGAAATTGAAATTGATGAGAACATCAAGTTTGTTTGCCTTTTATACACAAATACATTGCAATGCTGATGTTCAAACGACGTATTGTGCAAATCTACTGCTCAAGGAGGATTCCTCCAAGAGCTTTTTGCCAGACCACTCTGTGCAGCAGGACTCATCCTCTCCCCATGTATCAGCCTGTTCATGCATTTTAAGAGATCTCAACTCATAGCGAAAGCATCTCAGCATGGTTAGAAATGAAACTGAGTGCAGATGAAAAATAGCCTTCTGGCTAACTCTGGCATATTTATAGAAATGTTTTTTAATATGCATTGTTCCTGTATTAAATAAATAAACAATAAACAGAGTTGGTTACAGTTATGATAATGGAGCTCTCCTTTTTTTTTTTTTTTTTTTTTTTTTTAATGTGTTATGTAAATTGTTCTTCTAAACGACACAGACAGAGCAGCTTTAAAAGAAAAAAAATATAATCTGACTCATGTTTGAATTAATTCACAAAAAAAAACACATAAAACAGGAAATGATCAGGGAAAAAATGAAGAAAAATGCTGTAATAAAATAAAAAAAATTGAATTGAGGATAAACAAATTAGCAACAATTAATCAAAGATAAATAATTATTATACATTTCCCAGCATGCATTAGGAATGAGGAAAGTATTTCCTCAAAACCCTGTCTTGTCCGATCACTTCTTGTTAACCTTTGAATTCACTTTATTTGATTACTCACTGACCAAAAATAAATTCTACTATAGTAGATGTTTATCAGACAATAATATTACAAAATTTAAACAATCAATTGAATCAATTTTTTCACATCTACCATGTGTTAGCATGACTGAGAGCCCCCCTTTAAGCCTTACTCCTGCTCAGATTGATCAACATGCTGATACTATAACAGCTTCAATGCGTACAACCTTGGATAATGTTGCTCCCCTAAAGAAGAAGAAATTAGGTAAGATTATGAAGGCTCCCTGGTTTAATTCCCTGCTTCGAGCTCTAAAACAGGCATCAAGGCGTTTGGAAAACAGATGGCGTTCATCAGGACTAGAGGAGTCTCACTTAACCTGGAAAGAAAGTTTAAGCGTATACAAAAAAGCCTTACGTACGGCAAGAACAGCTTATTATTCATCATTGATAGAGGAAAACAAAAACAACCCTTGGTTTCTTTTCAGCACTGTAGCCAGGCTTACTAGGAGCCGGAGCGCTGTGGAGCCATGTATTCCTTTCTCACTTAGCTGTGATGATTTCATGTATTTTTTCAGGAATAAAATTGACACTATTAGAGATCAAATTCACAATACTCTTCCTTCTACCTATAATGTTGAGCCTGTTGTGGTCTCCGAAGCATCCTTAGAACCAGGATCTGACTTGTGTCTAAATAGTTTCTGTCCTGTCCAACCCTCTGAATTAACTAAAATAATAGCTTCATCTAAACCATCCACCTGTATCTTAGACCCTCTCCCAACGAGCCTCTTTAAGGACATTTTCCCTTTAATTAATACATCACTACTAAGTCTTATCAATATGTCTTTAGTGACAGGATATGTACCACAATCATTTAAAACTGCTGTAATCAATTCATTCATTCATTCATTCATTCATTTTCCGAACCGCTTATTCCAATTCAGGGTCGCGGGGAAGCTGGAGCCTATCCCAGCCGGCTTTGGGCGACAGGCAGGGTACACCCTGGACAGCTCGCCAGTCCATGCTGTAATCAAGCCTTTACTTAAAAAGCAATCTCTGGATCCAGAGGTGATAGCAAATTATAGACCTATATCTAACCTCCCGTTTATGTCCAAAATTCTGGAGAAAATAGTTTCCGCTCAGCTACATGCCCACCTGAGCAGAAATAATTTATGCGAGGAGTTTCAGTCAGGATTTAGAGCTCATCATAGCACTGAGACGGCATTGGTGAAAGTTACTAATGACCTTCTTATGGCCTCAGACAAAGGACTTGTGTCCGTACTTATCTTGCTTGATCTTAGTGCTGCATTTGATACAGTCGATCATAACATTCTGTTACAAAGACTAGAACAGGTGATTGGAATTACAGGTACAGCGTTAAGCTGGTTTAAATCATATTTAGCTGATAGACTTCAGTTCGTTCATGTAAATGACAAGTCCTCCTCCCAAACTACAGTAAGTCATGGAGTTCCTCAAGGTTCTGTACTTGGACCAATACTCTTCACGCTATATATGCTCCCTTTAGGCAAAATTATTAGAAAGCATGGAAAAAACTTTCATTGTTATGCAGATGATACTCAACTATACTTATCCTTTAAACCAGATGAAACAAATCAGCCCAATAGGCTACAAAATTGTCTCATAGACATAAAGACTTGGATGTCTAGAAATTTTCTCCTCTTAAACTCAGATAAGACTGAAGTAATTCTCGTTGGATCTGAAAAACTCAGAGCTAAATTTTCCGGTTTTGTAATGAACCTGGATGGCATTACTTTAGCTTCCAGTGCTACAGTGAGAAACCTTGGAGTAATATTTGACCCTGACCTGTCCTTTGGCCCACATATTAAGCAGGTTACTAAAACAGCCTTCTTTCATTTACGTAATATAGCCAAAATTAGGGACATTCTGTCTCGGAGTGATGCAGAAAAACTGGTTCACGCTTTTGTTACTTTGAGACTAGATTACTGTAACTCTCTATTACTGGGCTGTCCTAAATATGCCCTGAAAAGCCTTCAGCTGATCCAGAATTCTGCAGCCAGAGTCCTGACCAGAAGCAGCATGAGAGATCATATTTCTCCAGTTTTAGCCTCTCTTCATTGGCTGCCTGTTGAATCTAGAATAGAATTTAAAATCCTTCTCCTTACATATAAAGCCCTCCACAACCAGGCACCACTATATATCAAAGACCTCATTGTTCCTTATATACCAAGCAGAGTACTTCGTTCGCAGACTGCAGGCTTACTTGTGGTTCCTAGAGTCTCAAAGAGCCGAGCAGGAGGCAGAGCCTTTGGTTATCAGGCCCCTCTCTTATGGAATAAGCTCCCAGTTAGTGTTAGGGAAGCAGACACCCTTCCCACCTTTAAGACTAGGCTGAAGACTTATCTTTTTGATAAGTCCTATAGCTAGGGATGGTTAGCATCCCTTAGTTATGCTGCTATAGGCTTAGACTGCTGAGGGACATTTCCTGATACACTGAGTGTTGCATCATTAACATGTATGTCTCCTGTCTCAGCAGGTCTCCCTGGCCGGGAGTAGCAGTTCCTGTTGTCTGTTGTCTTTCTGTCCTCTTCCCCCCCACACAGCAGAGACAGATGGCTGCCTGTCCTGAGCCGGGTTCTGCCGGAGGTTTCCTTCCTGTTAAAAGGGAGTTTTTTCCTTCCCACTGTTGCCAGTGTGCTTGCTCAGGATGGGAGATTGAGTTGGATTCAACTCAATCTGTTGGTTTCCTTATATAGGCTATTATGAATTGGCCTTCATTATGTTTTCCCCTCTGTCTGTAAAGCGTCTTGAGATGGCATTGCCGTGATTTGACGCTATATAAATAAAGTTGAATTGAATTGAATTGAATTGAATACTAACAATGTAAACCAAGCTCTCATTTCAATTGTAGGAGAACTGAGTGATCCGTGACAAAGGGTCCAATACTCCTGAAGCACCTCCCACAGGACAAGTTGAGATGTGCCACCTTATGAATTCTTACTTTTTTTTTTTTTCACTGAAGTCATTTTGTAAACCGTTTTGTTCCAGCTCAACTGATAGAGCAGCCAAACTCATGAACAACATAAAGTTTAGGTTGTAGCTGATAGAAGAAACCCTAACCTTAAAAGAGAAAGCAAAAGCGGCTGCAAACATATTTGCTAAAGGTCAAAGTAAAAGCCTTACCGTCACAAATCTACCACGTGCACCTTTGAAAATAGAATTTAAAAAAATTCTAAATACAAAGATATTAAAGCTAGCTTTGGTTAACAACACAGACTGACTTGACACACCTCACAACATTGTCTATGAAAGTGCATCTGGGGGAAGTGGTAGAAAAAAAAACCATCTTGTGAACAAAATAAAGGCCAAGCAGGTGTGACTTCCCTTTGTGCATGCAGGCAGTCTGAAGCAACTGTCAACATCTTTAAATGCGGGCTAAACTGTGGTTTGTTAAATTTCTTCATCACCCCTAGTATGTGCCCAATTTCTATTCCTTTCAGCTGTTTTGTCAAATAAGTAGTTTATTTCACAACCTCTAAAAATAATACAAAATATGCATCACATTTCCTCCGAGCTCAGGAGGAACAAAAAGATTGATTAACTGATTAGTGAACAGAAAGAAAAACACTGTCACTATTATTTAGTCACTACTAAACATGACAAATGTAAGTGTAAAATAAATAAGCTTATATTTAAAGATTGTGCCCCTACATTTTCTACCACCATCATCGGGACAAGCAAAAGCTCGATCACGTCCTTTTTTTTTTTTTCTTAAGTTAACTTGTCTGGAGGTGTTGACTCATTCAACTGGAGATGGCCAAAACACATCTTGGAACCTGGAAATGCAGCTGGGGCTAGAGATCCAACAATAAAAGCTTTAACAGACTCATTAACAGGGTATGTGGAAGCAAAACAGAGCAAAGTTTAGATATGATCAATTCTTTCTGATTTGATAGCACATGTTAGCATGCATAAAATACAGTACTAGAAGGAAAGTTCTATCCTTGAGTATTTTATCTCAGCACTGTGAAAAGTTGTGAACAGTTTTGTTTAGGTGGCAACCACACCATGAATACCCTAAGTCATCTGACTGTTGTGTCAAGAGCCCAAATCAATGGATCTTTGGTAATCCTTATTCTTGACATTGCACTGATAAATTGATGAGATTATACCGACGGTGCAAAGTCAGTATGATTCATCATGAAGTCACTCAGTGATCCTTACTGGTGTGAGCTTTTCAGTTGAATTAGACTGCATTGTGCTCAGGTAGTGCAGCCATCTCCAGTCATAATACCAGCTACCCGGCTGGACGTCAGGATTCGTGTTACCAGGGTTCATCAGCCATGGGTAGAGGTGGATTCTCTTACCTGTGTTCCAAAACCTGAGATCATTAATAATCTAAAACTAATTTAATCCACAAGCAGTTTCCTGTGTTCAATGAAAACTGTGTCCATCAGCAGAGAAGTGGTGGCACATTAACATTATGAATCAATGCTAAATGTAGTCAATCAATCAATCAAAGTTAATTTATATAGCAATTTTCATACAAAAGTAGCACAAAGTGCTTTACAAAATAAAAAGCAAGATTAAAACAAGGTTAAAAACCTGCATTCACATATAAAAATATAGAATTTACCCAAAGTCTTACAAATATACTTACTTTTCACACACACTCTCACATAGATAAAACACTCTCATCAAACCAATCTTAGGGATCCACATTGGCACACACACACACACACAAAAAAAGATAATCATAAAAGAAAAGTCTAGAAATATAACTAATTAAAAGCTTGATTAAAAAGATGGGTCTTCAGCAGACTTTTAAAAACCTCAACAGTATCCATCATCCTCAGGTCCTCCGGCAGACTGTTCCACAAATGTGGAAGTGTAATCACACACATACTCACTGACTTTAGACCAATTACTAAATACTTCAGAAGCCAAATGAATTTAAAAAAAAAAAAAAAATTGAAATAAAAGAAAAAAATAAAAATAAAAAAATAAAAAAACAAAACACAATACTAGGCTAATAATAAAGGGAGCAGACCAGTGGGCCCTCTCCACCTAACGAACCCACTGAGCTTCGGAATTATCATGAAAAATGTCATGGCACCATTCTTACCTTGGTGATTAAAAAGCCTCCAAAGCTTGGTAAACAGTATCCCCATGGCTGACGGTGAGGTTGTTCGATGCCAGCTTGTAAGAATCGGCTGTAACTTAGCTTAGCCAGCTAGCCTTGATGATATTCACTGCTATCAACTTCACCTAACTAGCTAGCTGGCTAGCTACGCCGACAAAGCACTGTCAAAGCGTAAAACCGCCATACCTGTTTCAGTTAACCCGAACTACAACTGTCACAGAGATTGTGAATGTAAATGTCGCTTAATATGTTCCTATCAAAAAAATCAGAAATGTTAACCAAGTGTTTCACACCAGCTGGCTGTTGTGAACTGCGCTGTGCTGTCAACTCTGCGCATGCGCATCAGAACTGTGTATGTGTCCGAATGAAAGAAAAAAAACTGCCGTGTTGATTGTTTAATATATATAATATAATATAATATAATATAATATAATATAATATAATATAATATAATATAATATAATATAATATAATATAATATAATATAATATAATATATAGATGAATGACTAAAAATGTTTGGAAAAGCAGACAAAAAAAGTCAAATGTGTTTACACATCAGCATCAGAGTAATTTATTTCAATACAGCTGTAAATGACAGTGCACGTAAACTCCTAATTAATGCATCATTCTCTCAGGCAGTATTCAGATCTTCAGATTGGTGCTAATAGTCCACTGTTTTGAAACAACAAAAGCTACTGTATATGGCCAAAAAATAACAAACATATCTCCTCCAGAGTCTCTTTACGCTGAGACCTCTCAGGCAGATTAAATGAAAACAATTGTATATCAAATTACAAGATACAATAACATTTCACGAAGAGGTAATATTTTATTAATGCTTTACTAAATGGCAGCATACATATGATTGAAAAAATACAGAAAAATGGTCTACATTTATGTGAAAGTGACAAGTAATAAAAAAGACAACATGACAAAGGCATCCCAGTACAGCCAAATGATTTTGAACAGTTTCCAATTAATCTGGAGTCCTTTATTAAACTGAATTAGAATTAAATGAGTGCCTATAGATGAAATAATGGGAAAGGGGCATGATCAGGTGCTACACTAAGATGTTTTATTCCTTTTATAAAACTTTAATAATAGTTAGAGGTTTTTGTTAGAGGTGTACGCAAGACTCCCTAATATATAAATGGAATGTTATTTGTTTAACTGAGTGAAATTTTTATCTAAATTAAGGTTTCTTTCTTTTAATTACTTTGAAAATATTTACACATGGAAGCCCTCAATATAAGTCATCCTATAAATTCCCCTGCTGTCTTTTATATATGACTTGGCATTTGAAAAGCATTCTGGCATGACCATCCAGTTCTTCCTTTCACAATTAAATAGCATATTTTATGTAACAACTAAACCATACATTTCTTAAAACTTCAACATTACAGTCAGATTCCCATCAGATACATCAGAACATAAACATTACACTTCTAGGTCTTAATGACCTCTCATTCCTGAGGTTTGGAGCTTTGAAATATTTTTATCTCTAGGTGAATTTTAACATGATTAATAAAAAATAAGGATTTAGAGAGAAGGAAGAGGGGGTACAAGTAGCTACTGAATGAACCCCAAACAATACGCTTTTAAAACAAAATGTTAAAACTGGCTTTGTGATTAAGTTGTCACAAGATTTAATACACTCACACTGACAACAGTAGCACACACTTAGGATTAATAGAGACGCATTATTTCCTGATTCTATCAGCTTCTAGATGTGTTCAAACAAGTTCTGTGGTGCCTAATTCTGCAGGAAACTGATTTAAATCAGGCAGTGACCTATAACTGCAGCCCAACCTGCATGCTACAATATCAGCTGAGATACTGGGAAGGGTCTAAAAGAGCCTACATCCCACACCTTCATTTTCTGGTTGACTTGACTTACAAGCCATTTCTGGGACAAAAATAAAACCAGATTAAACTTTAGTTTTTCTCTTAAAACATATATTGTCTGTTCCTTGTGCTACTTTCAGATCCAGCCTGTTTGCGTGAAGCAGAGGCAGGATTCTTTATAGGTGTAAATGTCCGTTTGGCGGAGCCAAAGCCAAAGGGGGTGTGAGGTACTATACAGAAAATAAGAGGTTGTTACAGTTCAGTAGATCTATGATGTCAGAGCTGCTAGTGCTGCCTCAGCTCTTGTGTTCATGGTGGATGTCCCAATAAAGAAAAAAAAACTACATGTTGTTATAATGACAGGCCACAATTCAAACTCGGTGCCTGGAGTCCTGACTGTAGCCTCCAGGTGATCCTCGGTTCCGATGGGGTTTGTAAGAGTCCTGGTAGGGGTCCTGGTAGTCTTCCTCCACCAGAGGAGAGTGGTCCCTGCTGTGCTGTGAGTCTGAGGACAGACGGTTATGATTCTTCCGTGCCCGTTCGTTGTGATAGTTCTCATCTGCTGGCATCAGGCTGCGGCGTTCAACGGGGGAATGGTCTGTCGTGTGGTTGCTGTTTCGGTTTCTTTGGGCCTGTTTGAGAAAGAGAATACAGATACTTTTTAACAGAATGAAAACAGAAGTGTGATACTGTAAGGAAAGCTCGTGATGTTCAAAGTCCATCAATTGTGACAGCTCAGGTTGTCATGGTGAAGTTAAGTGCAGACTCAGATTAAAATGTATCTGAAACTTTGTCCTGGACTTCTGCATTTCAGAGAAAAACTGATACTGACACATTTATGAAACTGAAATATAAATAAAACTGAAAATGTGAACATTATGGCGTGATGTCATGATCACTTCTCTGCTGGAATTTCCACCTTCTCATCAAGCTCATCTGCTCCACCTGAGCTTCCTGATTGCTTATCATCTTCACCTGCTTCCCGCTCTACTTAAACCCTCTCCTGGTTCTGCTTCCCTGCCAGATGCTCAGCAGAATTTTTTGTGTTTGATGCTAGTCTTGTGTCTAGATTCCTGTCATTGACCCTGTCTTGTTCCTCAGATTTGTCTTGTCTTGCCCTTGTTGGATCATGCATGCCCTGTGTTTTGCCTGGACTTCGACCCCCTGCTCTGAACAACCATGGATTCTTGCCTTCTATTGGATAAACAGCCTGATCTCTGCCTCTTGTTATGACCCATGCTTGCCAAACTACCATGTCTTCTGATTCTGGATTCCAACAGCTTTTCAGGAGCCAACTGCTGCTCCCTGCTGGACCGGACCCTGTCTTCCCCCTGAACATCTCAAGTTTTAATTAGCTTTACTTTATTAAAACCTGTAGCTCAGGAGGAAGAACAGTCGTCCTTCATCTGGAAAGTTGGGAGGTCGATTCCAGGCTTCCCCTGACTAAAATGCTGAAGTGTCCTGGGGCAAGACACTGAACTCCAAGCTGCCCTCTGATGTGCCTATTGGGGTATGAGTTTGTTGTATGAGTGTGCATGTGAATGGGTGAATGTAGTGTAAAGCGCTTTAAGTGGTCTGCATGACTAGCAAAGCCCTATATAAGTACAAGTCCATTTACCATTCATTGCTTTGTGTGTGGCTGAATTTCTGACAACCAACCATTCACATTGTTTGTCTTTGTGTTGGCCCTGTGATAGACTGGTGACATGTCCAGGGGTGTGCCTTGCCTCTTGCCCAGCGATTACTGGGAGAGGCTCATTGCAATTATTAATTGGACTAAGCTGTTAAGAACTGGATGGGTGGACCTTTAGGCACTTTATGTTAATATGTTCATAGTTTCATTAACTAGAATGATTTTAACACACTTTTACTGCTCAGCGAAGCGATCTCAGATGTAGGTCTACTGTAAAACTAGGAAGCTTTAGTTCTATAAACAGTGTTATTACAGCACAAGAAAATATGCATTAACTGGATGCATTATCTTGACAACAGTCAGCACCATAAACCCACAATATCAAAAGCTCTAAAGAAATCTGGTCAGAAATAAGTATGGAAGATGTAAATGAAAACCTGACTTCTGCATGTGAAAGCAGTGAAGTAAAGAGAATCGGCTGCATGCAGAAATGCACAACAAAACACCTCATTGACCCCAAAGTTAGCATGCAGCACTACAAGTTGAGCTTTACAGTCAAACTATCAACAGACAAGCTAAGCAATGAACCCTGGCAACTGTAGAGCTCTGAGGCTTCAATGAAGCGAGGAAAGAAACTGGCTGAATGCACAGAACTGGGACACGTTCTAGGAAACACCTGGAACAACCTGCCAAGTACCTTCAAAATAAGCTCATGCAGGAAACGAGAACTGCTCCTAAAACTTGTTCATAGTATTCACAAGTCAAAATCTACTTGGAGTTTCAACTCTACCCCACATCAGGCTTAGAGGTGGTCGTAAAATCAATGCAATTTTCTCATAAAAGGCAGAGAGGAAATAACGAAACTGGGTCAAGGGTCAACCGCCTCTGTAGTTTATTTACCATATGATAAATATCAAAATATTGTTCTTTTAATTCACAATAAACAGGAGCTAAGAGCAAAGTAAACTCAAAAGAAAAGACTATATCTATATCTATATCTATCTATCTATCTCTATCTATCTATCTCTATATATATCTATATATATCTATATATATATAGATATATATATATATATATATATATATGTATGTATGTATGTAGCTAGCCAGCCCTGCGATGAAGTGGCGAGCTGTCCAGGGTGTACCCTGCCTTTCACCCAAAAGACTGCTGGGATAGGCTCCAGCTTCCCCGCGACCAAGTGTTTATTATTTAGCTTATTTGAACATCCTTTCAAGCATTCTGTTAAAAAATAATAATTTAGGCATCTCAACTTAGGCTTCAAAATGCTATGCATCACTTAGAAGCACCTCATTCATTGAGCATTGATGTTTTTTTTTTTCTTTTTTCCAGAAGGTTTATGCATGTAAAGATAGGATTTCTTATGCCTGCAACTTATAGATAAGCAACATAAAAACATACGGATGAAGAATTTGGAGAATGAACTTTAAATCAAGGAACCAGGAATACAGAAGAAAGCCCTTTTCACAAACTTGACAAGTTACCTGAATGGCAGCAGGATATGGTGAGAGTGCAGTGGAGCCCAGATTGCGTCCCAGCAGGGGGTTGAGTGGCGTGCTAAGTGAAGTGTGCGTAGCACGCCAGTATGCCTCAAGGTATTCTGCCAGGTGTTCACATGCATCTTCCAGCTGGTTCTCATCCAAAATTATATCAAACATCTCCTGTGGTGAGAAAGGAAGACTGGAAAGTTTTGTTGCTGCATACAGACTTCATCTAAAAGTTTCATTCTGGTTCCTGTGTGAAGATAAGCTAAAAAGCTGCTGCTTCTTTAGATTTGAAGTCTATGTAAGTCTGTTTAAAGTTTACTTACAGATGGACACTGTGCTAGTTTCTCCGCTGCAACAAGCTGCACGTTCAAGTGTTTGCTTTGAGATTTTCCTCTTGATTTGATCAGCCGCTGAAGGACCTGTGGAACAAATGGAAAGTAGGAATGCACAGGGAAATGTAAGAGTGCAAATGTGGAATAAATACAAAGAAACCATTAAATCTGCTTTCAGAAAGTGAAGCAATGCATTTCCAGCGAATCATAGTTTACAAGTTACAACACGCCTGTCACTACTCTTCTTTCCTTATAATTCCCTTTTCTTTTCCATGTAATGCAGACAAAAAAAAAGTTTTCATCCTGCAGCTTGTTTGATCACTTTCACATGTTTTCTCTAAAAACAGCAACTCTGCTGTTCACAGAAGAGACAGCAGATGTGAAAAAGTGATCTTGCATGTCTTACCTTGGGCGAGGACACTTTAACATGGACGATAATGGGTGCTAATGAGGTTTTGATAAGCTGTGCTGGGTGGTTAATGGTGTCAGCATCTAAAACCACCAGCTGCAGAGATCTGGCCAACTCAAAGATCCTTTCTATTTCACTCTGGACCTCCGCTGCAGGAAAACAAGAATGTATAGCACAACAACTATGAAGTAAGAGGAATGTGAAGACAAATGCAAAGCATTAATGTTCTAAACACCTACAAGACATGCACATCATTGAGTGAGACAGTTCCTGTAGCTTTACCAAGGCTGGAGCGGGTGTTGGATCTCTCAATGATGGCCCTCTTACTGGGGTTGTTAAGTACTGACCTCTTGGCCAATGAGATGTCAGCTGTTACCCTTGTGATCGATATCCTACAACAGTACAAAACATACATGTCACAGCAAGCGCGCTGCTGGCAGATTGATGGCTGTGTGACAGACGCCGCTTTACTGTCATCACCTACCTTCCATCAAATCTGTGCTTCAAGAAGTCAAATAACGCTTTCTGCATCATATCTGTCACCTGCAGCAATAAAGTAAGGAGGGGGTGGAGGAGATGAAAAGGAAAAAGAGAAGACAAGGATCAATATGTGATGAACACTGTGTAATTAAAAACAAAGAGGAAACACTAAAGGTGCCTATAGAAGATTCAAACATGTTTAGCATATATACTGAACACACGACAGAGAAGCAAATAAGAGAAACTGGGCTCTTATTAAATCGCTAGCTGAGCCAGATCTTTGCATTACACACTTGACTGAGCGCCTCTTCGCTGTGCACAACGTTTTTTTTTCCTCTTCTGGCTGATGAACATGGACCACATGAAGTAATATGATTAGGAGTTACAGTGAGAAGTGTTGCAAAAAGCGATGCACAGGTGACAAATGGGAGCAATCATACGATGAAGCTTCCAGAGTAGCCTCGGCTGATGAATAAAAGCCCTACGCTGAGGCCTTGAATTTAAACAGAAATTCAAGCCTCTGAGATGCTGCTGTTTTTGATGATTATAGTGGAGAGCACTGTTTTTCATACCCCAGTGGTTTAGGGCATAGCCATCCAACAGAACATGTCTCTCATTAGGATAGAAAAATTTCATGATTGGATAAACTGTTTTTTCCTCCCCCCAGAACACACTCACACACTCACACACTGACACCCATTCAGACCTGAGGCTTTTTTAAAAATAGCTATCGAAAACCTAAAGTATGTTGACAAATGTACAAATAAAAACCTTTTTGTCCATTAAAAAAAGGCTTTAAATCTTGTACTTTTATTATAAATATGACTCAACCCTGATCCTTATCTTTTCATAATAATATTTATTAATATCTGAAACAATTCTTTCATCTTGAATGTGTTTATACAAAATGAGTGTACCTGGCTAAATAGATGAAAAAAGACTCATATCAGATGCGGATCTCTTCTCTTTAGGATTCAAGGTTTCAGCTTCGTTTTGTTTGTTTTCCTCAGTTTGTCACCTGTCTGCAGTTGTCTCTATTGAGACATTTCTCACAGAACATCCACACGTCCACCTGATTTCACGTGTCCCACTCCATGATAAGCTTTGTGCCAGTTGTCACTCGGATTTGCTCAAATGAGCTTAACAGCGACAAAGATTTTGCAGTGACTATGTGTCTTTTTACCTAAAATATTAAATAGTTGCTTATATCTGTTTATATTTATACAAGAAAACATTTATTTGCAATTGATTATCTCTATTATGGCAGCTTTAATGCATATATAGAACCAGAATATTTTCAACACTGCTGCTGCATCAATCTTCACCTAAGTCTGTCACACTGTGCACGACTCCTATTCATCATTATATGATTAGTAACGGTAACTGCAGCACATCCAACATATTGCATATTATCAATCCTGGAAAATGGTGGAAAGATTTAAAATGTGCTTTATGAAAATAATATTATAGATTTTTATCTCCTCCCAGAGCCTTTAACTCTGTTCACATTATTCTGTGCTTCTAATTTCAAACCATGCTCCACTTTTTCACTCTGATGCGGTTTACCCAGAAGGTTGTTACCACGGCAACACCAGAATGGGAGGCGAGCACTGCGATTCCATGACAACTGATTTCAGTGCTCCCATCACCTCCTTGGCCTCCTTTATTTATTTTTTTTTTTGCACAATGTTTATGGCTGACATTGATGAACAGTTTTGATTTTAATGTAGTGTCTGTGAGATCTTGAGGAGTTCTCACCGATGAAGATTTCATTAATCAGTCTTGCTTGTAACAGATGGATTAGCACTTACAGGGGATGTAATGATAGAGAGTAAACATGCTGATACTTCAACCTCCTTTAAAGCTAAATGAGGGATTTCCTTTACAAATTCTTGCATTTGTCAATAAACAGTTTTGCCATCTTAAATTTAAACATCTTCAACAAAGGAAAAATCTTCCTTTTAATACTTCCCAACAAAAACATAGCTTACAGAGAATAAAAGGGCTCTGCAAAGTACATGCTGTATGCTGTAAGTGCACTGCTTACAATATTGTGTATTTACATTATTAGTCATAGAAAGTAGGCTGAATAACGTCAGGATGACAACACGTGAAGATAAATCAGACGCAGCTGTGAAGAAAAAGCTGAGTCAGATGACTTGAGGAGTAGCAGTGCATCCTACCTCATAACCTTTCAGGGACGGTCCCACGAGGACAACCGGTCTCATGGAGGGAACCACATCATATGGAGGGACATGCTCAGCCTAGGAAGGTGGGGGTGCACACAGTTCTAGTCAGGCTTTGAAGTTACGTTATGTGTTTTGTGAAGTATGCAAGTAACTGAGTATTGGAGACATGATTGTGAGTCAAGAAATGTTCTGTAATCAGATCAAAGTGTAGCACTTTCTTTTTTATTCAGTCATTTTTATTTTCAGTTAAGAAAAAAGTAGCATAAACAATAATAAACCTGATTATAAATGTTAATGGATAACTGTGTCAGAACATTTATTCATTTTATTTATTCAGTGACAGCTCCTCAACTAGGAGGTTTCTGAATTACCCTAAAGCTTTTTTTCCAAGTATCTACTCAGCTCTACTCCTTTGACTCCACTCCATTTAGGTTGTTCTCTACCACAAATAAGTACCACCTCAATGCATTGGGGGTTGTCATAGCAATGTAGCCCAAAAGTCCATTGATGTACTTTGCTTGCATAAACACACCAATGGAGGACTTTGAGGCAACGGTATGCCTGCAGCTTGGTATTTGGCTTTATTTTCTTCAATCAGACCCGAGTAAAAGAAAAAAAGCCAGAAACGACTGTGAGCTGAGAGCAGTGACATCATTTCCTGGCCAAGTAAGTGGTCTGCAGACTGTAGAGTTCTGATTTTCAGCTTCTAACTAATGAAAAACCCTAAAAACCGAGTCAAATCAGGTTGAGCTGAGTAGATACCAGAGGAAAAGGGCCGTGCAAATTTTAATCTATATCACCGGGACAGTGTGGGATTAGAAATTTCTTGGTGAAAGAAAGATTTTTTTTTTTCACCGCTGAGGTGAAAAGAACACAAGAAAGGCAACAAAATGAGAGATTCATCCTGAAAAAGGTTGAACCCAATGTTAAATGCTGCACTGTACATATTGTGAACCATCTCTAAAATTCCAACGACATATGAAAATGATTATGTGTTAATGCAGCCTTGGTTTTGGTGGTCATCTACAAACCTAAATAAAGTAAGTTACTTAGGTTTATTGTTATTACTTTCTTTAAATGATTATACCAATGCCTGTATAATAAAATACAAGCTGCAATCTCCTTTATGTTACAAAAAAAATCAATAAGAATATATAAACTGTCAAATCAGAAACTTAAATGAAGGATGCGAGAAGCATGAATCTCACAGTGTCACAGCTTAAAGAAAGAAATCCTTCTGTATTGTTTGCCAGATGGCGGCAGAGTGAACAGTCTGTGTCTGGGGTAGGAATTATCTGCTGGTATCTCTCATCCCCTCACTCTCAACTCTCACGCTCAGTTTATGGACGTTCAGTTGTTTTAGCATGTTGCCTGGTCAATCTACAAACATAGCTTCTCAAAAAATAACATGTTAATAAAAGGTGTGATCTAAATTTTAATGAAAGGGAGCAGTTTTTAATACCAAATAAACAACTTATTGCTTATAATCTGTGGATATTAAAGAAACTGTGTGCAACAGTTATGTATATGTAATATCAAACTGGACTACATGCTATAGAATACACGCTACAGAGATTTTTAACCACTTTTCGATCCAACTTGGATCTTTGTCAGGTTGGCAACCAACTAAAACAATGTTAATCCACAACCCATTGTTGTCAGATCTTTCAACAGCAGGGAAAAATCTGATCTATTAAAAAAAAACTTAAAGAACTAAACACATTTTAATGAAAAAAGGATCTAAAACTGCAGTAACCAGTTGACCACCTAAGAATAATGTGGACAATAAATAATTAAAGAAATCATCCTTCCCATGTTCTTTCAGTGTAAGTCAGTCAGTGGTGTAATAAGCATTTAGATCCTCAAAAGTAACATGTCTACATTGCAAAAATAACCTACTAGATGAGAGTAAAATATACATAATATGTACAAGATACATACAACATGCTGCACATATCTTCTAAAATGTGTCCACTTGTGTTTAAATCCCGTCTTCTTAACACACTTTTTGCTGCATCTCTTCACATTTTGCTGCTAATTGCCAAACTTAAAGGTGTTGGCATCAATTAGTAGCTGACCAACAGGCCTCAACATGTTCAGTTAGACCACCAGTAAACTTCCAGTGTCTCACCCATCACAAGCAGATAAGTCCATTCCTCTTCTTGCTATTAACTCATGACCAGTTTGTGAATGACACCACAGCAAATGGTCTCATCAAGAACAACGATAAATCGGTCAACAGATGGAACGCCTGGCAGGATGCTGTAACGCTGCTCAACATGAAGAAGACCAAAGGGCAGAACTTTGGCTTCAGGAAGAGACGTGACACACTCACACACCCTTCCATATCAACAGTCTGGCTGTCTCACTTCAAATCATTGGGGACCAACGTGTCTGGATCTCTTCTAGACAACTAACTGCTCCACCAAGAGGGGTTACCAGTATCTCTTCTATCTGCACAGACATCCTGGTGAACTTCTATCACTGTACTAACAGGAGATCCTTACTAACTGGCTGATAGTGACTGCTTTGTCTCAGACATAAAGGCTCTGCAGAAGGTGGTGAAAACCACCCAGCGTATTGCTGGAGCCGCACTTCCTGCAAATGAGTACTTTTGTAGGAAGTATTGTCTCAGGAGAGCACTAAACACCAGAAAAGACTCCAATCACTCACACAACACATAAACTGTTTACCCTTCTGCCCTCTGGGAGGCACTACAGGAGACTCTGGACGAACACCACCAGATTCACACACAGCTGATCTCTGCTCCTTGTTACAGAAGGTCAAACTATGTAATCCAAGCATGTTTAGACAGTCAAAATACATGTTTGGCAAAAGCTCATAGAAAATAACTACACGTCAGCAACAAGCCCAAAACACATGACCGTCAATTTTTCTGCACAATTTTTATTTAATTAGTCATCTTTTTATTTTCAAAAAAGTCTGTGACTACCATGGGCTCCTTCATGTTTTTCATTACTACCCGTTGCAACCAGTTTTCTTCTTCTGTTGTCAGTATTGTAGCTATTTTCCTGCAGCACTAATAGATATTAATGCCTCATGTCTCAAATAAAACCATTTATATAACAAACATCTTTGCTCTTGCTACACAATGCAGCTCTTACATATGAATTAAGTGCATACTTTATATTGCCATTATTATATTCATATCCTTGTTTTTTTTTATAAATGACAATATGCAAAGTCAAAATAGAAATTCTCCAAATAAAATGACTAAAAAGGGTTTTATTCTACTCACCACTTTCTGTTTCTGCTTTCCTGAAAAAGAAGGAAAACATCAGGTGAGAAATTGGCAGAAAAGTAGATGAAGATTGAGCTCAGATGTAAAGAGATGTGTAACTGTGGCACCAACCTGCAGAGTTTGGGTTTGGTTTGAACGTGCCTGATACCATTTCTCCCAGACTAGAGGAGGAGTTTCCGCTAGATTTACTGCTGCAATGATGACAATGAATAGAAAGAGTAAAGAGTTCATGTAAAATCGTATTTCAAACACATTTGCCCTCCAATGAAACTGGGTATTTATCATGTTGAAAAATCTTCACCTCTAGCTAAAGAATAAGCACTTCAATCTGAAGTTTATGTTATTTTTTTAATGACAAAAACTACATACAAAAGGAAAGCAACTAAGGGTGGGAAGTTTTCTTTTTTTTTTTTTTTTTTTTAATTTTGGTCTCAGAAATTTCACAGCAACTCTAATCACCTTGTTGGCTAAAACTCAACAGCCCCATCTGATGGAAAATTTTTGTAATGGCCATAATCCAGGCACACCTCTGAGAGGTTGGACCACACAACACAACTTGGCTGTTATCCACCTGATGGTCTCCTTATCCGCATCCTTATCCGCATGCTCAACTGCTCAACTGGACAATATCTGCAGCAGCTGCCAGTGATTCCTCCAGTCAGCACCCACTGCCGAATCATTCCACATTCAGTCCTCCTCAGCTCACCCATGGAAGCGTCCCCTCTTCTGCTCCTGCTGAAGTCGGATGTTTTCCAGTTTTAACGGGCTCGGGATGAAGCCAATGTCGCAGCCCTCTTTTACCAGGCGGCCAATCCACCAGTCATTGTTATACTTCTGTAAAATGAAAGGTTTTTTTGTTGTCTCTACTGAAAATTGACATTATTTCTACAGCACTTACATCCAAAATAAATTCATCTCCAAAATGATCACATATTTTTTCCCATTTTATTGTATCATTTTGTCATGTTGCATTGTATTACATCATATTGTATCGTGTAGTATTGTATTGTATCACATTGCAGAGTAAGTATTCAAATACATCACATACCGTTAATTATCCTTGATCATTTTAAGCATCATGCACAATTGCAAACAATAGTTTCCACTAAGCTGAGGCCACAGAAATTTTGGCTCATGATCCAGCAACAAAAAAAGCAATTTGCCAATCTGTCCCTTCGAAGTGGGGTGTGGATGCTCAAGCCAAGAAAGTTTGGCTAAACAAGGACGGCCCTGCTAAAATCTCTGGTTATTTTTAAAATAGAATTTGGACCACAACCAATGCTAAAGCAGACAAAATCCATAGAGACATCCAGCAGATAGCTATTGTGGGGGGGGGGGGGGGTTTAAGGCTTTTTCTCAACAGGGCAGAAATTTAACTTTGAAGGAGTTTGTGCCACTCTTTAAATGGTCAAACTCTAGTTTTTGCTAAATATCATTGATTTTATGGCTTTATGTGGTAAGTTTCTTGTGTTATGTACTCATAGTTCAGCGCAGACAACCGTTCAGTGTATAATATCTATGCCTATGCAGTGTAAAAACATTTTACAGATGTTTTTGCTTGAAGTAATATTTATTGGAACTTTTAAATGTTATTTTGTACCGATGTGAGACTGGGCTTTGGAGCGTAAATTTCAATCCTCCAGACAGCACCACAGGTAATGCAATCCTCAATTGCAACTCAATTGTACCTCTTTGATGTGAAGGAAGTCCTTGGCATCAAAAGAGACAGCAGTGCCAGCCACAGGGACATCCTCATCCAAAGCACCACAGTAACTAACATTGGTCCTCACAGCAAATGCCACTGCTTTACTCTGTAGGACAGACAGGAGAGCAATATGACCACTGGAAGAAGGCGACAGTATTAATGTATATAAAATAAAATAGAATTTTATATAAAAATATTTAGATGTGATTGTGTTAAATGAAAACAGATTTGTTTTTTGTTTTTTTTTAAAGAAGCAACAGAAAACTGAGAACAGAAAAAAATCAGCATGAGTCCCTTCAAAAGAGCTGGTTATTTCAGCACCAGTGTGCTCATCCAGCTGCAGCATCACACATGCAGCAAGCCTGCCCTGCAGTGAGGGGTGGGCGCTGCTAGAAAGAAACTATTTCAGACCTCCTGACAGCAGTGACTACAAGACAGGACAATACTGATAACACACATCCACTGCATAAGACAAAGATACTCTGCAAAGATACTGCAAAGATACTCACTATATATATACATGTATATATATATATATATATATATATATATATATATATATATATATATATATATATATATATATATATATATATATATATAAATAAAAGAAAAAGTAAATTATCTGGCTTATTATCTGACATTCCTTAAGGAATTTATTTTGAATTTCATACCTATGCCAACCACAGGTTACAGAAACATTGTGAGATTATTGTTTTTGTCTTTTTGTGTTTTTTGCCTGGACTACAGGCCAGTTAATAAACTAGTTTTATTACAAAGCCTCTGTTAATTGGGCAGAATGTGTTTTTGTGTGTTTTGCTGAAATAAGCATTGCTTTTCCTAATAAATAACTGATTTTTTTTTTTTTTTAAATGATACATTAAGGGTGTATTTACTGGTATGAAAATGTATCTAAACCATGGGCACTAATGCATACTGAAACCATCACACATGCAAGCTTCTGAACTGTGCACTGATAACAAACCAGACAATCCCTCTTTTCTTTAGTCTGGAGGACTGGGCATCCACGATTCCCTAAACAGTTTATATATCTGTGTGTCAATCCCGGTATTTAAAGAAGCAGGACTCTCTTTGTGGGATGTAAGAACAGAAAAGTTTGAATTTGAACACCATCTGACTGTCAGGAAGCCATTTATGCAGACTTCTTCTGCTTTTGTACTAAAATATGAATTGCAGTACAATCTGTAGCTCAGTCCTGGAAAAAGTCTCCAGCGATAATGACCTTTGCTCTCTCGAGCTGAACGGTGGCCTGCTGCTCCCTCTCCTGCTGGCCACCCTCCTTCTCCTCTTCCAGAGACACATCTGAGTCAGATGGTCGGCTTGTGTAGGAATCAGCTGAGCCCTGGAGCACAGGATGAAGAAGAAGGAAAGCAGCCATTTAATAAAGAATTATCAGCACGAACAAACAACCAAAGTGGGACAACTTTCTTCATATGACACAGATTAAAAACCTGAAATTCCAGAAGGACTTTAACAAATCACAGCAAAAGATATTTTCAACAGTAAAAACAGATTCAAGAACCTAACCTGTTTCTAAAAATACAGACATTAAATAAGGACTTTAGTCCTGTGTATTTAATTTAGGCTTTTTTTCCCCCCATAATTATCTGTATTATTAGTCAACGACTGAGATTAAAGATGAAGAACCGACTGGCTTGGAAAGAGATTTTTATTTCTAGAAATATAATTGGAAACACAGAAGACAGGGAAAGGGGGATGTTTAGAAAACCCTCTGCTTCATTTTTTCCCCCTTAAATATGGAAACTTGAGTTAATATGAATTAAAATGAAACTTTAGTGTAAGTAGTGAGGAAGATCTGTTCCCTATCATCTGTTTTTATTCCCCAGTGTTTGGGCTTTTTCTCTACTGCTATTCATCATTTCTGTTTTCCCACACGATCAAACTTTCCTCATTCTCCAATCTGACGTCACCATGATACTAAGTTTTCTTAACTGTTACTCTTTAAAGTGCCTGTCCTTTTAGAAGTCCTCTAAAAGGACTTCTCCATTATGTCATGTTTTGCCATTATGCAAATTTTTGCCGATCAGCCGCCGTCAGGGAAAATGATGGGCATGACGCATGTGTATGGACTGACGCAGGACACTGCGGATGCTCTTTAGTTGAAAGATTTGTGACTAGGTTAAGAACTGTTTCATGCAAAATTGTCTTTTGCTTGTGAAATGTTTAATGTTTGAATTATATTAGATGGGAAAAATCCATTTTCCTGTGGACTTTCCGATTCTCCAGACAGAAACTGGTTCCAGTTGCTGCAGGTATGACACGAACTACACATAATACTACACACTGCCCCATTTAAAAACATTAAATATACACTTTATTAGAGATACTTTAGTTTCAGTTTAATTACTTGTGAACACTCTTGGTTATTCAGCCAATGGCATGGCAGCGATTCACTGCATGGAGGCATGTAGACATGGCCAAAGCAGCTTGATGAGGCTCAAACTGAGCATCAGAATAAGGAAGAAAGGAGATCTAAGTGACTTTGAATATGGTTGATGCCAGACGGTCTGAGTATTGGGATTTTCACATCCAAGCATCTCCAGGGTTTACAGAGGATTCAGCTTTATTTGAATAGCGCCACTTCACAACAATGTCTTCTCAGTGCGCTTTACAGGCAAATTCATAACAGTCTAATTAAGGAAAACCAACAGATTGCATCAAATCATGACTTTGATCCAATCCCCCATCCGGAGAATGAACGAAACGACAGAGTATGATCTAAAAAAAAGAGAAAATATTTAATGAGCAGCACTTGTCTGGATAGAAATGTCTTAATGATGCTGGAGGTCATGGGCAGACTGGAACTGAGTCAGTTAGTGGTTGCGTTTCCATTACACCTGGAATTGTGCAAAGACTAAATATCGCAAATAAAAAATCATTAATGGAAACACCAACATTTCAGAAAAAAGTCTTGAATATTGCTAAAACTGCTTTAACGCTATGAGGTGGTTTTTCAGACGTTTCGATATAGAAACACATCGCAAAAGTGTGATGGAAACACTTTTATTGCATTTACGTGTCCCCGGACATGATGTCGGGGTCATGACCAGTTCATTTCTGGTAAAGATGGTGCGATGCGGTGAAACAACAACAAATTTCAGAGTTCTAGAAAAGAAAATGAGGGAGAAAAGCTTAAAAAATCCATAACAAATTTTCTCCAGTAAGTAGAAAACTCCAAAATAATGCTAAGTGGCTACCTTGCATGAGCCGCAATTTTAGGGTTACAAGATTTTACTTGAGGCGAATGGGCTAAACACTGTTCAGTGGAAACACCCGCAAATCGCAATTGTTGTTTGTCGAAAATTACAAATATTGCTTTAATTTAGCAAAACAAATGTGATGGAAAAGCAGATTCTGTCTCCAACCAAGGTAAGCAGAATACAATCTGTTAATGCACAACATGCTCTGCCTTGCAGCAGATAGGCAACAGCAGGAGACCACACCGGGTAGCACAGCTGTCAGCTAAGAACTGGAAAGTGAAGCTACAGTTCACAGAGACTCCCCAACAGAGGATGATAGATTAGAAAAGTATTTCCTGGTGTGATGATTCTTCATTTCAGCTCCACATTCAAATAACTGCTTCAGAATTTGGTGGGAAAAATCAAAAGCATGGACTGCATCTTGCTTTGGAATAACGGCTCAGGCTGATGGTCGTGTCATGGTCTGGGGGGATATTTTATTGGCACGCTTTGAACCCTTTAGTACCAAATGAACATGATTTAACCTGTTGATACCAGCTGCTCTGTGAGATGAATAATCCTGAATAATACATGTTATCAGACACTTTCCATGAGCTTTAGAGTTAGGTAGGCAAGTAGTCGCAAATTGCGCCGGTGTAGGTACCAGATCTGCTCGGGGCCCTGCGACTGCGGATGACATCACACTATGTTGCGCTCATGGAGGCTATGCTCCATCGGTCTAATAAGATGCTCATGGTGTCTAATTTATCAATAGATATTTTTGCTTTTATTTTACATTTACTTTGGCAAATCAAAGGTGTTCTTTCTGGACCAATAAAGCCCCTTTGAATCTAAAGATGTATCGATTTTATTATCATGGTAACTTGTCCATACATTTAACAGATTGCCCTTGCAGTGATACACCTGTCCATGTAATGCAGCAAGCAAAACAACATTATATCGGGGGTTATGTATAATGACTGGTTAATTTGGGAATAAATATTGCAGTTATGAACTAAATAGGAGTCGCTAACATTAACATTAAGTCACTTTGCTATCTTTTATTGTGTTTTTTTTTTTATTCTTTCCGAAATGCAGTCTTTCTGCTGTCAGGAGTTTTAGAAGCGATGGTCAGGCCGTGGTAAGTCTAGTTTGAACCGTAATGATGGATTTCTTTATGAACTTTGTCCGTGTATCCTACAAAAAAGAACTACAATCCCTCTTAGCTGAAAAAACAATGTCCATAAGTTGTACGGACCAACCATAAAATTGTACCCAACGTCCAGCGAATCATATATACTGCGAAATAATCGGCCATCTGTTTCTGACCACAGTGTGGCATCTTCTGATGGATGCTTTCAGCAGGATAATGCACCATGTCACCAAGCTCAAATCATCACCAACCACTTTCGTCACCATGACAATGAGTTCACTGTACTCCAACGGCCTCCACAGTCACAAGATCTCAATCCAACAGAGCCGCTTTGGGTTGCGGTGGAACGGGAGATTCTTCAAATCTGCAGCAACTATGTGAGGCCATCGTGTCAATAAGGAGCAAATCTCTGGGAATGTTTCCAAAACCTTCTTAAATTTATCCAAGTAAAGCAGTTCTGAAGGCAGAAAGGGGTCTAACCTGGTACTAGCAAGATGTATACAATAAAGTCAATGTCATGAATATTATATTTCAATGGTAATATAACATTCAGGAAGGATCTGCTGTATATTTTCTTTATCACTATCAATTTTTGCTATATATTTTAAATTAACACTTTACTAGCAATCCTTAAATAATTCTGCTATGTAGCAGCATGTGTCTATGTGTGTTAAGGAACTTAAAACGTAATGTGACAACTCCACCCTCTTAAGTCCACCTCAGGCGAAAGATCAGTCTTGTTCCATCATCATCATCAGAATCATCGCTCTCCTTACTCACCTGCTTCCTTGTTCCTCATCCTTATTATCTACAAGTCAGTGGCTGCTGTATGAGAGAGGCAGTGGAAACACCCACCCACTTATTCGAGGCTGAAAGAGAGACAGTGAACTACAACGACAGCAGGACTGTGACCAGCTAAGTGAGGAAATGTGCGAATACAAACAGAAGCAGCAGAGAATGCACGCCTGGGGAGAGAATTTCCCCACAGAAAGGAGCTATTACAACACCAGTGTGCTTGTCAAGCTCCGGCATCACGTACACAAAGCTGTTCATCATGACACAAAGGCAGCGTACTGCTTAGAAAGAAGCTAGGCCTACTGACAAAGAAACAGGCAGGAATAATTACTGTACATCCCCTAAATAGCAACCTCACAGCCAGGCTGTAAAGATTCAGACGAAAAAAATCGAACTGATGGTGTTTTTTTATGGTGGTTCCACCGATTCGCACCGATTTATAAAAGAACATGACTTGTTTTTAAATGTATTTTGGAAGTGAAGGTGATGTTGTTAAGACATGCAAAGAGGAAAAAAAAAAATCTGCCTATATTGATCTTTGTACAGACATCATATTATGTTTTCCCACAGTGTTACAAGGGTCCGTAAAGTAATAAAGTCTGCAACAATGGGAGTTAGCAAAGAGGCTTCACAATTAACTACTTTTGAGCAGTCAGAGCAGAAATTTCCAAGAGGATAGGATAAAAGAGGCGAAACCGAAAACTAAAAATGGATTTCAAGCTTTTAGACAGCAAACAGTAGTAAAGAATCAGCAGCGACAGTGAGACACCCTGCTGCCTCTGTTCATGTCAGCGGCATGTGGATAAAATATTAGACTTGAACAGAACATAAAGGCAACCACCAACTGCTGACTACAGCATACAACAGTTGGCACAATAAAACTATAAATTTACAACACAAAAAAAACCACACACCACTGTTAGTTTTTCTCACTTTTCCCAGCTTCACACCCACAGCTCATTCACATCTATTTATGCCTCCAGATATTTTCCAAATTCAACACTGTCTTTATCTTCCTCATCTGTTCCCAATGCACCAATCATCCTCACTTCCCATCTTCCCACTGATGTCCGTCACCCATTCTCACACACATATCTGATCCTCACCCTCATTCTTGTTACCCAGACTCCTGTTTGTCTCGTTATATTTCCCTGACAGGTCATTTTTCCAAGCTGTCAGTCTGTTAAACAGCTTCTTCATCTGAAACTAAACCTCCTGAAATACCAACATGACCGTTCTGCTTTTGGAATCCTGTGTCCTCGTATTCTGGCACCAACTACACAATCTGATTTGGACAACATTCACCAAAGGCAGTAATAAAGTGACTACATCAGCTCAATGTTATTAGCTTCAGAACCAGAGAGCAAAAAGAAAAAGAGCCCCGGCTAATAGACCTGTACTGTAAACCCATCAATCATCACCGATGTTGAATCTAGAGTGCCTAATACCCCTGCTTTTAAAAAACTGCTGATCTGAAGTTTGCTAAAAAAAAGAAAAGAATAGGAAAAAAAAAAGACTTGCGTAGCAATAATACATGTCTTGGCTCTGAGGACTTCACCTTTGGCTGACCGAAACTGCAGCTGCTGGTGTCGGTAGGTGGGAGAGCTGGCCTCAGGTCCAATAGACATATAGATTTAAATTCTTTTTTAATCTTTCATTTGGGTTCAGTTTTATAAAGAATATCAGTTTGTTTTGAACAAATAAAAAAATGAATGAACTGTTGAAAAAAAAAAGTCTGCTCCTAGCCGTCGTACAGCCTGCAATTCTTTGTCACCATATAATCAGAACAATTTGTAAGAGTTTATTAGATCTTCAGATGGCTGCAAATTAATTTCACACATCTGTAATTTGATAATGACCACTGAGTGAGTTCATGCAATCTCCCTTACTGCTCCACTGGCCTCAGACGGAGAAGAGCGAGTACAATGCACAAGAGCTTGCTTTTTAGAGTACACACAGACTATCAGAACCACTGTTATTAAACATTTCTGGACTGATATGAACAAACACTACAGCAGCATATTTCTTTCCACACTCTCCCTTTCTGGTCCAGTTAGCCAATCCCTCTTTGTGATGGACTAAAGGGCTGTTGCTTTGTGACAGAAAATCAGTGTTTCACCCCATAGCACAGCTGGATGATCATTGCATTTGCATAAACACTTCATGTTCTCCTCACAGCCAAGATAGAACTGGCTCAGTGCTAGACTGTAAAGTCTCTGGGGTCTAACAGCTAATTGCTGCTCATCATTGACTGCTAGTAGGTATGTGTGCCTGTATGTGTATGTATATGCATATGTATGTGTATATGTATGTATGTTTTTCTCTCTCTGTTTCTGTCTCTCTCTATAAGGTGTTTTTCTCCTCCCTACTCTCTGTCTACTGTCTTCTCTTCTTTTTCATTTATTTATTCTATTTTTATTATTATTTGTTTGTTCCATTTCTATCCTTTTCTATCCTCTCCAGTCAGGTCCAGCAGTACTATGCAAACTCTGTAATGCAAAATAAATAGAAAAATAAAATGAGAATCCAGAATATCAAGGGGATCATTATGTCTGTAAAGCTCCCCATTGCAAAGTAAATTTGCTCAGCAGAATACAGCACCATCTGTCATGTTTTTGCCACCCTGATCTCCTGGCGCTCATCATTGATTACTCGATCCACCTGCTGGCTTCCTAATTGCCTCTGCTACCTCATTCAGTTCACCTGGTTTCCTTTTCTCTCACTGCCTACTTAAGCTCCCTCCAATCCCTCCTTTTCTGCCAGATAATAATCAGACCTATGTCTAGTTTTGTTCCAGCGTTCTACGGATTGTTCCTCAGTTGCCGACCCTCTGCTTCATGCCCCTGGATTACCCTCCTTGCCTTGCCCTCGACAGACACCGCTACCTTTCGGATCTTCTGGTTACCGACCCTGCCTGTCTTTGGATCTCTGAGCCTTGTCGTTGCCTGGATGAGTATTTTGCCATCCTGTTTACCTCCCAGCTGTTGCCTGGTTTCTTCTGCAGACCATTCCCCCGGACTGATCTTCTGTTCATACTCCTTCACCAATAAACTGGTCATTTGTCCAGAACTCCCTGTGTGTGGCTGTATTAAGGCTCCTCAGGGTAACTCATTACAACCATTATTCTGCTTGCTTAAATGGTAGACAAGACAAAAAAAGAGGTACACAGGGAATGCATTGTGTACTGTGGCCTCTCTAGGGTGAGGAGGCTGTTATTCTCCCTGTTTGCAGTATTAAATGAGAGAGAAAGGGTTAAAAGACTAAATGACAATGGATGCTGCAAAAAGAATTATCACCACAGCTATCAACATCCTTCATGGTTCATTAAATACACCTGTCTGCTGATGTTTGGAAACTTCTTTGTTTAAAATTCATTCTGATTTCATTTGCCAGTTAACTTTTTCTCACTTTAAATACCTAAATGTGCTCTATGTGCACGGAAATCCAGTAAACACAACTGTATGCAGCAAACAGGGCATGCACATTATATAAGATGTGAAAGCGACAATGCTACTGAACCACGTAGCGTGATATAATGCTACGATCATGAAATCATACATAAATGCATTCTTTCCTTTCGTGCCATGCAATCTAAGCAGTTCATTTCACACTAGGTTACACCCTGAAGAGTAATCCGAGTGAAGAGGTAAATTCCAGCACACTGAGAATTACGGTAAATAATGTATTTTCATTAACATAAATGTGATAAATATCTTATATACCCACCAGGAGTGAAAATTGATAAATATACCTTTTTTTTCCTCTACATATCAAGGGAGAAATTTGAAAATTTACATTTTTAATTAAATTTACAATTCAGTTTCAACTGAATTTCCCTTTGAGGATTAATAAAGTATTTTTCATTTCATTTAATTTAATTTCAAATAGTTTCTAATTTTGTCCAGTTTTGCTTTATTTGGGAAAATAACACCTTGTTTTTCTAACACAATAGGTGTTTTCTCTCTTTTGTCAGTCATGCTCTACCAGCGTTGTTTTTTAAGATAAGGTTAATTTTTTTTTATTTCTATAGTAATAGCAATTGCTGTGATTAAATTACATTAACAGCTACATCAAGATTTTCCAAATTGAGTCCCTGATGGAAATTTCTTTGCACTGTTTTTTTTTTTTCCCTACTGCTACACACTTGAGTTACTTGACAATAATTTCCTTGTCCTCACGTTCATCATGTTAAGCATGTTAATTATCAAGTAATATGCTGTTTCTGTGTGTGTCCTGCAATCTACCTTCAGTGATTTTAAAATATACCTACAAAAGAAACATAATCTGCTGATATGTGACATGTGGTGGTTACATGATACACTGGGTTGGAGCCCATAGTTGTGAAGTGTGGTTTCTCAGCCCTGGGATGATGCGGGACATTGACATCTCCAGAAAGATTTCCGTTTAATTACTGTTAAGTTTGGAAAAACTGTAAGTAAACCAAGTTTTAACTTCTTGGAGACCCAGAGGACATGATGTGGAGCCAGGTTTAGTAGAGAGATAGAGCTGGGTGTTACCTGCATAACAATGAAAATGACATCTGTGCTAGGAGAAGATATTGCCAAGGAGGAATAGATAGACAATGAAGCGGAAGGGCCCGAGGACAGAGCCATGGGGTACACCACTGGTAACAGGGACAGGCTGACATTGGAAATTTTCAGCTTAACTATCTGTTTTCAACAACAAAAGTAGGAGGTGAACCAGGTCAGTTTTCTTCGACCAGTGGAGGCAAGGTGGTACAGGAAGATGTGATGAAAAAGGGTGTAAAAGGCTGCAGTGGGGTCAAGGAGAATGAGTATGGTGAGTAGTCCAGAATTTCAATGAACAGGAGGAAAGAGAGGAGGGTATAATGTCAATGATGAGTGAGGAGTAGCAAAGTATGTAACCCTTAACTATCTAGAATGTGCATGTATATGTAACTGTGCACATTATTTCTGCCACTAAACAAACATCTTAAACATCTTAAACTCCTAACACTAAATATTGTATGACTGAAAAAACAACAGAAAGACAATGAATTGCAAGCAGGGGCCTAGAATAGTGCAATAACTACAAAATATTGTGCAGGACAACCTTGAAACAGCAATTTCTTGCATAAAGGTCTTGCGTCAGTGCTTTCTGACATCTCTCCTTTCTTATAATCGGCAAAAGAAAGACTGAAAAGTTGTAAAAGGTTAAATGGCAGATTAATCAAAACCTGATTTGAAAAACTGATTGTAAAATTTTCTGTGAAACTTTTATGATTTTATGCTAAAACTAAAGAAAAAAGATTTTAAATGTTGCTTATGTACGTGGACACATTGGTTCACATGGATCAGCATTCATCCCCTAAGCTATATTCTTCATTCTCTTTAGTAAAAATAAGCATGATGTGCTACTACAGTGTGGAAATGACCTTTCCTCTCTTCACATGGCAATACTCCTTAAATATTGCAGGACATGCATTCAAACAGACATATTGTAAACTCGTGGGAGCAGGAAATATGGTTACAAAGGGTGTTTTTAAATCAGGATGTGATGTGTTGCTATGATTTCCACACAGTTCATCAGTTTCCTCTTCTTCTGCATGGTCCATATCTCATCTCATTATCATCCTCAGTCACTTTTACAGCACGACAAATGTTTTGCATATTTGCAGTTGCTACCGCTTACACACTACAATGACAGAGGTGAAGCAAGTTATTTTACTGCATTTAAAGTAGGAAGAAGTACATTGTAAATAGCAGTCTTGTTTAACTGAGAGTACTGTGTTTAAGTCTAAATATCAAAATAATTTCCATTTAAAAAAAAAAAAGTCTAATAAAAAGCATATATTATGTTGTTTCTTACAATATTAACCAAGTTTTGAAACACACAAAAAAGGAAAAGACAGATTCTTTCTGAATGTGAAAGCCTTGTTGGGGCATGATACATGGCTTTAGTGAAACATCACTAATGTTACATATCAATAATTTAATGAAAATAAATGTCAAAATGTGTAACACAGGATTTTTTTTTGCAGTAAGTCTTTGAAATCAACCTGTCGGGCTGGACAGTGAGGATTAATGCGTGTGTACAGGGCTTCCAGGCGTCTCTGTTAATGATCCATTGAGTGCCAGGGGAGTCTTTCCTTGATACAAATAACTATTATTTAGTGCCTCATTACAAATTAAATCTATAACTGGAGGACTGGAGACAAAGGAAAACAGAAGTAACAACACTGCGCACCTTTACTATAAGGTTTATGTGTAACCATTTAAAATGTTGAAATACAAAGGCAGAAACGAGTCAACAGTCAGCTCTTTTGCTGAATCAGTAATCTCCAAAGCAGAACAGCAGTAAAAGAAAAATAGGCATCACTCTGACAAAACCTCTTTAAACACACAACAAAGACCAGAGTTTAACTGCTGAGCCACTCTGCCACTTTACATTTCTGAGAACACTAATACATGAATCACAGTGATGATGTCAGTGGAAGTGCACGGCCCCTTGGAGGATTCCCAAAATGAGAATATCATGTGCACGGACACAAGCAGCAACTCTGCCAAACCAGCCTCTGCACCCCTTTCTGCCTGTGCTTCATCTCTGTCATCACAAACCCATATACCCACACGATAATGCACACTGACTAGAAGTTGTTTGTGGGTCATTATCTAAGAGTGTCAAGTAGCCGGTCTTGAGTCCATCGTGCCACACTCAGAACTTTATCTATGCAGACGCCAAAGTTCAGTCTGTGCTTCCATCTCCATCTTTCATGCTTATCCGAGAGAGGCTGCAAGACTAAAAGAGTTTCATCTAAAATGTATCCAACAGGACACTTCACCACGGCCAGCAGCCTGGAGGTCAACGGGGGGGGTCAGACTTGGCCCAAAATAGGCAACTTCACATCAAAAGACAATAGCTGTAGCTCAATATATGATATATGGTATAGTACAATTACTGTCAGCGAGGGCAGCAGAATTAATGGGCACCGTATTTTACACAACAGCTGCTCTAAAGATGAGTCGTGTGTGTATGCGTTTCTGTAGTAAGTAGTTTACAATTTTCAAGCATGCTGGGAAGGTATGATACTTTGCAATGTAAATATCAACACTGAAATATCTTTTTATTTACACTGGAAGATAAATATTTAACGATTTTCTGCTCCTGTTTGGTGTAAAATAAAAATCAGAAAATCTCATCTGGGTGATCTTATGTTTTAGAGCTGGGGATGGGCAACTCTGGTCCTCAATGGCTAAAGTCCCGCAAGTGTTTCCCTGCTGCAACACACCTGAATCAAATCAAACAGACTAATGCAGAGTTTGATGTCAATGTCTGCACAAGCCTGATGTTCGTCAGGATGTTTGTACACTTGCAGGACTGCAGCCCACACCTGTTTTAGAGCTTTCTCTGCTAAGTCAGTCCAACAAGCATTGAAAAGAATAATTTTACTTTAAGTTTTACATTAAAACTCTACAATGCTTATGTTCTGTGCTTCAATATTGAAAAGTATGCAGGCTGTATTCATGATCAGCATGCTAAATTTTGACCTCGTACAGATTAGTCTTAGTGCATTCTTAAGATATTACCACAACGTGAGGCACACAGATGAACCTGCAAGCCATTTAATATATCCCTTTATTTCCTTACTTGGTGCATCAAAGGTTCTTGGATGAAATCTAACTTGGAAAAAAAAAAAAAACAGACACCGACAAGCTAATGACAAGTGTAGATAAAAAAACAGCCTTAGAGATGTCTCCTGTAAAAGTGCCAGTACACCACTGCGGATGGAACGGGGCAGAACTCAGCAAGACAAAATGTGTATGAACATCTTTACAGCCAATAGGTTTCAAAAGGTACACCAATAAAGTGACACGGACGCCTCCTGCAAAAACAGAAACATTAAAATGCAACTGGATTTATAAACTGGATAAAAGTAAATTAAAAAAAACTGTGAAAAGATGGGTCTGAAAGTTAATAATCTACAGCTTGGTTACTTATTTAGATTTGATTCAGTCAGAAATATCGGAAAAGTCAGGACCAACAGGAAACACTTGCTTTAGCATCACATGTCAAATTTGAAAATTTAGCTTTACTGAAAAAATCTAAACTTTCAGCCTCACAAAAAAATAAGTTTTAAAAACACAAGTTAACTGGAAAAGGAGTATGTTGTAACTACACAAGGTTGTGCAAAAGACAGATGTGATCAAACCCATGTAAGTTAGACAGGTTGTTACACAAAATCATTTGACTATTTTAACACACGTGATGATCTCAAGTTAACCTGACTTGTCTGCATTGATTAGCTTAAACAGTTTTTTCCCCTGCGTTGCAACAGGAACTTCATGTGACTCTTATAAAGCAGCTGAACTAAAGGTAAAACTCATACAATGAACTCTAACTTGTTGTCTTTAATAGAAGTGTAAAGCATTGATCACTGACACTACCCACTATCGCAATATTTACATACACGTCTTATTTCTTCAGTGTAGCAGCTTATTATACCTCGTTTTTATACCCAAGTACATATGAGTTATTTGGACGAGTGTTAATCATATTCATTAAAGTGAAGTTGTTCCTGCTAAAAGTGTTACCTTTACTAAGTTATTTTGGGAATCAAAAGCAACGTATTTTACTCTATTTTACCAGCAAACTGAGCCAAAGTCGACAGTAAATGTTGTAAAAACCTGGCAGAACATTCAGTTGTCTAAACTGGATGAGGAACCTGTAGCCATTCCAGGCTTCCCCTGAAATGCCGAAGTGTCCTAGGGCAAGACACTTAACCCCAAACTGCCCCCTGATGTGCCTATCGGGGTATGAGTGTGTTGAGTGAGTGAGTGTGTGTGTGAATGCGACAAGTAGTGTAAAGCGCTTTGAGTGGTCTGTATGACTAGAAAAGCGCTATAGAAGTACAAGTCCATTTACCATCTCTGTTACCATAGTGACACTAGTTAATTAGAAATGGCACACTTGTTAACTTTGCTCTGTGGCATCTCTGTTTTACCACAAAAAGCAAAACTTCCATGAAGACTTCTTGGTTTGATGTGAAGGAACTGGTATGAGCAGCACAGAGCTGTGACCTCATCCCACACCTTCAGGATGAGCTAGAACCCCCAACTGTGAGCCAGGCCTCATCACCATCTGTGTTGGACCCCACCGAAGCTCTGGCGACTGACTGAAACTAAATCTCTGAAGCTATAGGAGGTTGTGCTACAGTAGCAGATCAAAACCTCTTCTTTTCTTCTTTTAGACTGAGAAGCTGAGCAATAAGCCACAGCTCAGGTGCAAGAAAAAACATTTCTATAAGCATCAGCAGGGGGGTTCGTGATGGCTCGACTCCCTGAGCCTGAAGATCCTCAATGCATGCAGGCACACATGCTGTATGTCATCCACGGTGCTCTCTGAACCCTCTCTTGTCAAGGAATCTTCCAATAAAGAAATCCTTGGAAAGATATCAACACAGGGGACAAAAATAGACCACACACTTGCAAAAAGAACTGCATTTGTAAAACTCAGAACTGCTCTTTTTGCAGACAATTAAAACATTTTCCATTTAGTTGGACATGATGTCCAAAATACTCCCTTTTCACCAATGTGTCCGGTTGTGTTACGGAAAAGGTCTTGACAGACTCTACCTCAGTGGGATTCCCTCCTCCCCTCCACCCAGCAGCAGCTCCACCATTTATTGCCTTTGTAAGCATTTTTTAGCCGCTCTGACACATTTTTACTCCAGTGATGCCAGTTCTGGTTGCAAATAACTAGTTTCCCTCCCCATTAAAAGCTATTTCTGTATGGATCACCATCTGGATGTGTGTGGAGATATAAAGGAAAATTACTCTTAAAGGCATGGGGATGTTTCTAAACCATTAAAGCATTCTTCTGTGATTTAACAGCTGGATGAAACAGCATGTAATTAGCCTATCGATGCCCAAATGATGTATTTTTGCTGGTCTTTCCAGTAAAGATGAGACTGAGATGGACAGACTTTGACACTGTGCCTGTAAGCCGTTCAGTCACATAGAAAGATTTCAGATCGACAGACCCTGACAGGAGGAGAAAGTGTCATCTGGCTGACAGTATCAGTGAGAAAACTGTCCATTAGACTGATTGAGGAGCAAGCTGACACATACTCACGCGCACCCTCCCTCCTCAAGCTCTTCTGATACCCCAGAGAAAAAGGGACACTCAGCTCCCCCAAGTCACATCTAGTTCTGTAAGTGTTTCTGCAGGAATCAAGCCAAGACACAAGAGAATAGCATGGTTTACAAGCGCTAGATGCCTGTCCACTCACCGCCTCCGAGTCTTCGAATCCATGTAGGTACAAGTTATCGTACATGGAGGAGTCAGATTCCAAAAAGTGACTCTTCAGTACAAAAGGAAAAAATATATCAACCTGTTCCAGAGAGGATGTACAGAGAGGATAGGGGAATGAAAGAGCCCACCAGTAGTCCCTTTCTCCACATGAAGGTAGACAAAGAAGCCAGAACACACCAGAGCAACAGATTTAAAAAATAAAAAAAAAAAGAAAAAGAAAGGTGGAGCCCTGTGCTTTCCTGATGTTGATCTAGATGTTATTGCCCACAAGTCGAGCGAGTATTGGTTCCCATTATGAGGCAGCCTTGCTATCCCCAGAGGCAGAGCAGACCTGGCATTTCATCTGCCTTCCAAGCTCAGATCGCACGAGCCAATCCCTTCCTCCAGCTCGGGTGGATGACAGTGGTGCGATGCAGCCTGCTGATTGGCTGTCAGAAACCCCAGTCAGCTTGGCTAGCTGTGAATAAGGAAGACGGCAAGAGAGGGAGGCGGGGGTGTCTGTAGCCCGAGAGCATCATTAACCAGCAAGCTGTGTGTGTATGGATGGGTGTGAGGTAGTCTCACAATAAACACCCATTTGCAAAGAGCGACATTTTAATTTAAACATTCAGAAGAGCTGCAAAGGTGAACAGCCGAGTGATGAAACTTTAAACAAGAGGAAGAACTGATGCTATTGAAGAAGAGCTTGAGTCTTTACAGCTTCATGGACACACTGGGAGCCATAAAATCAATCTACAAATGTCTGTTACTGATTACATAGCAAATCGATTAAGAAGAGCTACAATACAGAGTTTAGAACATGAGGTACACCTCCTTTTATGGACAACCTCTAATGCAGGGGTGCCCAAGTCCAGTCCCTGAGATCCACTGTCCTGCAACTTTTAGGTGCATCCCCTGCTCACAGGATGATTCAAGCTGCTGCTTTGGGGAGAAAATCAGTGTATTGTGACATATTTTGCACCCAGGACTGTTCAGTTATCATCAGATTGATATTCATTATATTAAAGGGAAAGTTTTGTTTGTTTCTGCAATCCAATTTACATTTATTTGTGGTACAATAGATAATTTAAAAAAAACATAATAATTATCAACACAATAATAGAATTAAATTAAATTAAAATGTAATTTAAAAAATGTATTAATCTGGAAATTATTTTAAATTATAGTATGTATCTCTGTTGTTATCACTTTTTATTTTGTCTGTACAAGGAGTTTAATAAGTATAAACTAAAAATAAAAAGCTTCTTTTAACTCATAGCTTGTATGACCAAATTGAAGTGAAACTGGATCAAAGTCGTTGCGTTTCAGTGGCAAAATAGAGCAACAGCGCCCTCCTTTGGAGAGTCTGGTTATTAAAATGAAGCTCAAGCGTCAAATCACCAGTTTTCCATTTGTACTTTCACTTCACAAACAATTCATGAAAACCGTGTTGCTTCTTATTGATATATCAGAGATTTAAATGGTGACATGTCAAACAGCTGAGGGGTAATTTCCATTATTCACCATCACAGTGACTCCACAGTAGACATACAACTGGGCTTGTAAACAGCTGAGCAACTGAAAAACCTTCAAAAACAGAGGAAATGTTGTTTTATTCCGGCTTCATGAACAACAGCACCTCTTTTTATAAAAACCACATCAGGGATCTGCTTTCTCAGAAGAAGTGGTAGATGTGTCTGTGATTTTTGCGCCCACAGTTTGCTACTGATCTCTTCCGTTGGAATAGTTTAATGGACACAAACCAACCAAAACCGCAGCACTAAACTACGTAGAGAGAAGATCACTCAACATTTTATTTGACTTAATTCAACTTAAACTGCTGGAAACGTGAACAAACTACATGCAGCCATTTCCCAATAGCAAAAACATCTGTTAAAGCTGGAGCCTAAATAAATTAAGATTAAGACCTGGTAGCCTATACATCACCAACACACTGGTCCAAGCTCTGATATAAGAGAACTCCACGTAGTCAGTGTGTTGTAGAGAGGACATTTATTTAGACATATATATAGTTGTGAGAGAAGCTTCTGATATTTTTGATCTCTTCATTCTTCTGTACTTGAAGCGAGAGGATATCAGGAAAAAGCAGCAAATATTTCTGCCTTAAAAATGACTACAACTTGGTGACAACTTGGCTTTTATAGCTGAACAAACAGAAAGAAGCAATTAGATTTTTCCCCACCGCTTATGAGTTATTTACTAGATTGGTTTCCAGGGGTTACGGATTTACTTGGGACTTACTGAAAGACTCATGCATGGAACCAGCAGTCAGGACTGGCAACAGTGGTTAGGCCCCATCAAGCAATTCATGAATTAAAGGCTGCTGTGTTTAGCCATATGACCTACATAAGGGGGATTAGCAGTGTGAAGTCCTCTCCTTATCACTCTGCAGGCTGCAAACTAGAGAAAAAAAAAAATCAGGTTAAAAGGATATCGCTGTTGGATGCAATGGAAATAAAAAAAATCCATTGTGCTTTAGTGGGTTTTGGCATTTTAAGGACCTAAACTTGGAAACATTAGCTAAGACTTTAAGTCGGCCTTTAAAAAGATGCGAGGATGAGGTGTTATGTGCACCATGGTATTACAGTTTGGACTAAAGGGTCACTTGTCTGGTCAGCTACTGGCACATTTAGCAGTGCTCCTGAATTCAACAAAATATTGTCAAATTCAGCTTAAAATTTGCATTGCAAACAGCACATCTTCTACAGCCGGTGAATACTGCTGAGCTCCATCGTGTGCTCTGTCTGGCTAACTCATTCTCACTCTGTAATTAATTTGTGTCAGGTCTGTTAACTGATAAATACAGCCATTACATTCACTATTTAATGTTGTGACATAATAGATACGTTGCCCATTTCAAACCTGATTAGAGCAATCTTCTATTTTAAATATTTACAACTCATTTATGAGCTTTGAAAAAGATGATGACGCGCTTTAAATAATTTGCATCCTGGATGAATTGCTGTTAGTTGTATTTTGGTTCGAGAGGCTGAACACACCTCTGTAAATTGCTCTTCAACAGCTCTCACAGACCTGTAATTAAATGTTTTAGCTTTCCATGGCTACGTCGGGCTAAACTCAGAATATAGAACATTTTTAAAATCTAGATGCTGCTTGGTTTAATTTTTTTTTATCCTGCTATTGATTTTTACTCTGACATGGTTAAGAATTCATATTCTTTTGTGGAGGAAGAAGCTTTTGTCAAAATGAGTGCTTGAAAGTGTGTATGTCCACCAGGGAATACCGCTACAGACAGTGCTTTTGTATCTGTAGTTTGAACTAATGGTTATGAGAGCAACCTTCTATTTATTATGCTAACATAAAAATAAATTGAGAAGGATGAGAAGAAAGTGGAATGCCTGTTCTTTTTCCGGTTTAAGCCATGCCTTGAGTCAATCAGCCTTCAATCATCACGTATTGTAAACTAGAATGCATTCGCCTCCGATGAGCCAACCATGCCATCTAACTGCGTATCTGAAACCTGGCTGGCTAATTGCGCTGCCTTCATCACAGAAATTGAGAAAATAGAGTTATTTCTGTAAATAGCCAGCTATGCACTACATGCACTGAGAACTAAAGTTAGAGGAGTTACTACTAAACCCTCAGTAAACTGATAACATTCAGCGTTATGGTAGTACACAGTTCAGGATCACCACCAACACCTGCCTCATTTTTCACCTGGTAGCAGAGGTGCAACCTTAAACTAGAGATGCTTTAATACGACTGAACCCATCAGTTTCCTCCTCTACAAGTGGTAGAGAATATTTAGAGTCATTATATTGAATCTTTTCGAATATTGTAGAAGTCAACCAAGTTAAGTCATGTCTACTACTTGGTTTAGGTATGAAATGCCTGAATGTAGATGAATACTTTGCTGCATATCCCAACTATTCTAAATGTTATTGTTGAAGGATTCTTTTGTTTTAAAGAATGAAAAGAAGAAGCAAATAATCATTTTTCCATTGTTTTAAAAGGGTTAGAAGGAGTTCTCCTGTGTTTGTAGTGATCTGACTTGAGATCTTTCAATCAGAATTATTTTCATATTCTCACTGATCATTTTTTCAAAAACTTATATTACTTGATTACCGTTTGCGATGTCTGTTCTGGGAACAAGTGATTTATTTCCACTTCCTCCCAATATAATGCTATTATTTCTATGTTATCTGAAGAAAGAGGATGCAGTGACTCTTGTTGTTCGTGTCTTACAGACATTTTAGAAACTGTTTTTAAACTGTATTTTCTTTCTCTCTCTCTTTTTTTCTCTACAAGGTGTTTTCCGTTTTCTCTTCTTTTCGATTCTCTTTCTGTCCCTCTTCTGTCCTCTCCGGTCCGGTCCAGCAGTACAAACTTTGTAATACAAACAATTATGCAAAATAAATAGAAAAATAAAATTAAAATCCAGGATATCAAGGGGAGCATTATATCTATGATGCTTCCCTTGTAAATTTGCCCAGCAGAATTTACATTTACAAAGCATCCAGAAATTCCATTTTGCCTGCTTAAATGCTGGACAAAAAAACCCCAAAAACAATTGTATTTACCTCTATAAAATGCTACTAGCAGCAGTGATGAGAAAAGTTTAGTACGATTCATAATATTTATTTTTAGGTCTGACCCAAAATACTCCACAAGGTATTATTCAGGCTCCATTTATACAACAGTTTTCTAACTTAGGTGTGGTCTGTTTAAAATTTCCCCCAGTTTTTTGTGTGACTTTTTCCAAGTGTGTAGTGAACTAATTCCAGTCTGACTGAGTGCCACAGTTTCCTCAGGAAGCTTAATTTAATCTTGAAGATCATTTTTGAGAACATGCACGAACGACCATCAGCTGGATGCAGGATTTATTAGCTGCGTGCAAACACACTGCACTCTAAGTTGACAAACATTAAGGAATGCAGGATTCAAACGAAGCTTTTCTGTGCCAATTCAGTCCTGCAGCTCTAGATTTGGACAAGTTTATTCTGGAACAAACATGAGATTCCACATCCTCTTTTCAGAGCTCAAAGGATGGCCCAGATACTGAACAAACATCTGTCCATGAAGATGTTCAGTGCGCCGTCTGAGAGGATCAGCTTTTTACTATTGTACTGTAGCAGCGATCTCCGCAGGGGTAGAGGTTTAGTTCAATATATTGATTCTACTATGAAAACAACAGGGACATGGTGGCATTTTAATACAGTCTCACTTCAAAACATTCATTTTCTCTCAGGTTCCTTCTTTTTTTTGGCACTTTAGATTTTCCTTTCCCTTCAGGAGATGAATCAGATCTATAATAGGTCATTTATTTTACTCATCATGCTGCTACACTAACCTCCCCTCAATCTTCCTGCTGCTGCGCTCATACATGAGCACATTATTTTCTACAAACGTAAACCATTTTGTCTATTTAGCTAATGATAAGTTCTGTATTTTTGCTATCTTTTGTTTAAAAAAAAAAGCAATTCTTAAATCCCAGTTCAATGACAGGTGCTCGTGCTGTCAGCACAGGCAGTTATATCTCATCAAACCACGCCCACACAGTCCTGATGAGCATGACCGCACATCATTTTTTCTCTAATAGCAACTCTCATTCACTCACAAATGTTCAAAGATGATGAGAAATGGATGTAAGCTTGAGCAATGAGGTGTAATCCACTAAATTATGCAAGTGAATGTATGCAGTCTGGGTTATGACACAATGAGACTAAAGTTTTAATGCAGAAAATCTACATTTTGATGAGTTTTCACTTTGGAAAATGAGTCTCACAAGCAGATTTATTAAACCAGTTAGAAGAAAAGGGTCAGCTTTGACAAAAGGAGTCTTTTTTTTTTTTTTTTTTTAACAAAACATCATGCCAGGACTCTCTCTGCAGTTTTCAGGCTGGCAACCATACTGAGGACCCCTTCTTTTTACTAGATGTGGAGCTGTGGGAGCTCTTTCCACTCCCAGGAGCACCCATTTCACGTCTGTTCCCAAATTGCAAAAGAAAAGAAAAACACTTCAGTGGTAAGAAATGGGAAAACTATCATCCATTGGGGTTTCATGGCAAGGGGATGTGAAGCGAAACGTAATTTAAATCACATGCTGTGGGTGAATGTTTTAAGGCCACTTCTATAAGATTCTGTATGGCTGCCTTGGTCTCACTGTCCTCTTTGTTTGTGACTATTTGATGTATAAAAAACCTGTACTTTCCTCTGAAAATAGGAGGAGGTGCAGTTTGCTGCTAATCAACCCTCAGGGCTTGACCTCTGTTGTTGAAGGGAGGTTGTTACCATGGATACACGAGGGAATCAAAGAGAGCCCACTTGCTTCTCTTCTCACCTGATGACGATCAGACTCACGATGACACAAATCACAGCGGGGGTGTTACAGAATTCTGCGAGTTTTTAATAAGAAAAGAGTGGGCAAGAGATTTATATGACATTCTGTCCTACAGATTTAGGTTTTCTGTTGTTCTTCCTTTTAGGTCCACTTTCTTCTAACGTCCCATTTTTTCTCCTTCCTGGCAGTCAAGTAATTATTCCATGCTGAGGAAACTCAACACTTTGAACATACAGTGTAACCCAGCGGTGTGTAAAGGTGTGAAAATCTGTCATTAACTGCAGCCATTCTCCAACATTATACAATCTAATCTGAACAAATAGATTGTATAACAGAGTTATAAAAATGCAAAATGATACGTAATAAAGGTGTCGCATTAAAAAGGTTTCTTTGACATTTTCATGAATGTTAGCGCCAGTCTGCGTGTTATCATCAAGTTTTAGATGTGGTATAGAGACATTAAAGTATGAAAAAAGAGCAGAGAAAAAGAAAAATATAGAGGTTTGGGACAAAAGTAACCAAAGACAAGCTGTCCTTGTGTCTCTGGATGGCTTCTGCGGCCTCAGTTCCCTTGGTAACTTGTTAGACAAAGTCCATGTTAAATCCCTCTTCCTCCATTATGAATTACAGAAGGGACTTAAGGCAGGAGACCAATTTGAATTTGTTTTACAGTGGCGTATATAAAGGAAGCAGCAGCGTCTGCAATCAAACAGTCCTGCCTTTATGAATATTGCATGTTTGGTGGACGCCTCAAAAGCAGCTCAGCAGGCTGGATTCCCAGGCCGATATAAATCAAGGCCATTGATCCCTGAAAACGGAGCGGGAGTCGAAAGCATTCGGCTTGCGAACACATCAGCCGATGTCACAGCGCTGATTTCACCTGACATTTAGAGTCAATGGCAGAATTTTATCTAAATTTGTTGGGGTCAGAAAGCAGCTTTGCTAAAGCAGAGCAGTGTGCTCAATTTCTAAAGTTTCCCACAAAGGTGTCATTTCATACATCATATCGTGTGTTCACAGCCAACATAGGGACTCTTGTCCTGTTTTGTATGCAGGTCTTTCACATGAAAAAAAATAGCCTTTAATTTGTTTTCTATGTTACTTTTACTTCTATTAGATAATGGCATTAAAAGAAAAAAGATCTGTCAAGTATAGCTTTCAGTTCATGACTGTTCTGACACCAGATGTTTTCCGCTATTAGAAGACAAGTGGCAGCCATTTTTAGATGCTTGCTTTGTATAGATAGTGATGTCTTGTTGGTAGTCATAATTTTTAAAAGAAGCTAAACAAAGTCACTTCCCTGACTTGTTCATATAAACCATTTAACAGCTAAGTGGAGTTATAATGTTAGTTGTATCTCTATGAATCGCTTTATTACAATACCTGCTATATTTCAGAATTCAGCCATGTGTCTCACATTATTGTGGCCAATGATGAGCTGTAGTATCTTTGGCTTTTGTAGGTAAGGGTGCAGAAAATAAATGACTGACGTTGGTTATCTGGCAAATGGATCCTTCACAGTCCATCCCCAGAGCAGCGCATGTAGCTACCGCTGCAGAATATTTGAACTGTGAATAATCTTGATCAAATAGCTTATTCCTGAGCGTGCATGACATGAAATATCCAACCTGTCTCAGAATGAAGGAGGTGGAAGTGGTGCTGCCATCAGACCTCTTCAGTCGACTCCGTCTGGAGTAAGTCCCCCTGTTCGCCTGCGGATGCCAAAACACACAGAAATCAAATCCTCTCCTTATGTACTCTGCTTGTTACAGAGGCAAAACACGGCACATTGTATATTTGTGATATGACCGTTTTTGTCCCTTTTTTTTGTATCTACCAGCGTATATGTTAGGCTAATTTAAAAAATGGGCTGAAATATTATATAAATACTCCAAAATTCGATTTTATTGGCTTGCTGTTGGCAAATATTAAATATAATTGGTCAAATTCATACATAACGCCAATTACTTAAAAGTCTGAGCACATAAAGCCATATAGAACATACATGTCCGAAATGTATGGATGAATGGGGCATTTTTAATTGACAGCAGAATGCTGTTTTTGTTGCATCTACCCTCAGCTCTCGTTCTCCTCTCACACAAAATCAAGGGCACCTTCCTCTTGGCAACTCCCATTAACACCAACATCTTAACCCCTGGGGTTGACATGGCTCGGGCTTCAATCAGCATGCTCTTGTCCTCTGTGATGACCTGATTATATCAAGTAAATCTTTCACAACTCACTTGGAAAACCATCCACAAAAATCCCCTATAAAGTCTTTTTTTTTTTTTTTTTTGTACAAACATTGCACAGCTGTGTGGATTCAGTTTCTCTGACCTATTTTCTTACATATCTGGTTTGCTCAAGTGTGATGAAGTAATACCTCACCTGAGGTGCATGGGGAGGGGTTGACGTTTGATAAATGGGTTCTGAGCTCTTCTGGCTCTGCACGTATGGCATACTGTCCCCTGGTGACACCGAAAAGAGCATCTGGGGCAAAGTGAGCGCTCTTAGATTTTCCAAAGCATAATCTGCCTTCCAATTTGCTCTGAAACATCAAGCAAGTTTTACTGGAAACGTCCCAAATATATATGTTTTAAATAACTGCGCACATCAGAATAGACAAATATCCCAACTCACTTCTGAGCATTAAATATATCTGTTCATCAAAAGTTTGAAAGAAACGCTAATCATCACTGGCAACTGGTCTGTTAGTTATATTCCATATGAACCTACAACTCGGAAATGTTTTTAAAATCATAAAGTCATAACAATTCCCCAACAGGCAGGCGGTGCCTTCATGTCGCTGGATGGTGCATTCAAGTCCATGAACCTGGAGGTATTCAACTGGCAGAACAGTCCAAGATCACTACCTACATAGTTGTATTTCCTGGAGCCTTTTGTTGTCTTCATCGTGACCAGGTTGAATGTGCTCAGTTACCACTCAGCTGGATATGTTCATACCTATCACTCCTATCACTCCAATCATCTGTGCCAAAAAGGATTTTCTTATCTGAGAATAAAAGTATGTTATTGTACTAAAATAAAAACTCATAATCAGTTGTTTCTTTTGCTAATCAGCTGCATTTCTAATGTTGGTTTTGTTCTATAAGGATTAAAACAGACATGAAGGTAAACAACTAAAATAGATAATTATACTGAACTACAAAAAGTCTTTTTTCCCCGTTGTTCAGAGGCGAAAGAGATCTGATTCGCCTCATAAATCATGTGTGGAGCCTCATCAGGAATGTTTAATAATTTAACACTCAATTTCTTTTTCTCTTTCAGTAAAACCAAATCTTCACCAGACCTCAGGACCTCTGCTTCTTCTTGGCTAATTATACCTCAGGGATTTGTTAGGAATGTTGAGAAATGCATCTTTAGTTACTCCAAGACATTTGTACTATCATTATTATTATTATTATTAGGCTACTGTTATTAGTTTAAGTAAAGTGCAGCCTCGGAATGCAATATTTATCCATCTTATTTGAGTTGTATAGTTTTTAAATTATTTGATCTTTTTATGATTTATTTTTTCCTGACCTGAAACACGGGCTTCTGTAGCCCGTCTCCAACCCCGTGCCGGGTGTAGATGTGCCGGGACATCTCGGCCAGTTCGTCGGTCCAGGGCGGAGGCTGCCGCTCGGCGCCGCTCCACTGGAACTGCTGCGGCTCCGGTGGCGGACAGTGAACCGCCGAGTCCAGCTTTACTCCGGTTTAACGTCAACAAAAGAAGGGAAAAAAGACAGCCACTTGCTGTAAATGTGTCCTGTTCCACTGCGAAAGAGGACCACGGATGAGACTCAGGAGTCAGATACCCTTTTAAGCTTCTCCCTCCACTGCCCTCATATATGCGTGATGCATTCAAGAGCAAAGCAGAGTTTCAGGATTTCAGATATACTTCTGCAGGGACGCAATCTGCACGAATTGCGAAATGTAATTATAAAAACTGTTTCTATTAATTATCGTCCTATGATAAACTTCCTATATTTTTATTAAGTCTGAGATAGATGTATTTATTTAATTTATTCACATAACATATAGGTATTATGGTCTGACATGTAACCATAGAAAGTGTAAGCGAATGCATCACAGCCGCTTCCAACGTTGAGTTTTTTTAGTTGTTTTCATCATGTAAAATGACAACTCACATTTTAAGTGAATACTGTCCCAATATAAATAATTTACAACTATTACATTGGACTGCAGAATAATGCAAATATGTTTATCCAGTTTTTTCAATGATAAATTATATTGCCTCCTAAAACAGAATCATCTCACTACTCTGAATGTTTATTCAGCTGTTTTTTTTTTTTAAAAAGATATAGATAGATAGATAGATAGATAGATAGATAGATTGATTGATTTATGGTTTATAAACAAACCTCAAAATGTTGCAATTACTTTTTTTTTTAAAGAAGAAAAAATATGGATAATACTTGTGGAATGGTTGCTGTTCATTCAAAATTTGCAAATCTAAAACAAATACCTCTACAAATGTAAACAGGCTAAATCTGCAGTAAAAAGAAGGTCTTTGCAGAGCTTAATCAGCTGTTGCTTCTTTCTGATCGATAAGAAATGTTGCTTTTACTTGTGATTGTGAAGCAAGTACAAAGTGGGAATGTTGTAAACGGGAAAAAGTAAAGATCGAAAGCAAATTCACAACAAAAGAAATAAAAATGAGCAGTTAATAAACAAAGTGACAGGAAAATAAACAGGAATTTGTGACCAACCAGCAAGACTTGGAGTGAATAAAATGGGACTCGCATCCAGAAAAGCTCACAGCAGAACTGTGAAATATTTTCACACCAAATCCTGGAAAGTCAGTGTTGAAACTTTTATTTTTAGCAATTTTTAGTTGGCACTACAACTCCACTGGGTAACCAACAAAAAAGGTCAAAAAAAAAAAAAAAAAAAAAAAAAGCCAAGTATAACGAATAATTAATGTCTTGTAAGTAGGTTATACTGGCTGGTAAATGTGCACCTATGTGTGCATGAAATAGGGCAGTTAATTACTGTAGGTGGATTATTTTAATCATGTTTCTCTTCATTTGCATAAACGTAATTAAACAGAACCATAAAAAGTGCTGGAATAAAGAAACCTTTCCCAAATTAAGTATCACTTTCTTTTTTATTTCAAAGAATATTCATAAGTTTGCTCTTTATTACAAAAGCAGTTTTAAAATCCCGGATAAAGAAACATTTCCTGGATTAGTTTAAATATACAGAATTAGATATATATACACAGAGAATTCTGAGACAGAAATTACTTGCCAAAAGGTGAGTCTAAGTGATTCTTTGATTTCTACAGAAAAGCAAGGCATTCGGTGGCAAGTTAAAGTTTACAAAGCTAAGGTGCAGCGCCAACGTCTATTACCAGGTATTTTACATCTAATATACAACGCCTTTAACGTCAGGGTGCTGCGTGGAAACAGACACCTCTGGCTAAAATCCGAACAACGCAGATACTGCGACACAACTGCAGATTCCACAAAAGTCACCTTAATTTCAACAGCAAACGAACAAGAGCAGCTTTAAAACACGACGTCTCACTGCTCAAGAAATCTACACATTTTGCAGACTTTGTTCCATTTACATTTTTCCACATGACTGAAAAGCAAAAGGCAGAAAAAGAGGAATAATTACACACAAAATGACATGTAGAATATATCACTATATATAAATCAAAGTACAGACATTGCTGATTATGAATTAAAGTTCAAAATTAACATCTCAGTTTTGTACATTTGCATAATAATGGAATCCTGATAGTTTTCACTGAATGGAAGACACACACACACACACACACACACACACACACAAAAAGAGGCAGAAAGGTACAGATGTAATCACCATGAGGAGATGCAGCATTGAATCAGATGAAGAAACATGCAGAGAAAATGATTAGTTCACTTTAAATCTGTCATGGTTAAGTCCTCAAACACACAGACAAGATGGGGGAAAAAAAAAAAGAATAACACACATTCACACAATTTAAATATCTCAAATGTAGCCAGACAGACTGAAAGGCAGTGAGTTTATAGGAAAGAAAGAAATTTCTGAACCATTTGCACTGACTCTTAACGTTCACCTACGACATTTAAATAAAAATCTGTCCTGTTCGAGGCAGCGAGCAGCTACAGTGATGGATGCTGGTGAGGCGAGCTGCTGGCTTTGCAGAAAGATCGATTCTTGGTTTCAATTGTTCAGAAAGAAAAATGACAAAAGAAAAAGAACAGCTGAGTGAACCTTTTGGCCTTAAAATGTGATGGAAACCATTAAAAACTAAAAGAAAAACAAAACATTTCGGTCATTGATGTCGATAAACTTAAAACTGCCCCGTGGGCAGCATTCAAATGAACAGCTCGAGGGCTGGTTTTACATGCATCTGTACTGTAGCTTGTGACCATTCATGGGTATTTAATTAGTGCTCGGTTCACCCTGCCTGCAAACATCTGTAACATTCAGTGTTATTCACCCTGTCAATGCAACTCACTTCAATCCCCGACACACTTTGGTTGTACTTTGCAGTTATCCATCTCACACATCTGACAGAGAAGATGTCCCAACATGATTGCTCTCACCAATCCTTATGATGTGCTACCATTTTACTTGCAGAGCTGCAAGGGGTATTGTAGTCTATTTCATTCCCTGCTGTGTATGTCATCACACTGTTCTTGGATTTGGCTCAGCGCAGGCAAAACGCTGCCACAGCGAAGCAATTTAAGGGCTGAACGAATTAAATGCAGACACTCACAAAAGGCTGCAACAAGGTTGGGTAAAGAGACACAAAAAAAAGTCAAATTTATCTACAGTTATGTTGTCTAACCAATTCTGACCACCGAAAGTTATAACAAGGTCTAAATTCACGCCAATTAAGATATAAGTGTTGGGTGGCGAATGCCCACCCTTTAGTAAAAAGCTCATAACATGGTCCTGTACTTGCGAGCAAACCCACCTTTTCTTTTGTGTTGACCTGTGAAAACCAGCTTTGCTCAGGAGAAACCCCCCGTGAACCATGTTTAGTCTCACTACAGAGTCCTAATTTTAACACACGGCAGACCTTTATTACATATGAACCTCAGGCGAATCAGCTGTCACGTGGCGTCAGTCCAACTTGATAGAAACAGTAAGGCCAAAGGAATTAGCCTGAAGCAAACACCCACCCACTCACACAAGTTGAGCCAAATGAAATGTCCAAAGTGTGTATTCTCAGGTCTGCTGGATGTCAGAGGTTTACAGCAGAGGTTGCTGGTAATACGCTGCCTGTTGCTGCTGCTGCTGCTGCTGCTGCTGAGGAGCCTGGTGAGCAGGAGGCGCTACAGGATAGGACACGGGAGGCATGCTGGAGTTGTGATAGGCTGACATATCCATGGCCACGCCCGCCTGGTGTGCGTAGGGAGCTCCAGCAGCTTGGCTCATGTACTGAGAGTTCATACCACTACTGTGAAGTGACATTTAGGAGGGATATTAATTATTCAATCATTCACTAAGTGATGTCTCAACAGAATTCCTCTGTGGATTGATGAATTGATTTGATTTAATTGATTAGATGAGGTACTTTTTGCGTTGTTTCTGTAGAACTGGCTTGGCCTGGTTAGACTGGTGGGGCTGTTTTCTTACCTCATGTATGGAGGCTGAGCTGCTTGGCTGCTGGGTGGAGCTGAGACGTTGGGAGGCAGTGAATGCAGTGGTCCCGGCTGGTCGCTGGGCATATTGTAGGGCTGCACAGGGGGAACCTGTGGCATCCCAGGAGGCAGGTAAGGGGCACCAGGTGGTCCAAGGTAACCCTGAGAAGCCCAAGAGGGGAACAGAACATGCTGGCTTGACTAAGTATTTGGGACATAATAACAATACTGCATTTCTTCTTCAACTAACTTCTCAAATATGCAGACGAAAGGGATGAAAAATAGCTGAAAAGCCATCACTCATGTTTACATCGAGGCCTTTTGGAAGGACCAGATGATTTCCGACTTTTTTTTTTTTTCTTTCTCAAACGCTCACAGCAGATGGAAACAACTAATCCAGTTCAAGCAGAGTAAACGCAATCCTCACACATGCCATCTGCTGACTGATCAGCTCTTTTCCATTTTGAGAATCCATAAGGCCAGTACTATATGCATAAAGAGCTATAACTAACCTGACATTCCACATGTCTGGCACTTTCAAAGAATTTCCACCAAGCAGAGCCGGTATGTAAACAGGAACCACCACTTTGTGCTACCAGTATGAAACACTGATTGGGCGGATCTTTTGTCTTTAAGGTATAAACAGATAGTGCGGAGTCAGATAATATGGACTGTACTGTGCTTGAGATCTTGCAAAGCTCCCAAACATCCTGCAGCTTTGCAGGGTAGAATAAGTACAAAAAAAGCACAGTATTTGCTCAGGACCTTGAGTTTTATCTGCGTCCTCCTTAACTATTTTTTTGGCGTTAGCAACCGCTATTCTGATGTCATTGCAGCCATGCACAATATAGCTTATTACTTGATTTCCATTATTATGGAATAATAAATACCTTGTAATTAGTTGTATTTATTAGCTTTACTGTTGGATCGATTAGGTTATGATGTTTCCAGTCATTATACAAACATTAACTGATGCAGAGGTTTCATCAACATCAAGTTAAGGACATCATCATTTAAAGTTTAGAATTTCCAACACAGAGATTAATTAAAATAAAATATTAATTAAAAAAAGTCAAGTAATATTCTGAGGGGTCCAGTTAGGTGGACAGACATTCACATCTGTGGGGAGATATAGCTACATTAATAATGACTTAAAAAGAATTGCTACTAGAAGAATGCAAGCAGGCTCAAATTCTCCAGGGAGGAAAAATAATGCTAAGTCGAGTGTCAACTTATTATTACTTGTACTAAAAACATGTAGCATATGAATATAGAGCATTGGAGACTAAGAAATAACTAAGAATGGGGAAGTGAAATCAGGTCAAAGCACTAACTCTTCTCTTCTACATCAGTTCTCCATTTTATCATAAATCCATGCTCATATAATGAATGAAGGCTCTGCTTTCTATTGATTCAGCACCTCCAAATGAGTTTACAGATCACTTCTGCACATCTAGCTGGTGAGCAATGTTAGTAATGGAGTGATAGTGATGGTGTGGTAGGTAACATCTTTTTTTTTTTGGTACACTTTCCTCTTAATTAAGTCGCAGGTTCCTTTTTGTTTGTAATTGATTTATACATGTTGACAAGCTTTAAACGTCTATCTCAGGGCTACTCAAATAGATATTCAGGTGGGCCAGATTTTCAAATAAAAAAATGATAGTAAATATAGTGAGAGAAAATGAATCAGTTAAAATAATTGAAAAAAAAAAAAGAAGTTACATTTACATTTTGAAAAATAAGTAGTTTATTAATGTTTCTATCTTAAATTCAGTCCTAAGGGCAAACGCACAAAATAAAATAATGAAAATTCCAGTCAGAGCCTATTTTTCTTTTAACATAAATGTCAATATCATATCAAACTAAACTTTTCAATGTGGTGCCTCCTCACATTATAATCTTTAAAAACCGCCACACACTCCTTGCATATTAAACACATCGGTTCGGCGCTTGAATGTGACAGAAAAAAACAAATAGTTATCGGTCCAGGTGGAGTTAAATCTGCAGTTTTTGTTGTCAATTTGGGACAGAGAGCAACATGCTTGCTAGCGCTACTCTTACAACTTCAAAACACAACACCACACACTGGGGTTAATATTGCTAGGCAACCAAATATTGCATTCATGGTCTGCACAACTGTAGAATTATAGCCCAGTGTTTTTCAATCACTGTGCCGTGGTACACGAGTGCGCCTTGAGATAATATCAGGTGTGCCCTAAGAAATTACCCAATTTCACCTAATTGGTCTAAAAAGCAGTTCAGTGTTCATCCAAACAGATCCCAGTGAAAGATAATAAAATTCCATCTTCTTGTGTTTATCTGATTTCTATTCAAGAGGCTTTGATAAAATAAACTTTATATTATTATATGGACTTTAAAAAAAAAAAAAACATTTTGGTGCATGGCGTGCCTTGTGAGTTTTTTGGTGAACAAAAGTGTGCCCAGGCTTAAAACAGGTTGAAAAACACTGTTGTAGCCTAGCCTACTTGATCAAGTGTAGGAGTGACTGAAGGTTCTTGATTAATATCTTTATTCTTTTACATAAGATGTTCCACATAGAAGTTGGTTTGAAGAGTCTGAAGAGACCTGGTCTATGTCATTTTTGATCCAAAATCAAGAGTCTCTTCCTTTCAAGCCATCGTTAAAGCAGCACGTTGGGAGGCACATATTGTTGTTCTTACCTGCATGGCGACAGAGGAGCTGGATGGCGCATACTGCGACTGCATCTTGGAGTACGCCGAGTAGAATGGAGCTTCATTCATGAGCTTGTTGTAAAGCTCCAGAGCTTCTAAAACTTTCACATTCAATTCTGACAACTCAGAGTGATTCCTGCAACATAAACACTTTAAATTTAACACATCATCAACCGAAAAATGGGATTAAAATAAAAAAATTTAAAAAAAAGAAGGATGGCAAAGGCTCAATCATGCCTGTGTGTTTATTGAAAAACTTTGACAGTAGCTGGTAAGGTTACATTCTGCTATTATGTGGTTTTTGACAAATCTTAAACAACACTGTCAATTTTTATCTAAATTCATAAAGATGTAATAACTGGAGCATGGTACCTGTCAATCTCTTGCAGCTTCTCATCAATCATTGGGTTCATCTGTTCACATGCACCTGTTCAGACGTTGACAGATGGGCAGAAAAACAGAAATACAGAACACAAGGCAGTGACTCAGACTGGCTACAGTTTTCAGCCAGAATGACTAGATTTACATTAGCATTAAAGTTTCTACCCTCCAGCTGGAGAAGCTCTGGGGAGTCAGGAGTTGGATCTGCAGGATCTGCATTCTGCAGCAGTGCCAGCGTTCTGTCCATCTTCGCCTGCAGAAAGAAGACAGAGGATTAAGGCGGGGAAATTTCACACATCAGGGATTTAGGTGTGTAAATTAATATTCACTGAGGAAATGTGGTACCTCATCAATGTATACAGGCTCAGGCTCGACTTTGGTTTCCAGGCTCGCCTCTTCATGACTAGGTGTCTTCTCAACATAAGACACTGGAGAGAAAAATGTCTCTAGGTTAAATCAAGTAGCTGCAGTTGAAGAGGTTTACTAAGTAAACAAACTGTTAATCAAAAGGATATATGTACGTGTGTGTGTGTGTGTGTGTGTGTGTGTGTGTGTGTGTAAAGCTGAAGGAGCTACAGTGTTAATGTTCAGAGAATAAAAAGTCCAACCTGGTTCTGGATCAGCATTCAGATTGGTTGTGACAAAGTTGGAGGGGAAAAGTCCAACTCCTCTGTGGTTCTCTCCTTTCCACCAGTTTGGATCACTGTAGACGGACGGAAGCATAAAATGGGAACAGGCATCAGTGCGTGAGCCTCTAAGGGGAAGCTCATGCAAACTCTGGTTTTGCATCTAACAGTTACAGCGTCAAAGTCTCCGCACAAAGCTAACCATGCAAAATAGTGTCTAAGGGGAACTTTTGTTTTGTTTTTGTTTGGCAGATGACCTGCATCAGTCAGAGGAACAAGCTGACCTGCATTATGACGTAACCAGACTCTTCATCAAAACTTGGTAGCTATGGAGGTTGCTACGGTTTCCTGTTGCGAAGGGGAATTTGATTTTAGTAAAGTGCAGACAAGATGGATAACAGGAGGATGCTGGCTTATCTGGGACATCGATGTCTGGATTGTTACAAGCTTCATTAGTAAAACAACTATTTATTCACCACACAATAAATTTGCAGCGATTATATAATATTATTATAGGCAAATAATCCAGAATAATGCTTTTTTTTTTCTATTTTACCACTTCAAATAAACTAAACTAAAATGTTCCAAAATGCCAAACAACTTTTTTTACAATTTTAAAGTTTATAAGTAACATACTTCTGCATAGTTAACATCTGGAAAATGCCAAATACAACACAAGACTAATAAAATTAAAACTAATGGTCGTTTGTTTTGTTAATATAAAATAAAAATGATCAAGAATGTAAAATAAATTATACAAAAAAAAACCCAAAAAAAACTGGGGTTATATATGACGCTTATATAACTATCACCAACTATCACTATGTGGGGGTTTTCATTTGGTTGCAATGCAGAAAGATGTGTTAGTTTGTCAAAGGTGATTTGGTAACCAGAAGCAAGAAATGGAAACCAATTATACACAGATAAAATATTCACAATAAAAATAAAAGCATTGGCGAAAAGCACTGAATGAAAAAGACCTTAAAAAAGACTGAAACCTTCCAAATATTCATTCGTTCATTTTCCTAACCGCTTAATCCAGTGAAGGGTTGCGGGAAAGCTGGAGCCTATCCCAGCAGTCTTTGGGCAAAAGGCAGGGTACATCCTGGACAGCTCGCCAGTCCATCGCTGGGCCACACACACACATATTCCTAAGGGCAATTTAGAGTAACCAATCAACCTAACATGCATGTCTTTGGACAGTGGGAGGAAGCCGGAGTACCCGGTGAGAACCCACGCATACACGGGGAGAACATGTAAGTCCACACAGAAAACCACTGACCAAACCTTGGTAAGGATCTAACCTGCAACCTTCTTGCTGTGAGGCCACAGTGCTAACCACTATGCCACCGAGCAGCCGGTATCAGACACTATTTTAAGAAAATATTTGTGGCCATAGCAATACATACTAAATGGTACATTTTCCTGTAATAACAAAAATGCTACTTCAGTAAAAATAAATGTTAATTAAAAGTCTAAACTTTGGAATCTGAGCAGAACTGGATTCATGATTCAGTCTCACATACTTTGCCATACAAACCAATTATCAAATTTTGCAATGTATAAATAAAACACACGACAAAGTCTGGGTTTTTACCGCAAGTGGCTTGAGCATTTCAAAGCAATTTCAACACCCAATGTGCTTCTGAACTTTTATGGAATTTGCATGACAGTATCACATGACTTTAGATGGAATGTTGTGACTACAAAAAAAAAAAAAAAAACTCAGAGAAAGTGGAAAATAATTCATAATAAAACTGTGACTGCATTAAACCTTCAGAATAAGGTTTAATAAATATTCTTTGTCAAATGCTAAACTGAACCGTGAAGTATAAACTTCAATGGTGATGTTGTGTGCCCTCATTCAATGGTCGTGGGATGGAAATGAATTGCATGATGTCACAAAACATCAAGAGTGGATGACTGTTTATTAGTGATGTTGTGTGCCTTCATTTAATTTCTACGTGCAGCAGTGCACGGCTGCATCCTGTTATTCGGCTATGCACAGCTGCATTCTGTAAAACAACTGTGTTTGCAATAAGAAAGGTCATGAGAATGTTGAGAGGACTCAATAACAGCTGAGTCTTGCGCAGCCACTGTGTGTGTATATTGTGGGGAAAGTTTGGCCACCTTTCTACCTGCTCTCACGCAGTGTTGTTTGTGCATGGGTATAAAGTGGAGAAGTCCCGGACTTTTGGTAGAGTCTGCTGCGGGTTTCACTGATCAGGACGCCCAGCTGGTATTTTTGGCACTCTCTACCGGGGTTGTGGGCTCTCCAACCTATCGCGTAAAACGGTAAGAGCTGGAACTGAAACTATCTAAGTGCTATACCAATGATGTGTTTGCTTTCTCTTTGCTGTTCAGATTAATAAACGCGATTTAATTGTTGAACACTGAGAGTTTGTTGTGGTCATTATTTACCGACTTCCATGATCCTGTCTCAATAAATAAAAGTGTTTCATTACAAACCGTTATGTTAAACATGAACAGGACAAACATTAGCAGAAATATTTATTAACCAGTACTGGGAACATTGAACAGTGACAGCTGTATTTCTTTTAGGCTAACATTTAACCCAGTAGTTACAGTTAGGACTATTACCTAATGGTTGATATTGCAGTCTGACTCACTAGGCAGACATCATGTGTGTGTTTTCCAGCTCTTCCTCCACACAAATGTCACTGTGGACATTTCTTGGAAACCTATCTGCTGGTCGTTGAATGTTAAAGCGGAGCTGAGTCATGAATGCCTCACGAATTATGAAACATTACCTGTCATCCAAAACTATGATAAGTTCTCCAGCTTTGAAGGTCAGCTCGTTGTCTTCAGCTGCCTCGAAGTCGTACAGTGCACGCACTTTACGGAGCTCCTGCCCTCCGCCACTGCTAGAGTAGTTTGGGGGATCAGAGGTCAGGGTCAGGGGCCTAATCTCTGCCTGCTGCTTCTGCTCCTGTAAGGAAAGCTCGATGGCTGAGGAAGACAGAGAACCCTGGTCAACTAGAAAACATTTACAGGTTTGACACACAGACAGGATTCATCTCTGCTGTTTTGTTGCATTATTTACTACATATAAAAACAAATATTTTAACATAGAAGAGGAAAAATGTTATATTACTTTACCTTTGGCCAGGTCATCATCATCTGATGGTTTGCTTACAGCAGGTGTGCTGACCTTTGTGGTGGACCCCTGTGGTCAACATAGAAAGATAAGGTCACATCTGTGTGTGTGTGTGTTTGTATACATATAAATAGACTAAGATTAAGAGCAAAGACTACATATGAAAATGAAGTTTCCTGCCACCTGCAGTTCAGGCTGGGTAGCACATACCACTCAGAAATGTGTCATACATGCTAATATAGTCATAAAAAGCATTACAGGGTGCAAGCTTCCATGTACAGAGAATTATGTGGTTGGATTTGCCCTGATGGCCAGCAGAGTGTGAGTTATTCTACTTGTATAGACTTCAATCAGTACACAGTGTGCAGTGAGAAAATGAAATAAAACACATCACCACAGAGGTAACAGCGGGAACTTGGACATGACTTAATAGAGTGGCTGAATCCAAACAGACCTGCATGCTGTCTAAAGAAAACTGACATTTATGTTCAGAATGGATGATAGGTAAAGGTAAATACAGCCACAGCTGGAGTCACACAGCCTGCTGATATTTGCTCTTGAGCTGATACAGATTAAATGTCATACCTGCTGCTTCATATGTCACCTGCTCTCCAGTGAGGCGTATTTCTAAGCCTTTCTCGATATATAATAAGCAGCACACTGCTACAACAAAATGAAACACAGCGAGTGGCAAGAAAGCATATTGAATGAAGTCCCGGTGCTGTTTATTAACTGCCTTTTGCATTTATGTCTGTCACTGCAGACTACTTAACCAGATTATTTCATGCACAACAGGTGGCCGTTTACACGGAGAAGTACGGGAAGTCTGATAAAAGCAGGTCAGCAATAAACTCTACTTTTCCACAAGCAAAAATATCCATGGATGATAAAGATGTAGGTCAGGTGTTTTACACCAGCCTGAGAGCAAAGTCCACTTCGACTTGTCATACATATGCAGTTACATCACATTTCATACAAACATCAAGTGGTAGAAATAAAACCAGAAGATGGAGTTGTCCCCAAAAAACTGATCATGGAACAAGCACACGCAAGGTAAAAATAACTGGCAAAAAACAAGGGTGTTTAGCATGACAAAATGTTTGGATGCATCTGAATGGAAAGGTAATTCTGGCTTTAGCTGAACTGTTTTACTCCCAGCAGCTACTGTGAATTTGATTCCTGTAGGTAAAAACCAAAGCTGACTTAGAAGGAATGGATCCTTTCAAGCAGAGTCACTTTTCTTTCTACAGAGATGGCTGAAGAGTAAAAACCTACATTAAACACTAAATTGCTTTAACAAAAACTACATGTCAACATAGATATGAAGCCAAAATCTGCAGTATATCAGAGCAACACCTGGGTTTTGGACTTCAAAAGTTGTTAACTGTTGATTACATGACAAAAAAAAAGAGAAACAAATTTTTAGGTTCACATTTGTAGATATAAGTAAAAGTAATTCAAATCTCATCACAAAGACAAGATAGTAACTGGTTTGCATGGAAACACACCTGAGAGGAGGCACTGGGAAAGCTGATCCCCTCCTCTTTCAGAGACTTGATGGTGGCACCAAGCAGGCTGAGTTGCGAATCCTTCTGAAAGTCTTCTGCCCACTCCACCATGAGTGCCTTTAGCTTTTCACACACCTTAGGGTGGGCCTACAGAGGACATGAAACACACATTAAAAAACTAAAATGGCTTCTCTGACACAGCTGACAGCGCTTGAAGGGCATAGTGGTGACTGTGTTTGCAACATTGGACTAAGCAGTTCACAAAGCCTGAGGAATGAGACAAGTTAAGATTGCAGAAAAAGATTACAGAAGCAAATTATCAGGAGAAAACAAGGTGGAGGTACATAGAAGTTTACATACCCTCCCCAACACATTGCGCACTTCGCTGGCAAACTCCCTCGAGCAGATCTCCAAATGAAATATTTTACCACAGTTTGACACAGAAGCACCCAGCAACTATACAAGACAGTTAAAAAAAAGGGACAATGATTCAGTATGTTTTAAACAAAGATGTGAATTTTTTTTACCACTCGCAATCCTAAAATTTTCAAAGCCTATATTAATAGTAGGTGAAGTTTTTGTCGTAATAAATGGTTTTGATTATAATTAGGCTTCAACTGTCTGAATGAGTGAACAAAAACAGCTAAAAATAGAGCAACCCATGTGATAGCCTTTGCTAGGATGACTCAACAGAGAGAATGCTCTAACATCCTCACAGTATGACACCTGCAACCACACAAAACGCCTCTAAAAAGATTATTTGCTTAACTTTCATGACCTAATGAGGAAGAAGAACAGAACATCATTAAATATAGTCAATGCTATCTTTTCTTTTTTTGTTGCTGTTGTTGTTTATGTTTAAGCCAAACTAAAGATTTACTGGGGTCTTAAAAAAACAGTTTCTTTGTTATATTCAGGAAAAATCTATAAATGGATATTTATATTTGAAATAAAATTATTTGTTTAAGAAAACATGAAGTCACATTTTGAGCAACTTTTTTTTTTCACTAATACTTTCTAATAAACTAATAAAAATAAATGCCATTACCTACTGTGATTAAATAATTTGACAACAACAGAATGTGAGGCATATCTTGCATAAATTATAGAAAGAAACTAGATTCTTATGTGAATATTTGGTACCTTTAAAAGATGTGTTCATACATTGTAATTTGTAAAGTGGAATATTTAACTCACGTTGAGTGCTTGCATGGCAACATGAGGCACTTTGTGGTTGACTCTCTTCATTATGGATCTCAAGCTGTCTTTTGGTCTGCACCAAAGGGGAAAAAAAAGAGGTTAATTGTCATTACAAAAATAAATATAACATATAAAAACACAGTATCAAAACATTAGAGTCACAACTGACATAGTTTACCACAAGAATATTGTCTGAAATGTTGTAATCCAAGAATTATTTGAAGCACAGTGCTTCTGAAATCCTAAGGCTTATTCAGAGGAAAGTGCCTTGGTCCAGCTTACCCATTGGGTGTCGTTCCAATCTTATCACAGATGTCCATAATGAGCCCCCAGTCATCTGTTGTGTTGTTTTCATTTGTTGCCTTCTCTGGAAATATGTGAACATGGATACAGTTATTGACCACATATGGTCAAGTGAGAAAAACATCTTCAGTGCCATCATGACTGCCATCGGTTTCCATGCCAGTCCCAGTGGGCAAGTGATGCAGCCATGAATAGGAAACACTAAGCTACTGTGTTTTAAGCTGATCCACCCTGCACCACAACAGGCAAGCTTAAAGTTAAAAAAAAAATCTTACTGGAGCAGCATATGACCTAGAAAAATGTTCTATGAATACAATTATATTCATATTCTGTCAAACTTTTCCTGGAAAACAACATGCCAAGACGTGATGCCAATATTAAGCATTTTACCTCATGTTTAGTTTAATAAGTGAAAAACTAAAAATAAATAAATAAATAAATTTAAAAAAGAAAAAAAAAAAAAATTTTTAAAAAGCCCCTTAAACTTGTTTTATGGCATGAGGTTTAAGTAAAACAACTCTTTTGCTAATTTTGCCCCTCAAAATAATAATTGTTTTAGAAATATAAATATGATTTAATTATAATAACAACAGAAGCAACATTTTTGTCATGGTAACTTTTCACTATTTCTTAATAATACAGAAAAACCCTTCTGACCATTTGTCATGACAGTTAGTCATTAGTAAGTTATATGTAACAGTGAATTTTTGTATGATCATAAAGAAATTTGAATTTGATTTTACATGCAAATGATAAAAACTGTATCGGCAGATGGCCTGTGATAATCATTACAAAACATGGTGTTATTAGCCGACTATTGTTATATTTTTAAACTACCTTTATTTTACAGAATAGTAACTAACAAGAGAAGTATTGTTTTCTATTACTCTCTTCACATTGAGTCTTTTCAGCTTTTTTTCTGGCATCCATTGTCGATCTCCATGTGGTTAATATGTAATATATGATAACTGTAATATGTAGGAGTTACACTGTAAAATTACTGATAGCCTAATTTATTCCCAGATGACAGGCTCAGATTTCCAAACCTAAAATATGCTAATGTAAGTAGTATCAATCAAAGTTATATCTTTAGTTGTTTGCTTTAACTCCGTTAAATCCCACAACTTAACATCCACGCCTATATTATCAATACAAAGCAAATGATTAAACCTAGCAAGTTGAACTGTTGGTATTTCTGGCTGAAAAACAACAACAGCTTGAAGAAAATTCCCTTTCCATTATTAACTCAACTGATGATCAGTCCTTTTGGCACAAATTTATTCATAATGACAACCCATTTAGTAGGGATGTGACAATATGCTTTTGTCCCAATTCCATTCAATTCCGATTTTAATGGGTGCCGATTCGATTTAAATTGCTATTCTCAATTATTCGACATTGCTCATTTTTGTAGATTAAAAACAAAATAAATGTATAAAACTTTTTTTTTTTTGCACATAATTTTTCTTGATTTCAATTAGGAAAAAAACAACACAGAAGCCAGACCATTATTCTGCTGCTGTAATGCCCAAGAAGACTGGTTAAAAGATCAATAAAAAGAATAAAAATGACAAAAATTTTATGAGTTATTTTTATTTATTTGAAAAAAACAATCGATTTTTTAACCCCCAACAAAGATCGATTTTTAAAATTGTGAGGCCAAACAAATCCAGATTTTCAATTTTTCGATTAAATTTTCCCACCCTTACCATTTAGCCTAAAAGCAAATACTCCTACTTGTTCATTTATTTATTTATTTAATAATTGTTAATGATGATTTTCAGAATTTGAAAACCATGACCCATTTTCACAACCAACAAACCTTTTATAACCTAGTTGATTACTGGTAAAACCATATATATCAAATGGGCTTTTAACTATTACTGATATTCCGCAAAAATACAACTAATTGAACTATGTGAGCTAAATAAGCTGATTATAGAGAAGATATTTCTCTAGTGTACATTATTAAGTCAGTTTAAGACCCAAACTAGAAAAGACTAAACATACACTTTTAACCCAAATTGCCAAAAATGGCTGATAAATTTAATGGAGGTTGTTCTCAACCAGTCAGCTAGTCTTAAATACATAAAAACGTGACCCATATTTTATAAGTTAACGTTGGTAAATCTAATAGTTTTATAAGTTAACTTTGTTAAATCTTGCTGCGCTGATCTGACATAACTTTACAGCTAACTGCAAACGCTAGCTTGCGCTAGCTTCAAGTGTTTTTAGCCGCTCGCTGCTCTGACAACCTGAAAAGAGAGTTTCACCTACCGACATCTTGATCAAAGGGGTTCTGGGAAAATAAAGGCATTCTAGCGATTTAAAAAGAGTTTTTTGACAAAAGAAAAGCGAGAGAGTTGTCGAGACTAAACCTAAACAAATATTCCTTCCTTGTCCATTAAAGTGGCACCAGTTGGTCTTCCGGTAACTTGGCTGTCTCCCATCATGCCTGAGCAATAATTTACCATCGTTGTAAATAGGAAGAAGTGTCGGAAAAGTTATTTTTTTGTTTTTATTTGTTTTTATTTTGTGAATAAATAATTTTTTAAAAATCAATACACGTTTATCAAATTCCCTAAAAAAAAAAAAAAAACACAGAAAATTCACCACTTGTGCGCAACATTCTTGTTCAATACTGACATCTAGTGGCGAAAAGTAAAGGTTCATCAAAAGTTTTTATTTGATGTCATTGCCTTTTATGTTTTCATATTATATGAATGAATGAAATTTTTTTTTTTTTTTATCCCCAAAGGGAAGTTCAATATTGTAGTAGACAATAATTAATTTGAGGAGGTCTTGTTCCGGAGGCTGATGGCAGAAATTATCTGGATATTTCAGTCTTAAAGCAGACCTGAAGAAGCCTCTCAATGAACACACTTTGTGGTTTCATCACTGTGTTTTGGAGAAGGTGTGAAGAATTCTCCATCATCTTCATCAGCTTGTGCAGCATTCTCCTTTGGACAATCAGCTCCAGCGGCTCCAGAGTTACTCCGAGCACAGAACCAGCTTCCTGGATCAGTTTGTTGATTCTCTTCAAGTCTCTGGTTCTGATGCTACTACCCCAGCAGATGGCTGGAAAGCTGACTGCACTCTCCACATATTATATGTACAATATAGATTATACACATCTAAATTGTGAAGACAAATCCATATCTACAATCAAGTTATTATAAGTTTTTTATCAATAAACACAATCATTCATAGTTTACGTTCTACTAAACAGTCTTAAACACTTGCTTTTTTCATAATCATTTGCAAATGCACAGGGGACAGTGAACACCACATGCTTATTCAAAAGGATAAATTAAAAAAACTTCAACATTTGTGTATTTGAATTTGTCATAGTTGTCTGTCAAACTGTTGTGAACAGAATAAGGACTCATAATTATCAGAAACCTAAAGATAATTCAATAGGTAAAGTTTAAATCCAGGGTAAGTCTCTTGGTATTTGTGGAAACAATTAAATGTAATCCATAATGGGTGCCAGAGGTCCACGAGCTAATCTTTTTTCTTGTAAGACTTTATTGCAATCATAATACTTATAGGACTGATATGCTGGCTAAAAAATAGAGCTCTAGAGCCTCAAAGTCCCTCACTGAAAGCCAAAATTAAGAGAACTTTAAAGTTACTTTAGGTGCAATTTTACCAAATGTTCCTGATGACAGTGTACCTCTCACAAGGACCAACAAAACATTATCAATTAGTTTCAATGAATAAGTTTTAGTTACAGTTCTGAAGACTTTTGACACAAAAATTTAGGTAGACAGTGACAGCTAAACACATTAAGTAATCAAATAAAAACCTGGGAAAAAAAAAAAAAAAAAAAAAAAAGATCTTGGGGTTGTCAGACATTGTGACTAAAACAGACTCTAGGGGGCGCCCTTATTCCTAAATGGGCGCTCGCTGACAAAGGCAGAGATGAAGATGAATCCTGTTCTTCCAACCCCTGTCCAAGTGTTCTTTTTTTGGTTTTAACTTTTATCACGTTTACCAATGCAAATAATTTTTTTGAGTAAATATATGGCGTTTTAAAAAGTGAATACTAAATAAATTACACGTTCAAACTGAGTATTTGTGTGTAATTTCTATGAAGAAAAACAAAACAAAACAAAAAAAAAAACAAAAAAAAAACAGCACAAAACGAAGGCGGAAGTCAAGGGAAGGGAACACTCTTGTTTTAAGGGAACGCTTCCGGATGTGGCCCCTGTTCGTTTCCTAATTCAGTGAGCCAAACAGTCACTGTTGTTCGGGACCAAAGACCTTTAAGGGTTGGAGTCATGTCGGCAGCTGCTCCGGGGACCAGCAAGGCGGGCCACAGCGATGTGGGCCCGAAGAAGAAGAAGGGACCCGGCGCCCTGGCTACGGCCTACTTGGTCATTTACAATGTTGTTATGACAGCTGGGTATGTAGCGTGTTTCCTCGTGCTAACACTGTGGTTCGGCGGGCGTGTGCAAGTGTTTGCGTTGTTAATCAACTCAGAAATTAATCACGCAGACATACTAATATTATTAGTTATAATATGCAGTCATAATAATCATGCATTAACTCTATGAATTTGCCTGCTGTACAACGGTTTACACAGGTGAGCAACAGGCAACCACCTGGCGTGCACATTAATTGTTACTGAAAGGCTGCTACAAGTATAATAGTGAATTATTCAGACTGACAGCTCATTGTTTGCAGTCGGCGAGTTTTATGCGACAAACTGCGTTTCCATCTTGCATTGCCATGATCATTTGTAGAACAGTAGCTGAAGAGGTTTTATGAGTTTATAATAATAATTTTTTTTTTTTTTTAAAGTAAAATATTAAGCTCGAAAAAGGTGGTTTTGTGTTACTTTCGCATTTTTAAACACCTTTTAATATGGATGAAATATTGCTTTGAGACTAAATCTGCCACTTTTTGCGTTTGAACTATTTTTCCTTTGAATATTAAATTTTTCCTTTTTTGATTTTTATTTATTTATTTATTTTAATTTTATTATCTATTTTATTGTATTGTATTTTGTTTTGTTTTGCAGTTTTTATATGTTAATGTCATAGAAAGAAGAACGTGAGCGTACTTATCCTGAACTCTGGGGCGTCTAACTCGCTTTCCTTGCCTGATCGTGCGACTGAAATTGACCAATCAGAGCCGACATTGGGTTTAATTATGTATTTTAAACAAGCAGGGTTGGGGGGGGGGTGACCCTGTGACCCTCATACCATGCTAGTGTTTACTAGTGGAATTGAGAAAAGACAGTGCTGGCAATCATTTATTGATAAAATGTTAAAGGAAATGTTTTCAATTGCTGTTGCGTGGCATTATAATTTATATCAAGGCAAATTCATTATGCTAATTAATAAGAGAGAAGTTGGTTAGAAAATTGGCCTCCCCCTTGTGTAATGTATGTTTTTTGCATTACCATTTGAGTTCCCCCCAAGTTTTCAGAAAGTAAAATACAGGAAAAGACTCTGTAATATATCAGTCAAATATAAATAGTCTGATTAGCCCAAACGAATGGTTATCTTGAGCAAAGAAACGTTATCCTTTATTACTCTGATTTTAAGCCATTACACAAATAAATCATAGGCGCTGTTTGTCGAACTGTTCCAACCAGTTAGGTCACATTTACCTCATTTTGCTGCAACTGCCTTTACAGGGCTTGCTTTATACTAAACATGTTAGGAGTATTTGCACATTCTTGCCGTTGCTGTCATAGCTGCTGGTTAACGGCTGGCTCAGTTTCTGCCCCACCAGTCCTGATATTTATATTCATCATGTCCCTTGACTGGGACAGAGGGGCCGGTAGATTCAAGCCAAACGTCTTTGATTGTGAAAGCAGGGTGAACTGAAATTTCCAGTTATCTTTGTGTCATTGTTGACATCTGTGTCGAGGAGGTAACTTTGCCATATTTTTCTGTGTTGTTTGTTTTCTCATGGTGTCAAGAAAAAGGAAATATTTGAATATTATTACACAAAACAAAAGGAAAATAAATCCTTGTTATTTTTGAGAGAGAATTGTAATTGCATAGCTGTTCTAGCTAAATGTTTATAATGATATGTCAGTGTTTTGTTGTTGATAATACTTTTGTATGTTGTGCCGAAATAGTTATTTAGTTGATTTAAAGCAGCAGATATCAGTGTTTTGGGGTTGTTTTTTTTTACTTTTTGATTAGCTTTTATCATCAGTCTGTCTGTTTTTCTATTTTTTCTATCAAAGTTTTAAAATGACCAGATCAGAGAACCTTCTGCAGAAATGTGACAATCACACCATTTTTGTTAGAATTTTTTTGTTTAAATTATTGTTTGCGGGTCATAGAGGCAGATGAATGTTGACTTATCAGTCCTTTGACACTGAACTCAAGGCTGGAATTATCTGTCATTGGACTTTCCAGGGACACCACATGCAAGACAGTTATTTACGTCCAATGATCTGGTCCGTTTCCGAGTGTAATTTTATGTGGTATAATTTTATAATATAATTTTTCTCTCCAGGTGGCTGGTTATAGCTGTGGGTCTGGTCCGAGCATATCTGGCAAGAGGAAGTTACCATGGGCTGTATTACTCCATAGAGAAGCCCCTGAAGTTCTTTCAAACCGGAGCTATTCTAGAGGTAATGTAAGCACAGAGGACATGGCAGTACTCACAAAGCCACACACACACTGTAAAAATATATACTAAAGGGGCGACTCTTATCATTCGTATCATTAAATAGTTTAGATATGTAGATTGTGGGGTGCAAGGGTTGTTTTGACTGATTATCAAACTAACCTGATGTTCCATGTCTTGCTTCTGGTTACTGTGAAGTGTTTGGTATGGCCTGTTTAAAGTATCGGCCTGATAACTAAAGAACTCACAGCGCTGTGTTAATGGCGCAGAGCCAACAACATGTCGACCTTTAACTTTTAGAATTTTCTGTTGCATTACAAGTCCTAAACATTTTTTTTTTTTTAAACTACAGATCAACCCATATGCTCTTGTAATTTGTTTTTGCAAGAGTTTTAAAACTAAATGGAAAACCAATTTTTCTGTCCTGAGTGTCCTCGAACACGGAATGATACAAACATGTTGCACAGCAGCTAGAGGTGTCCCCGTGATCCTGTCCAGACACACTACAACTCAGTGAATGGACACTGTTTTAATGTCAGTATTTTCCATTCATTAAACAACAGAAAATGTACTTGTTACTTTGATGACCTTAACAGGCTCAGTCATTTACAAGAGGCTTGATAAGTCATAAAATGTGTCATTAAGTTAACAGAAAAATAAAGCCTGCCTTATTAAATAATTGACTAAACAGATCAGCATTATTTGATTGCATTAAAAATCCAAATAGATTTTTATTCATATAAGGGAAAAAGAGCTGTGTTTGATTCCCAGAAGCACAACAAATAATTTTTCTCTTTCTTTTCACAGATCCTGCACTGTGCTGTAGGTGAGTTTTTCCATCACCAGTAAAAAGATTGTTTTGTGAAGGGGATCGGAAATAATTACTGTTGGTTAGTGTGGCACTGACTCTGTTATCAGGATTTGATATATGTTAAACCATCTACCATTTACATTTACATTAGATTTAGATTTAGATTTTGGAACTACAAACCTGTACAGATATTCTTAACCTGTTGTACAATATTCTAACTCTAAGAATCTTCACAGTTGGAAGAAAAGCAGAAAGCTGCATTCATCCCTTTTGTACATTTATTGATATTTCAGACTTTATAACAGGGTACATTTCAACCTCACTGGTGGTTCATGTTCTCTGATTTTAGAAAATTCACTTTTAGCAATCGTCATCACAGGCTGAAAAATATCACAGGATTGTTATTGATGACAAAACTAATGTTAATTTATCTCTGTGCTGATAGGTCTATACAGGAATCATTTTACAAACCAAGTAAACTATTGCCTCTCAATGTTGATATTTTGGAAGAAAGGTTCAGGAATAGGTGGTGATGAGATGAGAAGATGGTAGCTTTATTCAGTAAACCTAAAAAGCTGGAACATGCCTTCTCCTTTGAGATGGATTAAAGGGTGTGTAGCCTCTTTTTCCATTTATAGCTCCTATCAGTCCTCTTGGTTGCACAATTTCAGACTTTATTACAGCCACCACCATTTGCCAAGTTATGCACAATCATCCATATCAAAGTAATGTTATTTCAAATATTACCAAAATCTGGTCAAAAAGTCACAAGTCAGATTGCAGTGTTAGATATTTCATCCTGATTTTGAAGTTGTTTGACTTGTAATATTGCATTTGCACTTGGAACTCGGATATTTACAGATTTAGGGTTAGTTTCCTTGTATTTAAAGTGTTTGAGAAGCTGATGAGGTTGAGAGACAGTTGGCTTTACTGGTGTTAATGTGATGAGGAGAGACCAGCTCTCGCCTGGATGCTTCACTACAGTCCATTTCTCCTTAGTGGAGGATTTGAAGCTAAAGCTAGTTGACCTTTCCCACTGTAAGCAGGCCTCCTGCAGCTGCTGTTCAGTCAGAGCACACAGGGCTCCATGTTCCTCTCTGGTGGCCAGTAGAAGACACTGCATCATCATCTGACTTCATGTTTTTCTTAGTGAGCTCACAAAGTCTCTTCTCAAACTGCTGGTAGTGAATCTACTGAGTACGACATACATTTACCTTTGATAGACATCATAGATTTAAGATGCAAATTTAAGCCTAATATTTTTTTTGTTTATTTTGTCCTATATGTTACAATATCTAAGACCTATCATTTTATTATCTTAATGTAAATCAAGATGTTCATATACATGGTGTTTTAGGCTTTTAGCTCTATTTCATTATATCTTATAAAATCAAATCAAACTTCATTTATAAAATACTTTACACAATATAAAAACATAAAGAAAATTCATCAGCCCATCCCTTCTCACATGCTGAAAAACTTACACACACCCATACACACACCCAACCAACATCGGTTTCCAACATTTGTCTTAAACATCACGCATACACCTTCCTTTATGTATATATTGCTGAGCACAGATGAGCCTGGTAAGGAAACACCATTGGAGGTGTATCACTTTCTAAGGAGTGTCAGTCCAAGAGGTGGACCTCTTTCTCAAAGTCTTGAATGTTCTGCTTCAGGGGTATTCAACTTGGTCCTGCAAGGTCCACAATCCAGCAGGTTTTCCCATGTATCCCTTCTCCAACACAGCTGACTCAAATGATTAAGTCTTTGTGGAGAACCTGGCAGGCTGTTAGATCCAGTTATTTGATTCAGGTGTGTTTAAGCAGAAATACATGGGAAATCTGCTGGACCTCGTAGGACCGAGTTGAATACTCTCGTTCTCCTTATTGAAGTTTAGAAACTGCCAAAGGATTCACAAAGGAGCCAGGTCAAGTTGGCTCAGATGTAAAGATTTTGCTGTAACTTTTCTTGAAGTAATAATACTTGTAGTTTCTGCTCCAACTCTTTAACCTTCGTCACACTACATAAAAAATTACATTTTTTCCTCATAAAACTGCATTCTTTTTCACAAACAGAAAAAAAACTAATCATGTCTACCTGTTTCAAAAGCACAAATCTTTCTTGTTTATTGTTGAAATAAAGAATGTTCATAGTGTCTTTTTCATTGGCATTTGCATATATTTATTAAAAAAAACACACACAAACAAAAATTCAATTACAGTTTTTCTTTGGGACTTTTTACTGGTGAAGATCAGGGGTGCATTCTACCTTGAAATTCAAAGTGAGCAACACGACTCGATCGTCCTGCTCCGTCCCCCTTTGCATCTTTTACTTGGTCCACATACTGATTACTCTTGCGGACGAACAGAGCGATGATCTCTTCGTTGAAGAATAGCTCAAACAGTTCCCCTTCAGACACATCATTGTCTTCTAAATGTGGCCCTGCAAGTTCACAAACAGTGAACCGTGTTACTGTGAATGCGCCGGCAGCTGTCGAGCGCGTGCAAAAATCGGGTGCATGAATGCGCTGGCAGCGTGTTGAAGGTTAAATCCTTTGGGGGGGGGGTTTTGGCAAGAATTAGTCTCACTGTTAAATCCAGTTTCTTGAAAATGACGTAGAAAACTTCTTTGGTTTGGTCACCCAGGAATCGTACCATCCTCTGTGGTCTTGACTGGATTCCAGGTCATGTCCCGGGTCTTCCTCACCTGGGCCGTCACTCACAGCGTCAGAGAGGTAAAAGCAGTTTATTTGTGTCAGCACTGCACTTTAACATGGGAATACATTTTTAACAGTCTTCAACAGACTGAGTGCAAGTGACCAGCTGATGTACTGTTTGCCCTGTTCATAGATTGGAGAGGAATAAAAGTGTAAGTAACTTTAGACTATCTCGTCAGACGATGCAGGAATGAATCTACTAAATTTTTAATGTTGCAAATAATACGTAGTCAATTTCTGAACTTCTGTTTCTTTCTGAGTCTTTGTAGTACTGACATTTCCTTGCATTCGTGTTCTCTCTCTCATGTGAGTGCTTGTCAAAAGAGCATCTAGATTCAGAGTTAGTAATACAAAGTGTGCTTCCCCCCCCCCCCTTTTAACACCATATTTGCATTTGTTTTAACTTAATATCTGAGTCCATGAGCCTGCGGTGTGATCTGCTCTCTAAGCATCTGAAACAAACAGCATGGCTCTGTGATGAAAACTCAACGAGCATGACTCTGCTGCTGCTGTCTTCCAGCATCTTCTTGTGTTTCTGTTTGTGCAGGTACAAAGCGAAGACAGCGTGCTGCTGTTTGTCACAGCCTGGACTGTCACAGAGATCATCCGCTACTCTTTCTACACCTTCAGCCTGCTCAACCACCTGCCATACCTCATCAAGTGGGCAAGGTAGGAAAGCAGGAGATGGTCATGAGTTTCTAGAAAACAATGAGCGGAGTGCTTTTTTCCTCTGCATATTTACAGCTTGAACTGTTTGGCCTATTCAGGCATCGCTTCCATTCTGTATCAGCTCTTCAGACAGGAAAATGAGGGAAAAGGATTTGTGTAAAACTTAAATTTTAAACCTTTTGCTGGCTCTGGGAAATCATATTAAATTACTGCTGAAGTTACCAGCATAACGACTTTTTTCATTATTGGGTAACTTTTTAATGACAGTTTGTGAAGTGATTTAACATCTAAGCAGTGAATCCCACATCATCTTTGTCTGGCGAAAGAAGCTGACTTTGCCTGGTCTTTGGGGGCTGTACTGGCTCTAACTTCAGGGTCGTAAATGGTGCCAGTTGCCTTGATCTTCTATCTGATTTGATCGTGTCACTTACAATCCTGTTGCCTGGATGCTAGACTGTCATTGCCACCTGTAAATAAACTTGTTTTGCATCACCTACAGTGCCAGTGACTGTATTTCAACTTAATTTTGCATTTTTTAAGGCATCTTGGCACCTCTATTTTTTTTTTTTTTTTTTTTAAACGAAATCCCTCTTTCTTTTGTATCTTTACATAAGAAGATCAATTTTACATTGAACGTCTTATTTTATCGCATATCATGTTAAAAACTATTCCCCACCACCCACCTTGTTTGGACCAATATTCACACTGTGCTCCACTGATGAAGATGCATGCAACTTAATTTTGAATTGTGTATTCATTGTTCCCAGTTTGAGTACATGATTGGCCCGATCATCCAGCAGCCCACCAGGAGAACTTTAATTACTCCTGATGGCTGGTTCATCTTTGATCTCAAGCGTCAAGGCACCTTGTTGACATGGTCTGCTTGTACAGTGATCAGTGTAATGAGTACAAATGCAGCTTCAGCCTCCATCTGCACCGCAGTGATCTGCAGAACCATAAACATTTGTGGAGATTTGTCCATTTCTTCATGTTGTTTTCTCATCTGTTTCTTCTCTAATGCTTTATTCTCTCAGCAATCTCTGGCATAAGAGACATCATAAACATAAATCCTTACAACATCTTAAACTCTTTATAAACATGATTCAGCATATGGTTCCTTTTACATTGCATTTAGAAGCTTGATTAGTTGCAGGAGTATTTAAATAACGCTCATAATAATACAGTGCTGTAAAACGGGTTCATTTTGGACCATTTTATTTAAGTTAATTTAAATGAAAATGATGCAATCATACAATTTTGATCTCTTGAAAGTGTTGCTTCAGGAGCACAGATTAGATATTTGGAGAAGATTACCAATCCCAGAACAACCCTGATCTTGAATTGTCTTTTTATTAAAAAAAAAAAAAAAAAAAAAAAAAAAAGAAGAGGTATCTCTCGTCTGGCTATTGTGATTTTTCTGTGTCTACATCCACGGCAACAGTTGTTAGGTGCCTCTATCCCCGCAGTCTTTGTTGCTAGGTAGCAAATGAGACCGCTGCTATATTGGTATTCGACTTTCAGTTTGAATTGCATCCTGAGAGATGGAAAAATTGGTTGTGTATGTGAGAAAGGCAGTGACGATTCAGATTCAGTTGCAGGGTTTGGAGTGCTACTTACAAAAGAGGGTGAAGTTTTCTTTTTCTGTTTTCATGTTCACTCCCTCTGAAGCAGAAAAAGAAGCTGAGAACATCTCTCCTTCGGTTTTATGACAGTTTTATGCCTGCGCTTCTTTATTCTCACTCAATAGTTTAATAATTAAAAATTTGGAAGCAAGCAGAGGCAGTGGTGCATCCTTTTTATTTTGGTGTTTGTAATGTCATGGTATATTTTGCAATGCACATCATGATATTTGGTTTATTTTTGGTCTGTTTAGTTTTAACCCTTTTATCTTTTCCTTTGCAGCCTTTTTCTTTAATGTTCAGTATTTACAGGAATCTTTTCTTACTAGAATAACTTCTGTCAGAGCATGAGAGCGTCTTCAGCTTTCTCATATCCTTCAACTTCTTATTTTCAGTGATAAAATCATCTCTGGTATTGCTGCCCTTGGCAACAAGTATTTATTCTCCTCTTCTGCGCATAAAAAAAAAAAAAAAAAAAAAGAAAAGAAATCTATATCCAAGTTTTTAAGGCTGTACATCTCTTTATAGCACTTCATATTGACATTTACAAGTAATATGCACTAATTCTTAATGTGTATTTATTGCATAAAAACAAATCTACATCTTGCATATTTCATATTTACTGTTTAAAACAATGCCGCCGCCTGCATCGCCACCCCCTGTTACAGAAACCATAAAAGCACAAGGCTTTAACATGACTTTTTTCATGTGCTTCAGGTACACGTTTTTCATCGTGCTGTATCCCATGGGAGTCACGGGGGAACTGCTGACTATCTATGCAGCGCTGCCATATGTGCAGAAGACCGGCTTGTACTCTGTCACCCTCCCCAACAAGTACAACTTCTCTTTTGACTACCACTCCTTCCTCATCCTCGTCATGATCTCCTACATTCCCCGTAAGTCAGCTGATTTTTTTTTTTTTTGCCTTGCTGTATTGAATATAAGATGAATGTTGCAAGGAAGACAGTGGAGTTTGTTCTCCCTGGAGCTGGGTGGGATTTCTTCTGAATTAATAAATATCTGAATCTGACCTGTGCTTAATCAGTCCACAGTGCGTCGCATCTCTTTGTTTGCGTTTATCTTCAGCAGAATGTAGCAGGTGCAGTTACTGCAGTAGATGAATGGATGGAGTGGCTGTAATTAAAAATGAACTTTTTATGACAAATATACTGAAGTCTGTTTGTTAAATTACATGGAACAGAGTAAAAAGATTAAAAACCATTTGGGACAGATTCAGCATCAACAATTATGTCGCCACTTCTGCAATTTTATTGCTATTATAATTTGAATATAACCATCTTGTACTTTTAATGTTTATACTCCATAATGATTGGCCAGAACATTACAACATCGTGTGTAACAGTGATGTTCCCCTTCATGCTGTCAGCTTATCTTTGCTGCCATGCGGCGAGAAGCAGGGTAAACCCTGTACCCTGGACAGGATGCCAGGTCGTCACAAGGAGACAAAGTCAGGCAAACAAAACCTAGAAAACAATTAACCCAGGAGGAGGGATACATGCTCAAGACCCTAAAAAAAAAAAAAAACATGAATATTTAACTTTTATTTAAAGCATTTTAATTCTCTTGTGCCTTTTGTGGGGCTCCATCTTCCTGATGACTTGTATATTTATGTACATGTGAAGATAACTTCTCTTCGTTGTCATTGGCTGTAAAAGTCAACATTAGGAAGTAAAATCCATTTACTGTTCTCACTGTAATCCTCTCTGATCAATACTTTTTAACAATTGTATCATATTAACCCTTTGATGCATGAATTATTAAAAAATAAATAAATAATGACACATTTTTTCACATACAAATTTTACTTCTACAGAAGCGTTTTTCTTTTTATTCAATATATTTTTTAATTTAATTTATTTGATTTATTCTTTAAAAATATTCAGAAAATAATATGCTGTCAAATTTTTACAATAGAAATATTCTTAAAAATGTCCTCGTATCATTTTCATGTCCTGTTTATAACTGAGGTACAGTTGCTAATTCTGTGTTTGTCTATATATGAAATTGTTTACTGTATTTGTTTATACCATGGTCAGTGATATTTCTAATGCCAACTGGCGTGCATTATTTTTTATATATACTCACATGTAGTTTGGCAAGTTAAATCATAGTAATATCACTCCATTGCGGGCGTCACCATAGCAACAGATTAATCAACTGATTCAGATCAGCTGGCGTTTGACAGATGAAAGAGAGAAACGCGCTGTAGCTCGACAGCGGTTACTTGGTATAAAAAAGTACATTGAGGCCAACATAAAATAGTTCTTATGTATGCCAGCGTTTGTAGCAAGTTTTGTAAAACGGAAATGAACATTTGTTATTAAATGTTTACTGTCTGGGAGCATGGTATAAGTCAGTGGTCCCCAACCTTTTCTGTACCGCGGACCGGTTTAATGTCTGACAATATTTTCACGGCCCAATCTAAAGGTGAAGCTTATAAAAACTAAATAAAATGACAAGATCGGCATTAAAAACTGTTATATTTTCTCTGTAGTAGTAATAATGAACGTAAATCCACTGTGGTATCATGTGCAACTTTATTAGCGGCGTCCTCGTAACGTCACACCAACAACAAAACATCACATGAGCAACCTCGTTTCTACCTGACACAATGCAACACACTCTGGTCGCTATGACAATGTTTCAACATACCTGCAAAATAAGACACAACACAAAAACAAACTTCATGATTTCCCTCGCTGTGACGTGCATAGAGTGAGACGGATGCAACAGAGAAAAACCGTCACTTTTCAAAATAAAACATAATTTGCGGTAAAATAAAAATAATGGAAATTATTTTTTCTTTCTTTGCGGCCCGGTACCAAATGACCGGGCCGTGGCCCGGGGTTTGGAGATCACTGGTATAAGTGAATTAAACAACTGGCATTATATACCCGGGGATACCTGGCTCCTCCAGGTATCGTTTCCTCGCAGCGATGTCAGGCCAGATACAGAGACAGAAACCTGAAGGTAGTTTTGATTTAGTACAAAGAGGGTTAAGGGAAGGATGTGTGTGTGTGTGTGTGTGTGTGTGTGTGTGTGTGTGTGTGTGTGTGTGTGTGTGTGTGTGTGTGTGTGTGTGTGTGTGTGTGTGTGTGTGTGTGTGTGTGTGTGTGTGTGTGTGTGTGTGTGAGAACATGAAATGTTCATGTTGTAAAGCACTTAGCAATTCTTCTGTACAAAAAGTGTTATATAAATAAAGTTTGATTAGATATAGTTAATGATCATGTATCTGTACATTTTAACCTTTTTATTATTAATATCAGACAAATGTTTTATTTTCTGGACTACTCTTTTTTTTTTTTTTTTTTTTGCTGATTGTAACTACTTCCTGTGCCCTCCCATCAGTCTTCCCCCAGCTTTACTTCCACATGATACGGCAGAGGAAGAAGGTGCTGGGCCACATAGAAGACTACAGCAAAGTGGAGTGAGCTCAGCACATCTAGTGGATTCAAGGAACGAAACGATGTCTGCTTATTGAAACACAAAGCCCAACCAGTTTTCAGACGACCACATCTGAGCTGGCAGATGATCTAATTATTAAGCAACATTATTTTTTACAGCTGTTCGTGTGGGTTGTACAGAAATTATATCATCTTATATCAGAGATTATATCATCTTTGGTATTTTCTTTTTAATTTATGAACAAATTGCGTGTGCTTTTAAGTCAAAGAAATTACAGCTCTTGAAAACAAACAAAAAAACAACTTGGATACAGTTGAGTTTCTCCGTGATGACCTGACAAATCTGAACTGAATGAAACACTAATAAAACTGATAAAGTTGGATTAAATGGAACTGTAGAAAAGAATAGAAAAAGTTCCTCACCTCCGTGTGACTCGTCTGTTTGTCTCGTTAGGGAAGCAGGATTGCTTTAGGCAACTATGATATAGACAATAACGTGAGGTCTAGCACTGATAGTAGGTTTCTCTAGGTTTTTTATGTCTCATTTGGTACAAACTGTGGTCCATATTTGTACTTTTTTTTTGTTTCTTTAATTTATTGAACAGTTTGATTACATTCCACATTTAGTTCAATAAACACTTTTTCATTCTGTACTTGCATCCGCATTTTTTTTCTCTTAGATGTTGTTTAGTTGGTGTTTGCTTGGCTGTAGTTCAGACATCTGTCTGTGTTGCTTTGCTAGTTATTATTTGTTATGTTTATTCTTTCCCACCAATGATCCCGAGATGTCTTTTCATCCATTTCCTCAGTTTGATTGTTCAGTTAATTTACTGGCATGGTGAGATGTCTCATTTTTTTCCTTCTAAGTGAGCCAACATCCCGTTTGATCTTAATGTTAATTTTTAATATTCTACCTTAATTAAACTTTTTTTTTTTTTTTATCTCCATCTCAGCTTGAGTAAAGAAAATGTGGGAATACTTGGCAAGAAAAACAAAACAAAACAGCACAACATGTAGTAGCAAGTGTTTCAGGTGAAATAAGCTTTATGTTGCAAAACTGCATTGTAGCTTAAATATTCGTTGGATACTGAAACACATGGATTTGTATTTGGTGTGAAATGACTGAAGTCTGGTACTTACAGGTGGTTGTCACTGTTTTCTATCCGGGTGTGGGAGCTGAAGTGCTACTGCTAAGTGATGAGCTTCTGTCGTCGTGGAAAGTTTATGACGTTCTGGAGTTGCAACCCTGATTATTGCTTTTGTGTTGGACTCAGCTGCAGCAGCTTCCTTTTTAAGTTTATTTTCATCTCTAAATGGCCTGCTCAGCCAAATAGCTAGAAATAATGAAGTTGTAACAGCAGAAACTTGGAACATTTCTTCCAGATTCCAGAATTAGTTCTAGTAACTGGATTGAATTTAGCATAATCCTTCTTATATGCTTAAAAAAGAGAGATGATAAAGAAAACATCTGTAATGTGATGCAGAAATGACATGTGAAAATGATTTACAGCTATGTTTTGGTGTTCTCATGAAAAGCGCTCCCGTGGGTCCACAATTAAGGTTAAAAGTCAATATTCTGGTCTGTTTAATGAGATGTCACTGGTATTATGTATTTTTGGTTTCTTTGGAAAAAAAAAAAAATCAACCCAGACTGGCAGTGATTTTAACAAAAGCAATCCAGGGCATTACAAACAAAATTGCTGGTTTGGATATAAAAAAAATAAATAAATAAAATCAAGAATATTCTAATTGAAATCCTTTTCTTTCAGCTGAAACAAGGGGATTTTCTGACCCATACTGGTTCTTTAAGGCCAGTCCCTGCTGTCTTATGACGCCTCAGAAATGACCATCTATAAATGTATATTTTAAGTCAGTGTTGCTGATTTCTCTCCAAACATCTGCTCATCTAAGTCCTGCTTGTATGACCACAAACCTAACACAGCTTTTCTTTTACTCCGTAATTGACTGAGCATGGTTTTGGGCTGTTTGATGGGAATGTTTTGCAGGAGCACAGCTCATTAGAAAACCGCATGAAACGGGAGATGTGGATTCTTGGAATGGTGACCTGTGTTGTAACCTTTATTAAAAATGAAAAACAGCAGAAGCATGTTATATTCCTCCAGAACTGATTCTATTCAATAAAGTTTTGATACAAATGTTTTGCATGGACCCAGCAGACTTTGTACAGGTATGACTACCAAGTATATATTTACAATAAACCTATAATGTGGAAGCATATTCCCTTTTTTTCCCTTTTGATTCCGTATAAGCACGAACTGACTGATTGTGAAAACTGATGGTTGCTGTGACCTTCAATGCCCTTCATATTATCTGAGGAGAAATTTTCTTTTTATAATTTTCCTATGCGACTTAACCAGAACCAGTGACTCACTTTTGCGCTATGTAGGTGGGAAAATTACATGTCAAACAATTTAACAGCACTGAAAAGCCTCACTAGCTAAATACAAACCAACTGTAAAGACTCTGGAAATCAGTCGGCTACGCTGTAATGCATTTGTACTTATGGAAAATGAGTTTAAAGGGTAGAAAAGCCCAGGATGAGTAGTCAGGGTGATTTTGTCTTTACTTCCTGTGCTTTAGTCAAAATCAATTTTAACGGTTTGATTTAAAACAGCCAGTACTTTTAAGAAGAAAAAGGTTAATGGCTCAGATGCATAAAAAAGCAGCTGAAAAATCAATCAGCTGGTATTTAATTAGATCAAATATGAAGTTAAAATATCATTTGTAGAGGGAGTTAATGCAAAACAAATATTACAGAAGGGTTATTTGAACACATGGAGATAATGTTAAAATTAGCACCATTATGGACATTATAATGTATGGTTTTTGTTATTATGGACATATACAGTATTTATCTGTAGTTACTCAGAGTTTGGGAAGCTGTAAATATAGCAAAAGAGTTGCATTTGGCCCATTAAGTTTAAAAGTTGCATTATTTCACAGAAATATGGAAATTCAGTCAGTTATTCTGTACTTTTCTGCACATCTTAGTCACCTTTAAAACAAGGGAAAACATAAAGATTTTTTTTTTTTTTTAACTTTGTTCAAACTACATTAGACCTAATGAAAATAATTCAGATAAATCTGTAAACCAGACATAGAAGTTGACATGATTTACCCTCAGATTCAGCTGATGATGGATTTCTCTGGGAACATAACTGGAAAATCCTTTTGTGAAAGCAAAGCAACTATTTGATGGCCCATCTGAACTTTTGCAAGAACATTGAGTTTTTTTTTTATGGTTAAATATGTGTAAAATTAGTTGCAAGTCCTGGATGACCATCTTGGTAAAAGCTTTCTTAACAAAAGGACAGTTCCCTTCAAAGACAGGAAGAAAGTAGAGCTGAAGTAGCGCAAAGGAGGAATTCAAGTTTCGCACTGAGAAGGCAGAGGGTTAACCAAATGTTGTTCCACTCTGCTTGCAGACACTGTCCAAAAGAATGGACGACCTGAACAAGGCGAGACTTTAATATCTGACATTATAGAGAAGGTGCTCAGGCCCCTGGCATTCAGTTTAATTCCTGGTAAAATGAAATCTTTAACCCAACACTCTCATAGAGAAAGAAACATGATTCTGACATCAACAGAATACTTCACCTGGCTAAACTCAGGGTTCATCACATTTACGTGTTTCAGCAATATGTACAATAACACCTCGTCAGACTGTGTCATAAACAGAACGGTGGAAAATGAATTCAGTGCAGAAAAGCTTGCTGTCATCTCCACAAAAACTCAAGGCTGCCATTGTGCTTCCACATGGGAGCACAGGCAGTCATCTCAGCCTCATTTAACCATACCACATCCCCAGTCGGTTTCGTCCACGGGACGTTCATTAAAACATTCTCCCCAGTAAAGATCCCTCGTCCAACGCCACAAAATCACAAGGAATAAACTGGTTAGGACAAAGACAGGGAAAGGGAGTAGGAAGGGGGTTACAAGGAGAAGTAAAAGTGGGTTGGAGAGGGGAGATGGTTAGGGTTAGGAAAAAAGACAAGAGGATGTTTGACTTGGACTTACAGCTCCTCTGCTTGTTTTCGGTTCACGAAATGCAAATTTCACATGAAACATGCATCTCCAGACCTGTAAATCTGCACACTTGACTAAGAAATAAAAAGCTCAAAGGTGTTCATGAAGGTGCCTTTAAGTCAAGGTCTCAGTTTCGTGTGTGTTCCTGGCAAATGAAATGCTACAATGCCTCAGATCAGTTTCTAACTATTTTATAACTCTAGGATGAATATATTTTTGTAAGTATCTAAAAAAAAGAAATTGTGTTAATTCAGAAAAATGTCCAAACCTAACTGCACACTTACGAGTCATATAAATAAAGAGGTGATTGTTTAGATTACTTTGCATGTGGAAAAGTTGCTTTTAACCAGGATGAGTCACGACTCTAAAGTCTCTTTATTGTTTCTTCTGAAAGAGAAAAGAGCTGCTCTGACGTGTCCTGTCTTCTAACAGACTGTTGTAGAGAGAAGTTTGTCACTGTGGAGTCATTTCTTTATGATAAAGCTTCATGATATTTATTTCTTATGTGCATTCCACATGATTAAATCCAGCTATATGATCATACCTGATGGGAATATTTCAAATGACTGATATAATGTGCAGTTTACCTGACTGTTATACTTAAGACCGGATTATCCCGTGGGCATTATGTGCACTATGTGCCCATGTGGGGCCCACGCTGACTTGGGGCCCACATGGGGCCCACGTAGGGCAAACACCAGCAGTTCAGACATGAAACAAAATGTAAATAAAAGCCAGATAGTTACACCACAGTGTCTAGAGCAGGGGTCGGCAACCCGCGACTCTGGAGCCACATGCGGCTCTTTAGTGCTGTCCTAGAGGCTCCCTGGAGCTTTTTCAAAAATGTTTAAAAAATGAAAAAAGATGGGGGAGGGATATATATTTTTGTTTTGATATGGTTCTGTAGGAGGACAAACATGACACAAACATTCTTAACGTTTTCCAGCGCTGTAAAAATGTGTAGAATAAATATTAAATTTTAACATTTCTGTCAAGGAAGATTTGCGTCATAGCCTGCGACACACGTAGCCTATCAGCAGGGCGGGATGCCAGGCAGGTGTTTGTTGTAAACAAAACCGGCGGCTGTGTGATGGGACATGGATCCCCAAAGGGAAAAAGAGAAAAATAACCGAGGAGAACAGAGGATTCAACGTTTCTTGGACTGCATTTGTATTCATTGCCAATGCGGAAGGATTGCCTCAATGTTCGCTCTGTAGCGAGAAGTTGTCAAATAACAAAAAGAGTAATGGGGAAAGACATTTCTAGGGAAAGCATGTGTGATTGCATTACTTCTGGAGAAATTCGAGAAGCACAAAAATAGATTTAAGTGGATTGCATCTCCAAACTCCACTACTGCTGCAAGTTTTGTTGCAACCCGGAAGATAATAAAGCGTGGAAAACCGTTCACAGATGGTGACTACATGAAGGACTCAGTCATCAGCATATCAGAACACGTATTTCCAGACTTCAAAAACAAAATCGAGATAATACAGAAAATCAAAGACATGCCCCTCTCCGCTAAGACAGTGAAGGAAAGGACCATTTAAATGACAGGCAACATCAACGATCAGCAAATCCAGGACATTCATTCAGCACAAGTTACATCTTACATGTTTAGAAGCTGACCAGTGATGTCCGACAACAGAAGTAACATTAAACGGGTACGAACATTATCCTTCATACACACATATTGAGTAACAAAGTGGATGTTTTTATAAAATTATTTCTGATTTTTGTCAGTATATATCTGGAATGACACTTGGTAATGGTGCTCAGGTCGGAGGATAGCTGCGTTGGTTGCGTGTCTAAAGAGAAGAGGATGCTGCTGCGTTTTACCCTCGCACTGACTTGCTTGGCAGAAATCAAACTGTATTCATTTGATTTGATATACTTTACCTTTTTTTTTTTTTTAAAGTCTGCTGGTTTATTTTTTATAAATGCAGGCTGCGTTTTATTGCGCTCTGTTTGTTGCCCAGATAAGGGGCGCGTTATGCATATTCCATTTAGTTGTTTTTTTCGAATTCTTAAAAATAAAAATGACATAAAAAAAAAATCTGATTTCTTTTTTTGCATTGTTTTAATTTGATCAATGAAACGAAACATAATTCATTAATATTGTAATGAAGTTAAACGTGGCGGCATCCTACAACAGAGTAGTCACGTGGTGCGTCATTCTCTACAGGATGCGCTGCAGGGAAAATAAACATTTTATCATTAAGGCTCATTATGTATTTGTAGCCAACTTAGTCATTTTGATAGTAGGCTAATATAGCTAATATAGATACATAAAGCATGTGTTGCCTTCATGATAAGGCTTATATAAGGCTTTTAATTTTTTGCGGCTCCAGACATATTTGTTTTTTGTTTTTTTGGTCCAATATGGCTCTTTCAACATTTTGGGTTGCCGACCCCTGGTCTAGTGTATTGCTATTGGTACCACTGGGTGAGAGATGTTTGAAATGTTGTTTTACAGTGTATAATTCACAATTTTCACAATGTTGAGGTGGGGAAGGGGGCCCCTGGAACACTCTGAGCCCAGGGGCCTCTGCACTTTTAATCCGGCCCTGGTTATACTCCATAAGGCCTTACCAGCCTCATCAAAATGAAACCATTTAATGCATCAATTCAAGATATTTCTGCTTCAAGTTTCTCTCTCTCTCTCTCTCTCTCTCTCTCACCAGCTGGGGGCATCTTGTTTTTTTTTTTTTTAAACTTTATTTTTAAAAGTGACATTTTAAAATTTTAAACAGATCAAAACAAAAATGCAGACCACTACATAATAAATGAACACAAAAACACAGAGCATACAGTACAGGGTACATCTACACATTCAGACAAGGCATGAACATTGTAAATGGTTTTATACATATACCTTTCTCTTTCTTTCCTTTCCCTTCCTTCCCCCTTTCTTCTTTCCCCCCCCCCCCCCCTTTTCTCTTTCTTCTTTCCCTCTTCCTCTCTTTCCTTCTCTTCTTTTTTCTTTTTTCTTTCTTCCCTTCTTCCAAAAAAGTCCATCACAAAGTCCTTTTTTTCGTGTAACTGTCCCATTTTTCCCAATATTTTTTACATTTTTCCGCGGCCAACCTTAAAGAGAATGTCAGTCTTTCCATGTCATAAATTTCAGAAACAATTTGTATCCAGTCTAGTGTAGAGGGGACATCTTCTTGTAACCATTTGCGTGTTATGGCTTTCTTTGCCCCTGCCAACAGTATTGATAACAAGTACTTGTCCGACTTCTTTAGTTTTTGAGGTACATTGCCTAAATATATGATTATAAAGTCGTATGGCAAGTCCAGCCCAAGTATGTTCTTAATTTCTTTTATAACTTTTGCCCAGTAGGGTGCGATCTTGGCACAGTCCCAAAAAACATGAAAGTGTCCTGCACAAGCATTTCCACAGTTTCTCCAACAATAAGCTTTATCTGGATCTTTACATTGTTTACTTGTAATATAAGGTGGTATAAAGAAACGTACAATGTTTTTCCATGTAAACTCTCTCCAAAGATTAGAAGAGGAAGTAGTCATGGCAACTTTACACATATTTAACCAGTCATCTTCAGAAATTATCACATCAATTTCTTTTTCCCAAGCTTTTTTAATATATATAGTTGAATGTTTTTTTTAAAGATTGTAAACAAGTGTACAGCTTTGACATTTGCTTCTTTGGAGTCTTACCTTTGCAAGATTTCAAGAAAATCTTAACAAGTCCTACTTCTTCTTTCTTTGGGAGCTTAACGTTCTTATCAAAATAATGCCGTAACTGAAAATATCTGTATAGATCATGCTTTTCCAGACTGTATGTCTCTGAAAGTTGTGAGAAGCTTTTTAGAACATTTTTTTCTGAGATAGCCCAATATCCTGTGATACCTTTTTGTGACCACTGTGTAAAACCAGTATCTATCTTTGAGGGCAAAAAATCAGAATCATAGGCTGGCCATCGTAAAAATTTGGCACTCCTCTCAGTGTCGCTGTCCTTAAGTATTTTAAAGTGTTTATTGGTACAACTATCCAAATGGGTAATAATTGTGAAGTTAAATATTTTTTAAGAAGAGGTCTGTCACCAAGCATGGACTGAAGAGGAGTGTCAAAATAGGATTGGTCCATTTCTTTCCACTTGGCCTCAAATGACGGGTCACACCAACACATTAGTATCCGCAGCTGTGCTGCTCTGTAATAATTTTCTAGACATGGCAAGGCTAATCCGCCTTCCTCCTTTCGTAATTGTAATGTTTGAAATTTTATTCTTGGTTTTTGTTTTCCCCAAATAAAATCTGAAATCATTCTATCCCAGTCATTGAATTGCTTAGAGGAAACCGAAATTGAGAGTGCTTGAAACAGGTAAAGAATTTGCGGTAATACATTCATTTTTATTATGTCAATTCTATTGTACATATTCATTGGCAGCAGAGACCAACACTGTAAATCGGCTTTAATATTTGAAGTCAAAATTGTATAATTTTCTTCAAACAATTGTGATAAATCTTTTGGAATTTGGACACCTAAATATTTAATTTTATTATTTTTCCAATTAAATTTAGATATTTTTTGAGTTTCTAAAGATGGTTTATAATTGAATGAAATAACCTGGGTTTTTTGTAAATTTAACTTGTACCCTGAATATGTACCAAATTCTTTTAGTAAAGACAGGAGATTGGGCAGACTTACACTGGGGTTAGATAATGTAAGAAGAACATCGTCGGCATACAAACAGGCCTTGTGTTCTGTGTCTCCTATAATGATACCTGAGATGTCCTTATGTTCTCTGATTGCCTGAGCTAAAGGTTCTATAAAGAGGGCAAAGAACGTCGCGCTGAGCGGGCAGCCTTGGCGGCAACCTCTCTCTAGGTGTACTATGTCAGAGAGACTGCCTTTGATTTTGATTCTGGCGGATGGAGAATCGTACAAAGATCGTATGCATCTAATTATATTGCTATTAAAACCAAATCTGTTCAAAGCTAAATATAAGTAATCCCATCCAACAGAATCAAATGCTTTTTCAGCATCAAGACTGACAGCTATTGATTCTTTATTTTTCATTTTGTTAAAAAGATGAAGGGCTCGCCTTATATTATCATGAGTTTGTCTATTACAGACAAAACCCGATTGGTCTGTGTCTGTTACTTCAGGAATGATCGATTCAAGTCTTTTAGCTAATATTGTTGTAAATATACGGTAATCAATATTTAGAACTGAAATTGGCCTATAGGAGCCACATAGAGTTTTATCTTTACCTGGTTTGTGGATGACTGAAATTACTGCCCGTTTCCATGACGGTGGTATTTCTCCTCCTGTTAAGACGTGGTTAAAACAGTTTTTAAGTTGAGGAATAATTAAGTGTCGGAAGTGTTTGTACCACTCTGCAGGGTAACCATCTTCACCCTCCATTTTATTTGTTTTCAATTTAGAAATTGTTTTACCAATTTCTTCTTCTGTTATTAGTTGATTTAATCTTTTATTTTGTTCTGTTCCTATTGATGGCAGGTCGAGGGAGGAGAGAAAACGGTCTATAGCTGCTTGATCCACTGGTTGTGGTTGCGTATATAGTTGCGTGTAATATGCTACAAATGAATTCTGTATGTCTTTTAAATTATAATATACGTTATTATCAAGAGGACTTTTCACTTTGTGTATAAATCTGTCGGCCTGCTGTTTTCGTATCCTCCAAGCAAGAAGTTTCTTGGCTTTAGGTCCATTTTTGTAGTAATTTTGCTTCATAAATTTGGATTTCATTTCTATTTGATCTTCATATGCTTTGTTCAATGTTTGCTTTACTTCTGCAATACTTGTTAGTAGATCATTATTATTACTTTGCATATGTTCTTTTTCAAGGGACTTTAATTTGTCAGTTAAATTAATAATGTGACTTTCTTTTTCTTTTTTCTTCATAGAAGACCACATGATCAATTTTCCTCTGAGAACAGCCTTTGAGGCGTCCCATAAAATGCTCGGAGAAATGTTATTTCCATCATTATGGTGAATATAGTCACCGATTTCTTCTTCAACAAATTTTTGAAATTCTCTATGTTTCAAAAAGCTAGTATTAAACCTCCACAATGTTTCTTTACGGTCATTATCCAGGTGTAATGTTAAACAAACAGATGCATGGTCAGATATGTCTCTTACTCCTATTTTACAATCTACGATTCTATGTCTCTCTGACTTTAGCATAAAAAAATAGTCTAATCTTGAATGTACGTGATGGGAGTGTGAAAAGAAGGTATAACTTTTATCTGTTGGGTGCAGATTTCTCCATACATCCATCATTCCGAGTTTTTTAAGCATTTTTTTTAGTTAAGGTTGCTTCTGCTTGGGTTTTTAAAATTTTGCTTGAAGAGTCTATGGAGGCGTTCAGACAGATATTCCAATCACCTCCACAGATAAACACACCGGATATTTCTGTTGCTATAAGATCAAATATTTTCTTAATTAGACAATTGTCTTTACCAGGTGGTCTGTACAGATTTAACAAAGTTACTTCTTTGTGATCTATGAAACCTTTTACACGTATATAACGTCCTTCCTTGTCACTGATTTGAGATGAAAATTGAAAGTTTATCCTGTTTGGTATTAAGATCACAACACCCCTAGACTTACCTTTTGTATATGAGGAGTAATACAAGTTTTTAAACCCCATTTTACGTATTTTTTCATGCTCTGCATCAGAAACATGTGTTTCTTGCCAGAAAATGATGTCATATTTATCATGTTTCATTTTAGCCAGAGCTTTGCTTCTTTTAATGGGGTTATGTAAACCATTTACATTAAGTGAGATTACTTTATAATGTTGTTTAGCCATAATCTAAAGGTGTAGAACACACATGCACCTCTCCAAATGCTCTGTTAAACACAAAAGGGTCTGCAAGAACTGACAACATAAAACATAATTGAACAAATAACACAAATGACTTCCAAGAGTGAGGTATAAATCCACCTTCATAGTTGGGAGGGGAGTCCCTGGGAAACCGGGGGGCCCCTCTCCGTGCTTCTACTCTTCTCCAACTCCTGTCCATAGTAGCAGCACGTGGCGAAAACGCTCCGCAGGTGACGGTCTCTTATATCTTCAACCTTTATGGGCGGTGATCATCAGTGGAGCTCGTTGTAACGTAGGAAAATGTTCACCAAAGTGTCTTAATCATTCGGTAGTTTCGGGGCGTCTAAATCCTTTCAGTTTATCTTGAATGTACTTGGTATGGTCATCTCTGCTCCATCCAGTTCCTCGTGCTTTTTCCCAGGCGGCTTTCCTTGGCTTGTGGCTGAGCGCGGTGTCATCGGTGCCGGCTTGTATCACTCCTCTCTTCTTCAGATCGTCCGTAGCATCATCTGGGTTGTTGTAAACAATAATGGTACCATCGAGGAACACACGAAGCCTGGCTGGATGCAGAGTTTGGAAACGATACCCCTTCTCTTTCAATGTTTTGCGAATAGGATTATAGGCTTTGCGCTTGAGCAGAATATCACTGGGATAGTCGTGGTCAAAATACACACGTTTCCCACTGAACTCGATAACCTTCTTCTCCCATGCCGTGCGCAATACCTTCTCCTTAGTTGTATACTCCAAGAAACACATGACGATAGACCTCGGGCTAGCGCTCATCGGGGGTTTGGGGCCAAGCAAGCGGTGGCAACGCTGGATGTTAAGAGGTGTGTTTGTGAGGTTGAGCTCAGACTTCAAAAAGTTCTCCATAAACGTTAGCATGTTGGTTCCTTCGGCCTCCTCAACAATCCCATGTATTCGTATGTTGTTCCTACGTGACCGTGCCTCTAGATCTGATATACGCGTTTGAAGATCTACTTGCATTTGCAGAGCGTGTTCCAAGGCTTCTTTCGCATCGGCATTGAACTCCTCTATGTCGGCCACTCTCTGCTCCATCTCCACCACTCTTTGCATAACCCCTTTCAGGTCTTCTGCAATATCATCCATGCGTTTCCCCATTTCTCCTCTAAAGCCAGTCACTTCAGTTTTCAAAGCCTCGATGTTGTCAATCAGCTCCTTTTTGGCGTCATCTTGAACCTTTCTTAACTCCGCGATGATGTTAGCTTGGATAGCTTCCATGCTAGCTTCCATAGCTAGCTTGTTAGCCGCACTGGTCTCGGAGGGCGATGGCTCTTTGTTTTTCGCAGTTTCTTGCTGAATTGCCCTTGTCTTTCTTTGCTTACTCCCTGACATACTATTTTAACCAATATTTCACGTTTTAGAATGTTTTTTTTAGTCAGGAAGTGTCGGACCGTCTGAGAGCTAAAACCTCACGCTTGTGCTCGCTTCCGCCTCATCCCGGAAGTGGGGGCATCTTGTTGGAACTGAAATTGCACGGCACCTCACTTAACAGGTCTCCCTGGCCGGGAGTAGCAGTTCCTGTTGTCTGTTGTCTTTCTGTCCTCTTCCCCCCAACACAGCAGAGGCAGATGGCTGCCTGTCCTTGAGCCGGGTTCTGCCGGAGGTTTCCTTCCTGTTAAAAGGGAGTTTTTTCCTTCCCACTGTCGCCAGTGTGCTTGCTCAGGATGGGATATTGAGTTGGACTCAACTCAGTCTGTTGGTTTCCTTATATAGGCTGTTATGAATTGGCCTTCATTATGTTTTCCCCTCTGTCTGTAAAGCGTCTTGAGATGGCATTGCCGTGATTTGACGCTATATAAATAAAGTTTAATTGAATTGAATTGAATTAACAGTCATTTTATTTGATACATCTTGCTAGTACCCGGTCGGACAAACTTTGGCCTTCAGAACAGCTTAAATTCTTCATATCATCTTTTCAGTAAGGTGTCGGAAACATTCTTCAGAGTTTTAGCTCCACATTGACAACATAGCATCAAACAGTTGCTGCAGATTTGTCCGATGAGAATCTCCTGTTTTCACCACATCCGCAACCACATAGGACAGGATAGGATAGGATAGGATAGGATAGGACAGGACAGGACAGGACAGGACAGGACAGGACAGGACAGGACAGGACAGGACAGGACAGGACAGGACAGGACAGGATAGGATAGGATAGGACAGGACAGGACAGGATAGGATAGGATAGGATAGGACAGGATAGGACAGGATAGGATAGGATAGGATAGGATAGGAAATACTTTTATTTTCATTACCAATGTATGTATAAGAAAGTTAGGGTGCTCTGATCAGTACAGTGGCCAAGATATCAGTGGAGAACTACGAGCCGCTGCGTTCATACACGCCACCCTCTAGACTCTTCCAGATCTGGTGGCAGTAGAGACCATACAGTACACTCAATGTCATGTTGAAGAAGCCACTTGGAGCATTATCCCGCTGGAAGTAGCCATGAGAAGATGGTTGACTGTAGTCTTAAAGAGATGGACGTGGTCAGCAACTCATGGTCATTTAGACTGCGGTGTTTAAATGTTTCAGCTGGTATAAAGAGGTCCAAAGTGTCCCAGGAAAGTATCTTCAACTAGGGCTGGGCGATATATCGAATATACTCGAGATATCGTGGCTACTCCTCGGTGCGATATAGAAAACGTATATATTTGTCATATTCGAGTATCCTGTTGTCACGCAGGTGTTTTTAGCTGTGGGCGGGGTTTTCTCCCTCCTCCTCGACTCTGCACCGCTTTGCACAGAGAGTTAAAGCAAGCGTACCTCTTACGTACATAACGTGAGCTACGTGCTACGTCATGAGAGGCCACTGTTGCCCACTTGGCGAATTTCTCGCTAAATCTGGCGACTTTTTTTGTGAAAAGCGACAAATCTAGCGACTTTTACTGGAGTTATTGGAGACTTTCCTGGTGTTTTGGCGACTGACTTTAAAGTGCATATTGTAAAGTTATTGTCAGAACCAGAGTCTCTCCCCGTCCTAAAGCACTCAGTCGCTCCGGCTGCAGCTGCAGCCAGCCAGAGGAGCAGAGAGGACACCTGCACGACTCCACCTACAGTCACAATGAACAGCCAAATCCGCCACTGATCCCGCTCTGGATTACGGAGTGGGACGTAAATTACAAAGTTTTTCACGTCACGCAAAAATAATTAATTCTATTTGATTACATTCACAGCCTCTGTCACTTACTCACCTCATCCACTGTGTGACACAAGCATATTTATCTAGCTCGTCATGTCTCTAGAAAGTACAGAAAGCAGTGGGAATCAAATCCTGAATTAAAAACTGGCTGAAGCCGTTTATTGGAGACGATACGAGGACATTCTGCCTGTATTATAAGACTGATTTCTACGCTAAACTCTGCGATTAAGAAAAGTACACGACAACTCAAAAACGTATCCATAAAGCAAAGCCTTAGAATAGTTCATCATTTGAAAAGTCCCCCCCACCCTCCACCCCCAGAGCACCTATTTTCATACGTTGCATTTATTACATCATGCAAAGGCACTTTATTTTGTTTTAAAATGACATGTTTCTGCCACTGCTTTAACTGTTCAATAAATACGGTTTTGATCAATTTGCTTCGTTACAATTTCATCCTTTTGGCGTGAATGTTTAAAATCAGCATATCTTAATTCAGTATGAACAATTATGTTTTAATGGAGACACAAAATCATCTTACTGATGTGATTGTATGCACCAAAGCATTAATTCAAGGCTGAGGTAAATATCGAGATATATATCGTATATTGTGACATGCCATAAAAATATCGGGATATTACTAAAAGGTCATATCGCCCAGCCCTATCTTCAACATCATTACACCACCACTAACAGTCATATAAGCTGATACAAAGCAGGATGGATCAATGCTTTCATGTTTTTCCCACCAAATTCTGACCTTAGCATCTTAAATTGACACGGCGACCAGACAACCTTTTTTCTTGTCCAGTCAAAGAGCCTGTGGGAATTGTAGCCTCAGTTTCCTGTTCTTAGCTGGCAGGAAGAGCACCTGTTGTGGTCTTCTACTGCTGTAGTCCATTTGCTTCAAGGCTGGACATATTGTACAATCAGAGATGGTATTACTTAGTTTAAACAACTGTATATTTGACGTTATTTGAAGTAGTTAAGTGATTGTTGACTTCATGAGGAAAAAGAGCAAATAGAACACTGTTTACATTCTTGGGGAAGAAGTGGAGGAATACACATACTTCTCAGATCAGCTGGACAACAGACCAGACTGGAGATGCAACACAGAGGCCTTCTACAAGAAGGGACAGAGCAGACTCTGCTTCTTAAGCAAGCTAAATGCATTTAGTGTCTGTAACATGATGTTGTATATCAGCATCAGAGCCAGAAACTTTAAAGCCTGAAAGAAGCACTTGTAGAGTCACCATATTATGACAGATTTGGATTTGGACCTTATCATGTTATAATAGTTTTATGGCAAAAAATGTGAAAAAATGGATGTTATAATGTGTTACGTTTATTTATAAAAAACTCACGCTATAACATGCTACGTTTTGTTGTGAAAAGTTGGAATATAATTCATACTTTATGTCATTTTAATGCTTAAATTTCCATTTTCTGGGTAGTTTAAGGACTTCTCATTGTGATTCATTGATTGGATTCATTCAATTATTTTCAATGCTGCTTAGTCCAGTTATCCCAGCAATCATCAAGCAAGAGCAGGGTACTCTCTGGACTGGTTGCCAGTCCATCGCAGGGGTTGACAGGATGATTGATGTCAGTGCAGGACGCAGTCACATTAAAATCAACAGGTAAAGTCTGTTAAACAAAGAAAACCGGCCCATGGAGTAGACGTAAGCGGAGGAAGGAGCAGGGTCAAAAAATGCAAAGATTTTAAAAGAATCAGGAACGCAGGGCAGAGATAAGGCAAGAGCCAAGCTTGAGAACAGGAAGAGGCAATGCAGAACAGGAAAACGCAGGAACTCACTGCTGGGAAGTTTCACACGAAGCTGAAGACAAACTAAGGGGTATATATACAGAGACAGGGGGTGACTTGTCAAACAAACAAAATTCACAGACATTCAGAAATTATTATGATTGACTGTCTAACATCTGAAAGAGCTGATCATTTCTAATTAGAATAAAACTCAAACTATAATACAATTTAAATAAAATGACAGCAGACATCCAGGTGAGCTTAAGCTGCTAAAAATACACAAACTGTAAAAGCAACAAAAAGTAATCCTAACATGGATAAATCTGGAGATAAGATATTCTAAAACTCAGACGCGAATAAAAGAAGATCATGTGAGGAAAAATTGAACACCAAATCCATCAAAGACTGACGAGCTGAAGGTTTAAGTGAAGGTGGATGAAGGTGAGTTGATAAATAAACAAGGAGCCGTTAGCAGCAAACAGGAGCTCTCCGGTCCATCCAAACATTAAATGACTGAATTCAAGCCAAATACAAGACAGCTATGTCACATGATTTGGTCATACATGATAAGCTTACACCACTCCAGAGGAATCTCAGAACCTTTACTGCAAAAAACCCCCTTTAAATCATGTTGAGAGCATGAAGCAGATTTGAGGACAGTCATGAGGTCACACTAGTCTCTTTAAATGGGTTTGTTCATACATGTCATTCATTTCTGAACCGCTCAGTCCAGTTCAGGGTTGTAGGGGAAGCTGGAGTGTATCCCAGCAATCATCATCTGGACAGGGTCAGGATATCACAAGGAAAAAAAAAGAATGAATGTCAGGACATGTATGCTGTACTGATGTCAACTATTCATTCCACATTCAGATGATGGCAGTGTTGTTCTGCATCAGATTGATAGGGAGCTCAAGGTTTTAGATTTGGAGATGGAAAAAAAAACTGGTTTTGTTTGTTTGTTTTTACCTGGGCAAATCTTAAAGGCTGCATTGAATCACCGCCTGCTCATTATCCTTCTCATCATAACAATCCATGTTTAGTTAAAGACTTTTTTTTTCTTTTTTGCTTAATTTAGCTCAAAGTAGGAATTTAGCTTCCATTCAATGTCCACTTGAGGAATTTACAGAGAAAGTTTTTTTTGTAACATTTAATGAAAGCAGGAGGTGCATTTCAAATTAGACAGTAGATAATTAGACACGTAAATCACCAGTTCATAACATTTTTCTGTCTTTTTTTTATCTCTCTTTGCTTGCAGTTAGTTCTGCTCTTTGCAAGCTGGAGAGAAAGCTTATCAGTAGTTCAAGTATTCAATTATTGTAAAACATCCAGTGACGTTTGGGGTTGATATACTGGCAGGAGAGGAAGAAGGATTCACAACCTTTTCTTAAGGAAAACCACTGCATAGGTTTTGCTCTGTCTCTTGCCTGCTAGGTGCTGAAATATAGGCTCTTTCTTCCATGCAACTCTGTACTGGCAGAATAAAAATAAATAAATGAATAATGATTGTAGTATTACATAATATTGTGTTTTTTTCATTTTATATGTGAGCTTTATTATAATGGGGACAAATTCAGTATTCAAAAAACAATGCAACCTTGGACAGGTTGACAGTCCACCACAGAGACAACACAGAGACAAACAAGCTTATATTCACACCCGGGTTGATTTAAAGTAAACTTAACATGACTGTTTCAGACTGTGGAAGAAAACTGGACTGCTAGGTCATACGCATGCACACACATGGAGAACCAGCAAGTTACTACAAACAGACGTTCACGAAGAGACCAGGAATCAGATGACCACACAGGATGATATTTGAAGTGCCCTCCTGTATTTTTGGCATCAGGTTGATTTTACAGAAGGAGTCCAAATAAATATGAAAGCCTGCAAAATTCTGTCTGAAATTTAACAATACTGTGGCATTAAACAGCTGAAATAAAGTACCAAGTCCTCAAGGCACATTCAGAGCTATGGTGGATGAACCAAGTTACTTCCCAGCAGACCCTCCTGGAAAGAAGAGAAAAGGAAAGAAAGCAGCTATGTTTCCTGAATTAACCACATTTTTCTCATTTATCTGTTATTTTCCCTTATCATCCATCAATAAATTGTGTCATGTGTGTGCAAGAGGGCACAGAAAAAGACCAAAAGAGGGCAAGCAAACAAGCAGTCATAAGACGAGCAGAAAAAAATAAGTTGCACAACTCGGATTAAGATAATTTTGTATCTGATTTTTATCTGAACTCCCTTTTTATTTGATGAGAACAGCAGTGAATGGAAGCCGCTGTTCTCTCCGTTAACAGTGTTTCACCCTTGATTAATTCCAAAAAGGGCAAAGAGAATTCAGCTGGAGGTGAGCCGGTCACAGCAAACACATGAGGCTCCCTGTCACATGCTTCCAGTTTACATTCATTAGCACACAGTGGCTTAAATGAGGCAAATGTTCTTTTCCTCATATGTAAATTCAACTTCAAACTGCTAAGAGCACAAAACAGTCACCCAATTTAAACAATTTGGAGACACCTGTAAGTAAACAGGGATATGTGCAGCTAAATGGCTGCAAGGAATGGTGCTTTCAAATAGAAATTTTCATGACAAGTTTCCAGAAATGTCCTAAAACATAAAAGTTATCTCTTTATATTTGAGAAGCTATTAATTGATCTATGCATAAAATGAAAAACTTGTTTAATTCTTGATTGTCTTGAACAAAATTGAAGTAAATATACTACATAATCAAGGCTATATTATCCAATGGGGATTGTGGGCACAGGCCCAGAGGCCACACTTGGTGTGTTGCTATTGGTACCACTGGCTGAGAGATGTTTGAAATGTTGTTTCACAGTGTATTATTTACACTTTCACAATGTTGAGGTGGGGAAGGGGGCCCCTGGAACACTCTGGGCCCATGGGCCTGTGCACTTTTACTCCGGACCTGTACGTAATTAAAACAGAATGACTCACTGGAACAACTAAAAAGTGACTCAATTCAATTCAATTCAATTCAACTTTATTTATATAGCGTCAAATCACGGCAATGCCATCTCAAGACGCTTTACAGACAGAGGGGAAAACATAATGAAGGCCAATTCATAATAGCCTATATAAGGAAACCAACAGATTGAGTTGAGTCCAACTAAATCTCCCATCCTGAGCAAGCACACTGGCAACAGTGGGAAGGAAAAAACTCCCTTTTAACAGGAAGGAAACCTCCGGCAGAACCCGGCTCAGGACAGGCAGCCATCTGCCTCTGCTGTGTGGGGGGAAGAGGATAGAAAGACTTATTCCATAAGAGAGGGGCCTGATAACCAAAGGCTTTGCCCCCTGCTCGGCTCTTTGAGACTCTAGGAACCACAAGTAAGCCTGCAGTCTGCGAACAAAGTACTCTGCTTGGTATATAAGGAACAATGAGGTCTTTGATATATAGTGGTGCCTGGTGGGTTTTTCTCCTGGTTTGTTTGTCGAGATCCAGGTGTTAAACTGGAAACTGTAGAGATGAGGGTTTCAGTGAGTGCACCTCTCCTCCACTTCAGTGCACGCGTGGGCTGCGCGTGGTGGAGGCCGTCCAGTCCAGCTGTGAGCTCAAACCCGCCCATTCATCGAAAGCGCCCGAGGGGGCTCGCGCAGCCTCTGATTTGGATTGACATGTCTGTCGTCCAATGAGCGCGCGCCAAATTGTGACTCATCCTTTTCATTTTTCCAATGGAAGCGTGGCGGGAAGGCGGGACACAGGAAGCACACTTGGTTGAATGACCATTAAAGCAGCAATCAGCGGTAAATATGTTGTGAAGCCACGCTCCAAACAGGCACCGAGCGGCTTGTCCGAGGCTAAAAGGGAGCGCACTTTTTTTTTTATTTATGTTTTGCTCCAAAAAAAAATGCTGCCTCTTCACGGCTGCGGAGTTACTGTGCGCAGAGTCTGGCTGCTAAACCACATCAGGAGGATTTGAGCTCTTATGGACAGCTGTTGGTCATTGATTCCTTGTTGAGGTTGACGGTGAGCTGTCACCCACGCCGTGTCATGGACCAAGACGCTGTGTTTTGCGCCTGCCAGAGGAGGAGGTGGTGGAGGAGGAGCAGCGGCTGACTTCTCCTACCGTACACTAATATGTGCAAGTGTGAGAGGATCGTGATGATGGTTTTTTGGCCAAACGTGAGGCTCACACTGGCGAACAGGGGCTGAAATGTTGGCTCAGTGCAGGTGCACTGAGACTGAACTGGAGCAAATCTGAGCAGACGGGATGGGATTCAGCTTTTTTTTATTTTACTTCGATGCATGTCTGTCTTTCCTGTCCACACGTCGTAGCCTTCACGGGGACACAGGAAAACATGTCTGCAGATATAACGGATTCGCAGTAATTGATGGTGCTGCGCTATGATCACTGGGGACCATCTGAGTTGTGTAAAGCTTCCAGTCCACCTGCAACACGCGCTGCCACGCAACCTCTCCATGGATGAACGTTAATTGGGCCCAATGATGTAGAGCCAAATCCGCCTGGATCCAATGTTCCTCCCTCTCGTGGCGAGTCTGGCTCCCCTCTGACTTTCCATGTTCAATTGATTTTTTTTTTTTTTTTTTTTAAATTCCCAACGTGTTTCCTTTTTAATCACTCCTTATTTGCCATTTTCACGTTTTTTAATCATTTACAAATGAATGTTTGGGTCTGATGAAACCGGATTGTTTCAGCATACCGACCCTCCAGGCTGTTTTAACTGTGACCAACGATGGGAAAATTCACTTTGACAGATATTTAAAGCGCCCCATCCATGTGACTAAATAGTTCCCCCGACATCTTGTTTTCAGTGGAACAAAACTTTCCCTGTTGTGTTCATTTGTTGTGTTGCAGCCTCCCTTTTTTTTCCCTCCTCAACAATGTCCAGATCAAACAGTGTCAGCCCACCCGGAGTCGGTGCGCCCGGGTTGAGGGGAGGGACCGAGCACAGATCAGCTTGGGGAGAGTCTGAGTCTGTTGCCAACGGGTGCCCATACTCAGCCAGATCCCCGCGCAAGAAGCTCACCCGGACCAACAGCCGGTGGAGGGAGGAGGATGATCCGGTCAACCGGCCACCCGGGCGAGCCTCCACGACCGTCAGCAGGGTCAGCTTCAGGTCCCGGTCCGCTTGGCAGGACCATGGCGAGGACAGCCGAGACAACAATCGCGCGTCCACTAAACGTCCAGAGGGCGAGGTGAGACCCAAGTCTGTGGAGCTGGGTCTGGAAGAGCGCAGAGCCAAGCCGAGGAGCAACGAGGAGGAGGCGGACATGCCAGAAGTGAACTTTTCCTTGGTGGCATGCTGCATCAGCGTCATGCACATCTTCAAATCCAAGAAATTCCAGTCTGAGAAGTTGGAGAGACTTTATCAGAGATACTTTTTCCGCCTCAATCAGAGTAGTTTGACTATGCTCATGGCAGTGCTCGTGCTGGTGTTCACGGTCATGCTGGGCTTCCACTGTTCCGGTGGGACAGCGGGACCGAGCGTCACGTACGTCGTGGTGTTTTCCGTTGCCATCTTCCTCACGCTCGTGCTCATGGTGGTCTGTAACAGGAACGGGTTTCACCAGGACCACATGTGGGTTGTTTGCTACGTGGTCATCTTGCTGGTGTTGGTGATCCAAGTGGTCGGAGTGCTGCTCGTGCAGCCCAGAAGTGCCTCGGAGGGGATCTGGTGGACCGTGTTCTTCATCCATGTCATCTATACTCTGCTGCCTGTCCGGATGCGCGCCGCAGTCATCACTGGAGTTATTCTTTCTGCCATCCACGTGGCCATTTCTTGGATGTTGAACGGAATGGACAGCTTTCTGTGGAAACAGGTATGTGGTTCAAGGCGCTTTGTGGAGAAAGTTTCCTAGCAATCTTCACAGATGTGATGGGCCTTTACGCATTAATTGCGCGCGCAAAGACCCCACGAAAGCGCACTCCTTCTCTCTTCCTTGCATCTAAACATTTTTGTGTAGGCTAAAAAAACAAAACAAAATATTAGAAGTAGGATGGGAATTAGCTGTATATTACTGGAGTGTTTTGGCACTGCAGTTTTAGGGGGGGAGTTCTCGCGTCAGCAACATCTACAGTCTCTACGAGGCAATAAAGGGGGAAAAACGAACACAATAATGCCCCAGGACCATTCTTTGACGCAATTTTGGTAACTTTATGTGCTTGTTTGTGGGCGTGCGTGTGAAGTTTTGGAGAGAACAAAACTCTTCCAAGCCCATTTTGCCTAAACAAGCACACAAATGCCAAAAAGAGAGCGTGATGATTGTTTTTAGTGTTGTCAGTCAATATGACACTTACTGGTATTGATGATCATTTATGGTCTTTATAAGTTTTTACAGCTTTTTCCTGTTATCTATGGCACCCTAAACACTGTCTGATAAGAGAGGTACTAGGATAAAATGAAGAGGATAGTAGTTTGTCAGAACAGAAGGAATTTTTAAATTAGATGCTGTGGAAGGGGGAAAAAAAGCTAAGTTTGGTAGAGAACCAGTAACGCTTTAGCAGTTTCTGGATCATTAAGTTTTAAAGGAAAGGAAGAAGGAATATTGATAAGTTAGATTGAGAGATAATCATTAGGGTGGATTAGAAGAGTATCAGATGTAGAACTTGTAATCAAATTGAGAAAATACTATAAACATGAAGTATTGGAAGCACAGCTAGTTTTTAGTTTAATAATCAAGTATATTTTCATACAATTAAATCTTTTGATTGCCTTTTGAGTAAATGTGAAAAGTGCAGTAGTGAGCAGGGGCATTTCCAGCCTTTCAGGACACCGTTAAGTCCTGACAACACCTAAACTTCAAAAATGAGCAAAGTATTCTTTAAATATATATAAAAAGGTATTGTAAGTAGAAAATGGACAGTAGTAAACAATAGCAGATTAGAGAGTCCCTATAAATAATTTTATATCCTGATGCATGCTTGTTAAAGCAGTGCAATGTTCCATCAAATGCATGATGACTAATGTTGTTAATGACATTTTTATCTTTTATTTTGGAATATTACATTTGAGGAAAAATCCCACAGAGCTCAGTTTATCTCCCTTCACACGGTCCTGTTGCTCTTGCCTGTTTATCTTCCCCTGACTGAACCCTCCTTTCCCTCCAGAGCCAACCAATAATATTACAAAAGTGTAAAACATTAAATTGGTCAATGGAGGAAAAAAATTCACTGTGTTCAACAATGAAAGCATCCAGCTTTCCTGGCTGTCTAGAACAGAACGGTGGTTTTCCAATGGGGTACTGTGGAGTACTGCAAAGCAGAGAATAAAAACCTTTAATTGTAAAATAAATAGCAATACAATCAATAGAAAAGTCTAAAATCAGCCACATATGACTCATGAAGTGTTTCTTATCTCATGTTTGGGATATTCAGTTCTTTAAAACATTTTGCTCCGGTCAGAGGTACTTGGCTGAAAAAATATTTCATAGGGGTACAGTACTAAAATAAGTTTTGGAACCACTGCTGTAAAGCATGAGCATTAAGTATAATTATTTTTGTTGTTTAAAATTTAACCCTCATGTTTTTTTATATGGTCCATCAACATCAAACAGAAATTGGGAGAAAGTTTCAGATGCCAACGTTCCAGTGACGCTGAAAGCAGCTCTAGGTGAACTAGTTTTCCCGTTACCGTGCTGTGAAAATCATCTAATCATGTAGAGAGCCTAATTTACATGAAAACTATCTGGTTACTTAAAAATCAAGCTGAAGTTCAACAGCGAGTTAGTACAGCTTTATCATTGGATCTGTGATCATTATGGGATTGTGCAACGGTCTTACAGCGACATAAAAAAAAAAGTAGATCCCCTCTGCTAACTAACAATTGCTACTTAGCTGGCAATGGGATAGTTTGTTAAACAGACATTATGTGTAAGAAGTTACCCGGTTATTTCACTGACCACACTGACAATAAGCTGCAATGTTGGTCTGCAGGACTGTGGCCATTATTTCAGATTCCAAATATGATTTCTTACCTTTTACTTCTGAAAAAGCTGAAGAGTTGCAAGTTTTGTTTTTTTTGTTTGTTTTTTTTCCCCCAAATTTGCTCTCCATGAAGTCCTGTTGGTTTTACAAAACTAACTAATCTGCCAGATTGCTGCTCTGCTAACCTAGTATAGTGTAACTTGGCACCCAGTGATGTCGGTGCTGATCAGCCCTCTGATATTGAAGAAGTGAGTGAGTGATCTAGAGTGTGAGCATCGGTGCGTACATGTGTGAGGGAGTGTGACCGATGAGAAGGACTAAAGCAGAACTGGAGGAAAAAACAGCTGTTTAACTGTAAACGTAGAGTACGGGTAACAGTGGTTTTGCTGACTTGGGGACATCTGGGGCTAAAGCCCCTGGGATAATCCAATAGCAATGTTACTGACAGAAACTGAATATCTTGGAGTCAAGCTGGAGAGTGAAACTTCAACAATTTTGTTTTGTTGTTCATTGTTGCATGTGCCTTGTCATCATCTGTTGAAGCATCACCCATCTGTACGTTATAGTTTTTACTGCCATGCTGACTGCAGTCCCACAACTAGAAACCAGTTGGTTCCTGTCAAGATTGGATTTGTGACTGTTTGTTGTTCTTTCTTTCAGCAAACACTTCCATGCAGATATTTATTTTGACGACACAGTAGCACGCAGAGGATGTTTTTGTGACATTTTCTTAGATTGGATTTATTACATGGTTAAACAACGGCTCAGATATAAATTCTCTCTGAATGTAGGCCTGAAGGCTCATCTCTAACCGCAGGTATCATATTCAGGACAAATTACTTTATTATTGCTTGCAGTCTCAGTGATTCAGCATTATTTTTAATCATTGGAGGCATTCTTATATCTTTTTAGTGCTTAAAAAAAATAAAAGAAGGATCAGTCCTGATTCAAATAGCTTCAAACTCTCCACTGACAATTGACATGCCAATGATGTAGAGTTGTTGGTCGAATTTTTTTTTTACAGACATCCTGATTATATTCAAAGTGTTCAATTTTACAGAACAGGAAGACTTCAGGTTCTTTTAATTTTATTTTAATATAATTTCTAACAAGCGTAGTTTTAGCATTTACAGGGTTATTTCTGTTGTGTTGCTGAGCCTGCACATCCCTCATAATTTCCAAATGCCTCTGGAAATATTTTTATAACATCAGTATTGCATTCAAATCCTCTCTTCAAGGCCAGTGGACTTTACCTGTAATAAAGATGCTTGCACAAATGGGTTTAATTTTACACAATTTATTTAAAGCTATGCTTAATTGCTCAGCCCACTGAGTTCTCCAACTTAATGCTGTAAACCCCAAACATCTCATTTGTTTTTCCCCACTGGTGTTTTGGCTGTTGACCCAGATTACTGTTTTTATTGGGCCCTGTGCAGCTCATAAACATTTGTTTTAACAGCACAACTCTTATACATGGCAAAATGAACATGCAGACAGTTGCATGTTAAGGCCTTTAGTGCCTAAGAACCTCTGAAGTAGGTGGACGGGTCAGTTAACCTAGAGGGAAAATCTGGCAAGCTAGCTAGCTACCTCCATCTCTCAAACATGCGGAATTTCTCTCTTGTAATTTTGCTTTAAAAAGGTAGTTTTACAATAGATTGTTGTATATTTCAGATGTTTGTAATTCCAATTTTTTCTGCTTCAAATGTCTCTTTTCCATTAGTATTAGCTTGTCTCAACTTAACTTGCCTCAACTTGTCTCAGCTTGGTTCTGTTTCTTTTCCATTATAATCTAGTACCAGGTGTAAAATGGGCGGGGTTTGTGTACGTCGCTGTGACGTAAGCGTTGTGCACAACTAGCTCTATAACAAAACAGGACATAGAGGCAATCTGCTACTTGGTCTGCAGCTCGCCGGTCGCTGACCATAAATTGTATCCATTCATTGGAACCACTTCCAGTCTCTACTGTTTGATCCATTCCGACCTTTGTGGTCCTTGACCTGCCGAAAGTCACTTTTGCGCTTTTTCAGCTTCTCTTGACACTACTGAAAATTCCTTTGCTACCCGTAGCCATTGAGTCTGAAAGCTCGATAGTTTTTTTTTGTTTTTTTTTTCATATTGTCGCTCCATTAATCCACACTCCCTGACCTCTGATTAGCTGCGCCCCTGACCAATAGTGCCATGCAGTCTGGCAATGTCACACACAACCCAACTCAGCTCGCTTAGAACCTGGAAATAAGTTAGAACCTGGCTCTAACTTATTTCTCCTTTTTGCCGCAATTGTACATGTTGTTCTGTCTTTCCTGTCGTCTCCACCCCAGCCAGTCGAGGCAGATGGCTGCCCTCCCTGAGCCGGGTTCTGCCGGAGGTTTTCTTCCTGTTCAAGGGGAGTTTTTTCCTTCCCACTGTCGCCGTGTGCATGCTCAGAATGGGGGATTGGATCGAAGTCATGACTCGATGCAATCAGTTGGTTTCTATTATAGGATATCTATGAATTGGCTCAAGATGATGTGTATGTTGATCCGTGTATGTAAAGTGCGCTGTGACAACATTGTTGTGAAGTGGCGCAATACAAATAAAGTTGAAAGTTGAAAGGAGTTACAAAAAAAGTACCAGTACAAACCCTACAAACCGAGTCAAGGCGAGTGAAGTTGAGTCAAGCTGATACTAATGGAAAATGACTAAAAAGATCTTTCATGCATAAGGACAGAAGCATACGCAATAGTTTTCTGGCTCTATGTGTACATATTGAACAACTTTCAAATAAGTTTAGCTGTGGCTGCTTTGGCCTTTTTTCTTATGTTGGTGGAACTTGCTATGGCTAAACCTTAACTTTCAAGGAACGCTGTAAAAATGACTGAACTCAAGTGGTCAAGTTGGAAATGGCAACCATCTCAAACACAAACGACCCACCAAATAATTTTAGCCATTTTCATGAGATTTAAAATATTAATGGCTTCACAAATCTCTTCAAGTGATTTTATTCATTTATTAAAAAATTGGCAACTTTTCCATCACTTTTCCTTACAATTCATACAGATGTCTTTTGAAGGTGATGGAAAAAACAGCAAGGCGCTCACTAATTCTTAAAATGATTCATTATAGCATGCCAAGTGAGCCATGTTTGTTTGAAACGGCAAAGATGGTGAAACATTTTAAGCTTATTAAAAGCCAGGATTTAGTTTTGCTACAGTAAAAGCATTTACCACTCCTTGCTGTTGTTAGAATAAAAGCCGTAACCAGATGAAACCTTCCCTTATCATTTGGCTGAGATGATGTGTAAAGACAAAGCTTGGTGCTACATATGATTCTCTTTCGTAAAACTACAGTGAAGCAAAGTATTAATGGCACTGTTATTCGTTAAAACAACATGATGGAATCCTCAATCAAGTCCACTTTATTTATATAGCAGATTCCAATAACACATGGCTGCCAATATGCTGTACATTAAATTATAATTGTAGAAACGGAGACATACACAGCCAGAAAATCAGCTCTCCAAGTAACATTACAAGACTTGATAAACAAAATACAGTATCGCATCTAAAATGTATAATAAAGTTAGAAAAGGGAGAATTTGAAAGTTGTTGGGACAAAACGAAATGAAGTCCCTCAAAATGGTTTAATTTAAAAAGTTTAAAGCCATCGACTTTTGACCTCAGACACTTGAACTGAAACAGAAAACTGGTTATTTTCTTTTGGGGGCAAATTTGTGATTCATCTGCATAAAAGTGATAAATTTTAAATTTAAATTTCTTAGAGTTGTTCTGTAATCTGTTTTTTATTCTTTAACCTTTGTTCGTCATTTGTACGATTTTATTCTATTTTTTTCTTTTACATTTATTGTACAGCACTTTGGGCAGCTTTTGTTTATTTATTTTAAGTACTCTAGAAATAAAATAGTAAGGTATGACAAATACCAGATTTTTGTTTAAAACAAAAAGTGGGATAATGTGAAAATTGTGCCCAGAATTGGGCCTTTGGGGACCCCACAGTGCAGGGTTAGTGTCAAACACAAGATACTTTTATTTATTTATCTGCTTTCTTTAGGGAGACTAATTATTGGGTATTCAAGCAAAAAACAAACTAATAATTTAGTGTTGGTGTAAATGGCATATGACCTTGCATCTGCTTGTGTTTTCAATGAGAGCCACATTACCATTTGATGTGCTGATGCGGGTATGTGGGAACAAGCTGCTGTATTTGTTGTTCTTTCCTCACCACACTGTTATTTTAGCATATCTGTTCTTCCCTGTTTACATAAGACCCTCTCTCTTTGTTGAGATGGACAAGTGCTGTTCATGTGACATTCATAGATAATGTACTTTGTCTTCTTTTGGTATTTTTAAAGTGCAACATTAGTGATCAGCAGGTGTCTTTCAGATTATATATTCAAATAAGACGATGGTCCCTGTGTTTTATCATTGTGATTCTACGCTGCCATAGACAAATTCCATTGAACTAAAGAGGAAGTGTAGTGTGTTTAGTTAAGTGAAAATGATGCCTTTTAAACTCTAAACAACAGCACTGGGTGGTCTGTGTTGTATGTGCAAAATTCAGCTATGTCATTGCAGCTAAGTCTCAGGAAATTATTGTTGGATGTTGAAGAAAGTGTCATAATGGAACATATTTTTTTTGTTAATTATGATATCTAGGTATACCAAAAGTATAATATGGTTTATGCCTGTAAGTTTTCAAAACTCAATATTTCCACCTAAAATGAGGTGAAGGTTTCACTACTAAATTAATAAATAAATAAATAAGTGTGTGTGTGTGTGTGTGTGTGTGTGTGTGTGTGTGTGTGTGTGTGTGTGTGTGTGTATATGTATATATATATATATATATATATATATATATATATATAATATACACTAATTGAATTAAAGACCAATGTCCGTACTGTTTTTGACACATTCGATGATTGCAGAAACATCACTTGACTGTTAAACTGCGATGGATTGCACCCCCCTCACACACACACACACACACACACACACACACACACACACACACACACACACACACACCCCACCACCCTTGCCCTGTTTTGCCTTTACTATGCTTAGCTGTGCAACACTTTGGCTTGCACTGCTTCGTTCTGCTCATCTGACATTCATTGGGGTTAATTAGTTTGTTTTCCATGTTGAAATTCAGACTCATGGTGATAATATTTCCAGGGGAAATTATAAATAATTGTGCCACAGACCCCTAACGGGCAATCATTTGTCTAGTGAACTAATTCCTCAGAGAGGATGGAGTCTAATAACATGGTAAGGTGTTGGTTTTTGCTGATACACCAGTTTTGTGGTGGTTGGTCTCTTTTCTTTTAAATCTATGATGAAAATAAATAATTATATCAATCCTCATTATGAGCAAAGGTAGATAATCTATATACAGATATTTGCACTGAATTGCCATTATGAAACAACCACATTATACCCTCTGACATCTGCTAATTTTCAGCAGTTCTGTCTTGTACTGGAGAGTTTGACCTCTTACTGGTGGTCAAGTGCACTTAGCTTTAGGCTATGTAGAGTATTATGTCTCTAGAAGAAAGGAGGCTTATACTGGGACCTGATCAGGTGACAGCAATTATAGTAAGAGCATTGAGAGAGATTTATTTATTTATTTATTTTTTTAAATGGGATACTGTACAAGAGTCTGGTCAGGAGGAGAAGCATCGCAGAAGGTGAAAAGTCAGCAGTGTGTGGTTTCGTGAAGAGACAGTTTTCATCAAAATAAAATAAATTTGTGACATTTTCTTATCATTCCAGTTTGTGAAGAACATTTTATGGTTGCTGTCTCTGTTGTTGAAGTTTCCATATTGCTTGTCAGATGGTTAGACCTAGTCCGAGTCAGTAAACTTGGGACTTTAGGGGATCTTGGTCTCACAATTAAAAAAGAAAAACCAGAAGCCAACAATTGGATGATCACGGTTGCTTCACACAGTTCTTGGACAGGTGTGTGAAGTAAAGCGTAAATGCAGGCAGACGGACTTAAGCCTCGTGTGAAAAATGATTAAATCCTGGAGTTCATTTGAAAGAGTTTAGCTCTGTAATCACTCCTCAAATCATTATTAGTGTCCTTCCTGGAGGATGGAGTGCATGACTTAGTTGATATGCTCTCTCCTACTGGTAAAATTAGACACTTGCATGTTATTACGATGTAATTAGATTGTTAAAATAATTTAAAGCTTTGCGTTATCACAATGAACCACCATGCATGTCACAAGTAGCAAAAAGACCTTGAATCTTGCCAGTTGTGAACATGACTCATACGAGTTGAACACTGTGATGGACTTATCTTTTTCTGTCATTCAGAACTCAGTCCAGACTCTCATCATGTTTCTCATTCCCTTTCTGAAGGCACAAATGCATCTTAACAATGGACTCTAGCAGAGGTGGGAATATTGTCAGGAGGTAATGGGTTTGGTTGTTTGTCATGTATGTAAATATTAGGTTAAAATTATGAATTGATTTGGAGTCTGCACAAAAGGCCAATATATTGTCACCAGTCAGCTAGCCAAAGTTTTAGCGCCCACCTAGTACCATGAAACTGACCTAATGAAGAATGTGTCGTTCTCTTTGAGCTTGTCATGCAACGGGCTTCTGCAGAATCTGGCTTTTTACAAGATGTTATGTGTTTGTCACCTTCACTGTTGATAGTTTTGTAATGTTGGCGTAGGATGGTGTATTTTCTCTTATTTCTAATGTGAGTCATGCAGAGCTATTTTAATGAAGTCCCAGAATTTAAAAAAAAAAAAAAAAAAGGAAAAAAAAAACCAGAGCTGGGAATAAGCACAATAAATTTTCTGGTATGTCTTTGTTCATCAGAAGCATTTAGTTGAATCTTTTACATACGAGGGCCACTGTGAAATTTATGACATAAAACTCCTCCTCATTGCACATGTTTGTTCAGTCTGTTTCTCACAGCATTTGTTTTCCCTTGTTTACTGTCAGACATGGGAATATTATTGTTTGAACTTGTATAAGTTTTCAAACTCTAATTTGCACAATTAACATGAACAAACATCACATTGACTCTGATGGGGTTGCATGTTGTCAATGATTAACAAGAAGTACGGGGGACTGGTCAGTTTGTGAGATGGAGTGGAAATAATGACTTCATTTTAAACAGAAACAACATAAGAGATAATGGTAGATTTCAAGAGGAATGTGTGTAAACAAAGCACTGTTTATATCCTGACTGAAGAGGTGGAAGTGGTGGAGGATTACGAGTACCTTGGAGTTCAGTTGGACAAAATGCTAGACTGGAAATGCAACAGAAGACATCTACAGTAGCCTGGGTGGCTTAAGATATAGTTAGGCATAATTTTCTTAAGTAGCTTTAACATGTTAAGTTTCTTAAGTAGTTGGAAATCTAAAGGTAAATTCACACTGATGCTATTAGGTCCACTACCACCAAACCCATGTCTGCTTGTATGGTTTGTTCCAAGTGGCGTGACTGCTTTCGGAATCTAGTGTGGACCAAAGAAGTGATTTCTAGTCTGCCTCAGTGTGACACATGACACATCGGCTGTGTTTTCATTACAAAAACTAAATATTGTGATTTAAAAAAAAAAAAATCACAAATGGAAACTACTACATTTTGCTAAAGTGTAATGGAAACACTTTTTCACATTGACTCCCCAGGAGTGACATGGGGGTGTTGTGACTAGTTAATTTCCAGTAAAGATGCCGAGGTATGGAACAAATAGTGAATTACAGAGTTTTAGAAATGAAGATTAAGGAGGAAAGCTTAAAAAAAACATGGAAAAATTCTCGCAACAAGTAGAAAACCCCAAAATAATGCTACTTGGATACCTTGCATAAGCTGCAATTGTCGTCCGGTTGACGAAGTTTTACGAGAATTGAGGCTTCTGCGTTATATACTGTTAAATGGAAACACCTGCAAATCACAGTTTGTTGTCTAAAACATACAAATATCACTTTTCCTTGTGCGAAAAAATGTAAGGGAAATGCAACTATTGTAGCACATCATGTTGGATAACTCGCTCTCTCTCCTGTTGCGCATCCTGGACAGATTCTGGTGAAGGACTAAAGTAATAACCAAAATGCTGAAACTGCATACATTTTGTGACCCTCCATTGTTTATTTGTTGTCAATGAGCCGGTTTTGCGTCTTGTTAATTGTTGAGCCAGATTTTCTTCTTCTTTCTTCTTGGTCAGCTGTTATTTTTGGAATACTGCCCCCAGTGAGCAGATATTGTAAGTACATGATGTTGTTCAGGTGGTTCTGTCTGCTTGAGTGCTGAGCAAATTGTGTTCAGGTAACGTTAAAAAGCTATAATTTAAAAAAAGAACAGATTTATCAAATTTTCATAAAAAGAGGTAATACGCAATAAGTGATGGAACTTATGCCTTTTGTTTCTTTTGTCCAGTCAGATGTATAATGCTTTTTTTTAATGTATGCAGTGTTTACCAAAATTGTAATGGCCTGTTAATGGCAACCATGTAGAAAGATGCCATATGGCAACACCTCTCTTTTGTTCACACTTCTCATTCTCTATATAGAAGTCCATTAATGGTTGCACATTAAACCAGGCTTCTATGGCAACAGAACAAACCATGAGAAACCATGAGAAACTGGAACATGGTATTAAGGAGTTGTTTTTTCTCCTTAATGGATTTATTTTATTGATAATACTATAAGTAGACTAAAGTTAAAAGTAAATAACAGGAAATGTAAACACTCTTAAGAGTCTTACCTGGAGGTCTCTTTACCAGCTTAAGTCTAAAATAGTCCATAATGTTAGGAAGATCCAAGTCTTTTCATTGCTAATTAAAATGCTCTGTGTAGGGTTTTATTTTGCTATTTATAATTTTGATAGTTTTTTGTTTTTCTGCTTTCACAGATTACAGAGTGATATTGTTTAAGTCTGCACATATTTTTTAAGTCTGCACTTTGTATGTTAGCCGAATGTTTTCTATGAATCAGCGAGCTTTTGCCCGTTATAAGGCTAGTTTTCGATTTTAAAAGCTTTTACCTTTCCAAGTTATTTTTCTCTAAACATTCATGACAGCTACAGGAGGTTTGTTTTTCCACTTGGTAATAAGTAATATAGGGTTGCAATACGTGCTAGCATGGCTAGCTCGAGCAGCTGTTTTTATAGTCTACATCATGGATGTGTAGCTCTTAGTTTTTCCCTTCCTCTGCATATCTCAGTCCTCGGCTTTGGTTTCGTGATCCTCGTGCACTCAGCGAGTTGAAAATAGCTGGTCATGTGCCACGGCCTTTTCGTTCTCTCCTCTAGGACTTTTAACATGGGACTGTTGACACTGAAGTTGCATTGTGCCAGGTTGACAAAGCAATACCAGTTCTTTTATCTATCCTCTCAGCAGGGAAAAGCTGTTTCCCTTAAAGAGGTGCCAGCACAAGACAAATGCTGCAGGATCAGAAATTTATTTTCAGGCTGTATTAATGGGGCATTTCACAGAGATTATAACAGATCTGTGTTCTTACTTTGCATTGATTAGCTGTGGAGATCATGTTGGAATGTTAATTCAGTCTTTAAGATTTAACTTGCGATCCATTTGTGGAAATGAACTCATTAGCACATAAACTTGTTTTTCAAAATATACAAACCATCTTGCCCCCTCTTTTGATGGGATCAAAAGAAAATTTTCACAATTTATCCCAAAGCTTCAGGTCACTGCTACTAAGCTCATACATTTTCCTGTCTTTGGAAACAAATTTGGTGAATCCCTGTAGAAAACTATTTTGAAGTTTGAGGGAAAAAAAAAACATGGCCTTTATCATAAAAATGTTTCCATGCTCATGGGACAACATTTGTTGCAGTTGAGATGAACTTGAGATTGAGTCTTCAAAAGCTAACCCTTGGCAAATTAGCTGTTCCATCCAACAACAAGAACACTTTTAAAGCAGGCGACCTGAGCTTTGTGAGGGTCAGGGTTAGAATATATGCTGAAAATTCCCATCCTGAAATCCTCAATCCAACAACAGGTGACTATATTTTCATAGGTGTAGGTGGTACATGCTTGGAGAGCGGGGGGGATATATGAGCTCTTGCTCCTGCTCAGTTGCCATTTTCACAGAGATTGCACTATAACCTTGCAAAAGGGCACCCTTATAATTCTTTTAAACTCCTAAAAGCAGAGGCCTTATAATGTCAATCTAGCTGTGGTTTTTAAAACTACTTCAGGCGGCTGCACAGTGGCATAGTGGTCAGCACTGTTACCTCACAGCAAGAAGTTTGCTGGTTTGGCTGGGGGTAGGACTGGACAGTGGTCTTTCTGTGTGGAGTTTGCATGTTCTCCCCGTGTATGCGTGGGTTCTCTCTGGGTACTTCCTCCCATCGTCCAAAGATATCCATGTTAGGTTAGGTTAATTGGTTACTCTAAATTGCCTGTAGGAGTGAGTGTGTTGGCCCTGCAATGGATTGGCGAGCTGTCCAGGGTGTACCCCGCCTCTCGCCCAATGACTGCGGGATTCCCCGCGACCCTTCATCGAACTAAGCGGTTAGGATAATGAATGAATGAATGTACTACATCAGGGCAAAATTTACATCTATTTCCTCTTGATGCTGCAAGTGCTCCTGGGTCAGAGGTATTAAAACTTCAAACTTTACTCTCCACTTTGAATTTTTGCCTAACACAGCAATCCCAAAAGAGACATTAGTTTCCCCCGGAACATCTGGATAAATACTAATTGTCAATTATTTTCAATTTTTTATAGTTTTAAAATGGATTCAACCTCACATTTAAAGGAACTACACCATTTAGTAATATTTGGACATGTTTGCGATTTAAAAAAAAAAACAAAAGAAAAACAGTCCCCCAGATGAAAGATGCTTAATCTTGCAGGTTCTATGAACAGGTGAGGTCAACATTTGCTGTGGTTACCAGCAACCACAGGATAAGTCTGAGAAGCAGAGATGAAACTTGCCTTATATTCTTCCACCGTGTCTTTTTCCTCATGCAGCACAAAGTTAATTGAAAATGTCATGGCACATAAAAAGGACATGTATTGTGCAGCCAGATAGTGCAGGCAACAACACAAAACAATGAATCATGTTAATGTTAGTGTTTGGTTTGAGTTTCACTGCATCATGTATTAGTAATGAGGGGAAACTCAAGAAAAAAAAAAGTCATTTGGGTAATATAAATGTTAAAGCTTGTTCCCAATAGACAACAAACGCAATCATAAGACTAATGCATCTCAGCTACAGGTGTACTGGACCCAAACTTAAACCTTTCAGCTGCAGGTTTTTCCATCTCATTTTTAGATCATAAAATATTCAAGTATTCTGCTCAACTATCCTCAGTCAGGGTGAATGCAGATTTCTGGAGTAATCAAGCATGATCAAAAATGCTACTTGCTGTATATAGTTGGAACCTGTACAAATACACACAGTGAGTGCTGACACAGCAGAGAAATACAGTATTTTTATACTTACTGAGATCTTTACTGGGATCTGCTGCAAATGCAGATGCATTTGTATCATCTGATGAACAAGACACTTCTGTTTGGTTTCCAGCACTTATCAGTGATCGATAGTTGCTTGTTGATGGAAAGTCTACACGGGCTGCAAGTAAGCAAAACAAAGCAGTGTATTCCAGATGAACCAGTGTCTCATTTTAGTCATGTAATGAGTAGTTGTTAGCAGTCCGAGCAGTAAATGTAAAGCTGGATTTTAGATTTTGCTGATAATGTTGTTGGTTCAGCACAGCCTCTTCCAGGTATATTTTATCTCTTTGGCCTTGAGGAATTAAACATAAATTTATTCTTGTAAACTAAATTGAAAGACCATTGACCTTTTGGAAAAAACCCCGCCCCCAAAGGGTCATTGTCCAGTCACACGTCATAAGCACCTCTGACTGTGTGAACTAGTCTGACATTACCTAAACTGGTGAAGCGATGCACCTATGGATTATGTAAACCAGACAGTAGGTATCCCAAGAGGTTTTTTTTTTTTTCTTTTTTCTTTTTTTCTCCCCATTTCCAAAGCCGAAAACACAACTGGAGCAGTGGATAAAACAATGTGGAAGGCCTCACTCCCAGCTGTATGTCTCAAAAAAAAAACAAAAAAACATGCATACGTTTGCTCAAAGGTAAGGCAAGTGCTGTCTTGCTTCAAAGGTGATTACGTCAACAAATTTGTTTATCAAGGATATGATAAATATTAGTTAATTTTTGTATTGTGATGTAATTGTTGGAAGATTACCCTGTAAACCCATTAGCTAACTATGGTGCATGTCTAACTGTTCTCTGTCATGTTGGGTCTCAGTACTGGGAACCCTCTGTTACGTTTTGTCAGTTTAACTAGTTACATAAGCGATGATGCCTGACTTGGAAACGTGAACAATCCAATGCGAAGTGTCTGGAGTCGACGTGGTTGCCACGGTTACCAACTAATGTTTGAGCCGCTGTAATAATGCAGAACAATCAGGCTATTTAACTGGAACTTTTTTTTAAATAAGTGTCTTACAATAATCAGAGCTGAGTATTTGCCCACACAAAGGGATAAATAAAAATAACTACATAACTAAAAGATAACTTTTCTCCTAACAAGCTTTGAACTCATTTTGTTTTTATCTTTTATTTAGCATTTTTTGAATGGAAATCCTACTTCTTAGTTATTCATTGAAAATGCAATGCAACCCATTAGTTGCTGGTCAAGTGTGTTATTCTTCCACTACATATTTGAAACCTTTTTTGCCTCGACCTGGAGGATATCGTGCTGATGTTGCTCCAAACCATGTCATCAACACACACTGTCCCGTCATAACTTTGCGAACACTTCATCGGCGACAGAGAACTTGGCAGGCATAGCAACAGTAACTAACAGGCAGGGCTTTTGTGAAAGGTCTGTATGGGGAAAATTTTATAATCACTATTCACTCTACAAACCCATTAATATATACAGTAGTTTGCAAAACATTAATGAATGTAGAGGAGGCTTTATAAATGGCATGTGCATATGATTTAGTGGGATGCTAACATCTGAAGTTCTCTTTGCTGCCGAGAACGTTTGTGCTGCAACTTTGGCTGTGCATTTTCAGAACCAGCAGCTTGCAGAATCAATGTGTACCCAGTTGTTGTCTGATTGTTCTGTTTAAGGCCAGGATTTAACATTGCCTAAAATGCTTTCACAGTATATGTTTTGCTGGCGACTCACGCTGTGCTTAAATGACTGTGATATTGACTTGCTCAAGGCAAAAGACATGGCAAGTCTCATGACCTTAGTATTGACTTTGTTTGTTTGCTATAGTGCGTGACTCTCGAGAGGCTGTTGGCCATTTCTCATGATTTGCACTTGGTATATTGCCTAAGAAATCCCTCTTTTTTGTCTCTCCAGTGTTTTTTTTTCCCTGAATATATAACCTTTTATGAATGGGCCATTGATTTAATGTGGAAAATGTTCTCTAAATTTCCTCATAGATCTATATAAAAGGGCTGGCATATGAGGGATGTCTGTAACGCAGCCACACACAGATTACTGGAAGTACTCTCAGAACTGAAAAGGTGAAAGTGAGTCTCATATGAAGAAGAGAATCATGCAATGTAGTTACTGAAAGTCAGTCTAAATAGAGGACTTATTTAATTTAGATTTTTCAGCACTTGAATTGGTCCAACAAAAATGAAGATAGAGTGGTTGTTGAGATTTAATAGTGTTGTCCATCTTCTGTTTGCTTGTTGAAGATACAGGCCTTAAAAAGAGACCTCTTGCTGCGTAGAATTCATAATGTCAACATCACCAGGAGGCCATGTTTAAATTGTGGATTGATAAAATGTTTTAGTGTCATAGTTAATGTGATGCGTATGCTTGAGCTGCTCTTTCGTAAATGGACCATGATGGGTAAAAAGATGAATATTGTTTTGTTGGCTTGCACCTGTTTGGAAAGTTTATTTATTTCTCAACTTTATGCTACATGCAACTGTTGCGGAGTGAAGCAACAGACCTGCATATTACCCATTTTAATGAATGAGAAGCAAGGTTGTTGAAATGTGAAACTGAAACCTGTCTGGCTATCAGGCTCTAATAATAAACTCTGAAGCTTTGCTCATGCATGGATACAAAAGTGAATTGTTTCTAAATTTCCTCTGCAGTTTTTGCTTACACATACACTTTGTAGCTGGAAACGCAGTGTGGTGGCAGCTACGTGAAGCACAAAGGAGAAAAAAAAAGTGAAAAGGGAGAGAAAAGTGAAAAGTATGCAGGGAAAAAGTCCTTTGTGTTTATATCATGCTTGAAAGGGAAACCCCTGCCGAACTGTTGACAACGATGGTCATCCGTTTCTGTGTATCTATGATAATGATTGAGTGAATAGCAGAAAACAGGTGGTCAGAAAGAATGAAATATCACCTTTCCCCAGCATGCAGTCACTTACCATAAATGGCTCAGTGGATAACCTCCTGTGTTTACATATGCTCCCAATGATTTTTTTTTTTTCTAGATTTATTACCTGGTATTAATCTCTGCCAGTGAAAATTTAATGGACAGTTGTGTTATCTCACATGCAGTCCCTCCAGAACGTTTTCGTTTTTTTTAGATGATTCTCTGCAGCACCACAGCTGATTAAAACAAAATAATCCTCCCAAAAAGCTTGTTTTTTTGAAATGGCAAAATCCTGTTCATGACCCATTAAATTGGGTCAGGTGTCTTGCAACACAAAAATATGCTCCACATAGTTTTTCAACATCCAAATTTTCTCTCATTTAGAGATTTGTATGTTTGGATATGTTCATAGTTACAAAATTAGGATGACTTTCCTGCTGACCTATTGTAAGTGGAAAAATACCAGCAACAGCAACCTCAGTATTTTATTGTAACTTTTTATACACCAATTTGTTTCCTCAGAATTTTACCATATTTTGTATTGCAGTAAATATTTGTTAACTAATTGTACATTTAATTTAATTTCACATGTTATTAGTCATTTAAAAAAGTTTTTTTTTTTTTACATATAAAATTTCTCTTCAAAAATAAAGAAAAAAGAAGAAAAAAGTCTTTTGGAGGAGCAAAAAACACAGGTAACTTCTTCCAGTAATACTATAGCTTTGTGCAATCAATCAAGTTATATTTCCAGTTAACTTTTCAAATGAAATTAACTGAATTCTGTGCACAAAGGTAACTAACTTGTGTGAAGCCACTGTTGCCACTGAGACAAGTTAACTCAGCAGGAGAAGTTCTTCTTCAGACATGCTTCTCCTCAGGGACAGGACACACATTTTTCACATTTATTCATCTGTGTGAAATATTGATTGCCAACAACTGAGCAGCAAATAGTATCCATGAGTGTGTGGATTAGGAAACTGTTTGTCAGAAAGTACTTTTTTTTATCTCATGTACTCTTACTGTTTACATTAGATGAGTGTAACATTAACTGTAGCTTAGTTATGTAAATCTGATGTAAACTTTCATCAGATTGTCATAGCAGCAGCTGCCGGTTGAAAAGTTTGTGTCGCTGTTTGACTGGGTAAACGTTGTGGTCACGACTTGCTTGCACTGTGGTTGATTTTGACATGACAACTATCTCCCAAAGAATCAACAATACGGAGAAGTTGTGCCAGTATTAGACTCTTTTCCTTCAAAGCGCTCTCTCTCTCAAGTCCTTAAGTGTTCTTGCGCTCTGCCACACAAGTGTTTGTGTATTTTAGGAGAAACAGACTTGCCAGTCTGGGTAACAGTGACTTTTTGTTTCCATTTGTGTCAAGCGCTGAGTGACCTCATAGACCCTCAATGCAGACTAAAATGATTGGCCAGTAAAATTTAGCTGGAGAGAAGTTTATCAGCTCAGACAAATGGTGCTGATCCAAAAATAGTAACAGCTGGGTTTTTATGCAGCCCAACATAAAATGAGGACATAATGTATTGTTTTGTTTCTGTTTTTTTTTATTTTTTAGTTTGCATGTGGTGTTGTGCATCCATTTTTATTAGTCGAGTCCTGCTTGCTGCTAGCTGCATCGATGTTTTCCTGTCTCACCTTGCAGGCTTGCATCATAATTGGTGAATCAGAGACTGTCCATGAGCAGAGACGGTAAATCTCTGTGCTGGTCTGTGCCGCAGCTGGAACAAGAATTAGATACCGGGATCAGCCTCATGAATACGACTTGCATTATGTGTGTGTGTGTCTTTTGGCTCTTGTGTAAAATCATGAGAAAACATGAGATTCAAGGGAAATGGTTAGTCCCCCCCGTTTTCTGGCTGTGTCTGCCGTGTTGTTGTCTTTCCACCTGGCCACAAACACTTCAGTGTGACCAGAACCTCTTACACAGTATATTCTTTTATTATTGATGGAAATATTTCCTCAAAGTTGTAGCAGTTTGAATGGACCTTTCATCCTTATTGCACATCTTATTACTGTATTGATAATAACACCCCACAGCCCTAGCTTGTTGTATTGTTCAGTTTAATGACAGGACTTGAGGTTAATTTATATAACTTGGCAGTGGTTGGGTATAGTTTCTTGGCTTTGGAAAATATGAAGAATGAAAATATCTACAATAGCTTTTTAGTGATCCTACCTACCAACTTGACTTCTGTTTCTGCATGAACCTTCCTTTAATAACATGGGGTGAATGTGGCCTCTCAGCCTGAAGCAACAAGATACTCATCTCTGCTGAACATCTCTCAGATCTGAAATATGAAGTCAAGTTTATTATTACAAATTCCTGTAGCAAAGGGAAAAAAAATAGCTACAGTTTGCCTCCATCTGACTGAACCTTGTGCACAGCGCACCAAATGTGTGCTTGCCTGTACAATGGCAAAGTGCACCTCACAGGCTGCTATTGTTAAAGGTGGCATGTAGATTCCATCAAGCCCATTATGTGTCATTATGCAAATCATGGAGAGAAATTTCATTATCATTAATGAATGAAAGTCTTTTGTTCGGTTAAATGGTAGAGATGATTACAAATGCTGCTTCGGTTACTCATACAAGACCTTCACTTGCACATTTGATGAGTCACCAGTATAATGGCAAGAAATGGTGCATGGTTTGGTAATTATAGAACTGATCATGCTGTCAAATATAGAGAAAATGTATGTATTAATGCAGATCTTTTGAGGAAACTTATCCACAAAGCTTACTAAAGACATTTATTTGTTTCCAGTCACAACAGAAAATACACACTTTACGCCATCAGAGGTCATTTTAGCTCACACAGCCCCCTTTTCATAGTTTTTATAGAGACACATAAATGCAGTCTGTATGCATGAGGGGAAGTATGTCCAATGACACTTACTCCTGCATGTGAAGTAGAGCCCATCCATGTATTATCTATGCATGTTCAGTCCAGGGCAGGATCACTGAGGGGCTGGAATCTGACCCATCAGCTACTAGGTGAGAAGCAGGGTACACCATAGACTGGTCACCAGTACGCTGCACAGTCTGTAGCCATCATTACCATCATAATGATGGCTACAAACTTCAAGTATGTACCCTTTTGTCTGTTTCCTTTGCACCTGGCTGTAATACTTTTAATGTTTTATTTAAAGTACTTTGAGTTGTCTTCTACATGCATCATGTTCTATTTTATTCTATAGTCATTCAGCAAATGCTTTTATCCAAAGCGACTTACATATGAGTGCCATAAAAATTAAACTGGCTTTGCCTTTTACAGAACCAGTTGGGACATTTGGATAAAAATGAAGAGGTCAGAGAAACTCAGGTTCTCTATCTTTTTGAATTAATGATTTTATAGGCTTAACCTGTTGTTCAGTTTAGAAAATGCCAGAAGATACTGATGTCTTGGGGCTAAGATGATCTCAAATAACCAAAAGGTACTCAATTTAACCCTTTAACTTTCACACCAACAAAAAGGCCAGAAAAAATGATTCAGTGTTTTTTTTCTGTTTGTTTTGGACAAGAATAAACAGAATAAATGTTTTTTTAAGCAAATGTTTGAGATGTTAAAAAGAAGTTAATAATATAACAGTGAAATTGTTGAAATTTGAAAGTAGTGTTATAACAAATACTTAGTTTGGGTTTTACATACCCATACCCAATGGTCCGGATGGTCAGACAGGTTTATTTCCAAAGTTTTTTTTTTTTAAAAGAAATTCATTACATTCTGCAAATTTACCTCCACCAAATGGTATGCCAGGACCTTAAAGGGTTAGAAATGTGCTGAGTATAAAGCTGGACATGGATCATCAGATTGCTGTTTTTTTTTATTTTTTTTTTTTATGTCAAAATACTCAGTTAAAACTGAGTACATAAACAAAGTGAAAAGTTTTCACCAAACTGTTGTTTGAAGTGTTATATTTGCATGCTAGATGGAAAGGAGTGTGCCTGCACATCTGTTTGTCGTGTTTATATTTAGAAAGGGCTTGTTACATTGAGCTGAAACAGGCTCCAAAATTACACATGGTCCAGATCAGGCGAGGAGACCCATCTTTCAGCTCTGAGGTTATCATTATTCTGGAGCTGGTTGTCAAAGAAAAAGCCTCAGCCCTCAGATCCCTGTCCAGCGACGCTTCCCACATGTGTTATGACTGCGAGGCGAAGCAGTAAAGTAACACAGGGTGTGATAACGCTCGCAGTCTATCCACCAGGCCTTATATGGATGGAGTTTGAACATCAGCTGCTAAGTAAGCTTAGCTGGACACAACTGCTTGTGAGCTGCAGTTCTGGGTTTAGTTGTAGCCATCATTCTTATGGGACCTTCCTGATGCACATTGAGGCTTGCAAACTGAATCAAAGCCTGTGTGTTTCCAGTGGTGGTGATGGTTTTAGTACCAGGATGAGAATTTCAGCTGTGGTACTACAAATAAGCTTTAAAGTCTAAAACACGGATTGCACTCCAGTCTTAAAATGATGTCGTTCAATCAGCTCTGATAGAAGATAATGTTTATTTTACGTGAGTGGCTTTTTATCTGTGCATGTAAACATGCAGATTAAGTTAATTATTTGATAGTTGTTGTGTTCCTCCGCAGCATTAGAAAAATGAGGGGGGATTAGGAATATGGAAAGAGTATAACCACCACCGAAACAAAAGAGGTCTTAACAGGGTACCTTTCATCATTTCTGATTCATGTGACCGATTCAGAAGGATTCCAGACACATTTTCTGCATTTAGTCTCAAAACTTCGTGTTGCAAAGCTCCTTGTAGATTTTTCTCAGACTTGCTAATTAAACCTTTGAACAATGAAGCATAATGTCCTTAGTCGCATTAAAACTAAAAGACTAATTTAATGACTATCAAACCATTGAAAGGTGAGTTGTGCATTGCAACAGGAAATTAAGGCATTATTGTCTCTAAAAATAGCAAACACCTCCTGTTTCTCACCCAGTCATCCATCCAGCAGTAGTGCCAGACTGTTGAAGCCGTGTTTGATATTGTGCCACTCCTCTTACAGCCTTTGTCTTGCTAATTGCATTCTCAGCCAAGCTTTTTTTTCACCACTTTTGCTGTTAATAGTTTTGCACGAGTAGATGAATGGGCCTTGTTTTATTATTTGATATGAATATAAACCCTACTTTCCCTTGTTAAGCTGGTTGAGCTCAGTTTAGATGCATATATACATGCAAATGAGTTCATTGAAATACGTGGCTCTTTAGCAAGAAAACGTTCCTGGAAATCAAGTTCCTGCAGAAGAGGGACAGCATTTACATTCAGTTAACAAATGAAACAACTCCAGGGAAGGCCAAAATGACGTTTAGATTTCCATGATGATGCAGACATTTAGAATCCCATGATATCAAGACAACATGCAGAATCATTGTTAAATATTGCAACAACAATCATATATGTGATATATAAACAACTTCAATATATATTGCTTATCTTAGGTGAAATGGCGTTCCTGCATTTTATCTCTGCACCTGTGTATGGATGTTAGTTGTAGGACTTGCACACAAGCAGAATCTCTTTCAGCCAGAATATAGAAAAAAAAAATCATTGCTCTATTATGCAATCCTAGTTGTAAGAAGTTAATGTGTGTAAAAACACATGGGGTCAGTTCCCTGGTCTTAGCAATATGCACATATAATTTAGATGACAATCTTTTCCATTATGTTAAGTAAGGTGAAAGATTATTTTCAGCTTACATATGATATAAAACTCCCTGCTACAATATAATTTCCATTTGGAGATCAAAGCATTTTTTTTCATTTCATACATACAGTGACCTTCCAAGTTTAATTTTTCTGCGCATCTTATTTTAGTGTTTATAATGGATATATGATAGTCTACTTTGTCTTTACAATTTGATATTTCCCTACATAGAATACAAAATGACAACAATTACAGTAACTTCCTGGAACTCTGCTGAAAGTTTAACTTTGTCTTTTAAGTGTTTGTTTTATCTGGATAATATAGAGAGGCAGGTCTACACAGCACATTGTACAGTTACTGACATTGGACACGGTGGAAAAGGTTATAAAATTAATATCTGGGGTATTACATTAGGTGGTCCCTGGACCCACCATAAGGTTAAACAGAGAAAGTTTTTAATGTGCTGGGTCAGAGTCCAACAGAGGGAGAACTCAGACAGGATCCATGTACGAACTCTGAGCACCCAAAGCTCAGACTCTTGCTCTGGCTTGTCTCCATGAAGTAAATTAGTTTTCCTCTAAACTCATTTTTTTTGTTTGTTTTGGGGTTTTTATAATAAAAAGCCACTTTCTTCAGTGCCATTTTTTTTATTGTGCTGCAGAAACCTGACTTATTCCAAATTGTTTCAAAAAAGGCTAATTTCATGGTTTCTTTTGTTTTTATTTTTTAACCTCAACATCAGTGAAGACATTGGAAAGTTCAAAATGATGTATAATATTATTGCTAAGCAGATAAGGGGAAGCGTAAACAAACTACCCATTTTATTGACCATATAGACTTTTGTTTAGTTTACAATTCAGGAAATCTTAGTAACTGGTTAAGAACTTTAATTGTTTTTAAGTTACAGCTACTGTGTGGAGTCATTTCTGGCATCAGATAGAGATGGTCATAGAAAGTACTTCAAATGCCATGCACATTTATGAATAGACGGTGGCTGTCGGTGGCCAAAATTCTTCAAAACAGAAGTATGTTTTCATCTATGAGTGGATGTTCCAGTGGCCTCAGGTGCAGCAAAGACTGCATTACAGGTAGCTGTTGCTTCTTCTTCTATGTGCCTTTTAAGGTGGTGCTTATCCAAAACTCTGCTAGCAATGGTTATTCAAAAAGAGTAATAGCATAACTTATTTTAGTAAATATCACATTTTTGGTACTTGGATCTTTTTATTTTGTTACATGTTGCACTTTTTAAAAAGTATTTTGTTTTAGGGCACAGTCACATCCACCTTTTCGATTTGAATCCTAGTTTGTTTGCTCAGAAAGACCGCTTCGTTTGGGAAATGTAAATGCACCAAACGAATTCTGATTCACATCAAAGAAGGGGTCTAGGTCCATTTCAAGCGGACCAAATACAGGAAGCGGACTACAAAGACACAAACAAAGTGACTTCCTGCATTTGACGAAGTATTGCATTGTGGGTAAACATGGGGTATTATAGACAAACGCTATCACAACAAACGCACAAGATTCTCTAGAAATGGTTCATGGTCAAACGTGGAGCGATAAAGTAAAAGCACTTATAGATATATGGTCAGAGGAAAATATATCACATGGAGACACCTCCTTACAACTGAGCTGAGTCCCCAATCAGAATGAGTCTAGCGGACTATCCTGATGTGAATGCAACCTTAGTGTCACTTGCCAATGTAGCATCTCAAAGTACATTTTTGATTCGATAAATGCTGCTGCTTTTCAGTTAATCAAATAATGACCACACAAATAATAAAATCTAATAATAAAGAGGTGGCTCAGAAGTTCCCATTTCTGTGAGACACTTTATTTCCTGCGCTGCAGATGTGGTGGTGTTATGGGAATATGTACTGGAAGATTATCTTTGACAACAGTCTGAAGGGTTTTGGCTGTGCTGCTGGCATTTTTTGGAAGGTGTTACACTGCAAACTGCTACTGAACAGGCTGGTTGTTGCTAAGATTTGGTGCAACAGCTTCCAAAGGCCTTCCAGTCTGTTTTTGGCTCTGTGTTGTGGAAATCACAGTGATGGTGTGAACCGTCCACTGGGCGGGCTAATGGACACCCAATCAACACAGAGAAGCAGACACGGAATATCAGAAGGGTGTGTAGATTTAAAAAAATAAATAAATAAATGAAAGACATGCAGCAAGTGCAGGTTGTGCAGTTGAAGTGGCATGTACGCTGGCTGCACAGTGGCACTCACAGCAAGAAGGTCGCTGGTTCGATCCTCAGGTGGGGCGAGGCTTGGACAGTGGTCTTTCTGTGTGGAGTTTGCATGTTCTCGCCATGTATGTGTGGGTTCTCTCTGGGTACTCTGGCTTCCTCCCACTGTCCAAAGACATGCATGTTAGGTGGATTGGTTACTCTAAATTGCCCACTGGAGTGAATGTAAGCGTGGTTGTTTGTCTCTGTGTGACCCTGCCATGGACTGGTGAACTGTCCAGGGTGTACCCTGCCTTTCGCCCAAAGACGACTGGGATAGGCTCCAGCTTCCCCGCAATGAAAAAAAAAAAAAAAAAGTGGCACGTATGCACTTCCTTGAGTTTAAACTGCAGCTGGACATTTATTAATTATGGACCAAACATTAGGGTTTAACTTGCAGGTAAATTCTTCCTCCTCCGCTTATGCTCCTTACTTTTTGTTCTCTGAAAACCTCAATCACCTTTCAGACCACAGCTCAACTCTGTGGTTGACCACACAACTAAATATTTAAATAACTCAAAGAAATCTTGGGAGGAAAAATGAACAAGTACATCAACTTTGATTTTGTGTTTAAGTCTCTCCTGACTTCATTGTAGGAATGAAGCTAAACTGCCGGCTCTAGCAGAGACTGCACTGCTCTGTTTTAATCAAATCACATGTTGTATGAAAGTGACAGATTTACTGATAGACATTCTTCCTCCTCCTTCCGTCAAATGTCCATCTTGTTGTTTCTGAGTAAACAGTGCAATGGCATTTCTTCTTAATCTCAGAGTTTTTGTAAAGGTTTGAAAACCCTCCTTTTATTTTGCCAGTTCATTGCCGTGATTTAATGCTGCTGGTTGTAACATAAGTGAAGATGTTGGATAATGTTGGAAATAGCTGCATCTTTATTCTACATTCTTCTTCTGGTCATGTGTGTTTCCTGTGATTTTCCCTGCAGCCACTTCAACCTGAGTGCTGGGACGTCGCCTCAATTCAGCATTGTTTTCAGCCTCATCGCAGGCAGATCCCCAAATTCTTTGCAGGCTGACACAGACGAACTTTCTTAAATTGTTGTTGTCCAAACCATCGTTCACAAACTGCAAAACCCCTCCTTTATTTTTAACCTCTGAAATACTTGTTTTTCTTCTATATGTTCATGTGATCGTCATGAGAACTAATGTTTATTATGAAACTGTTTTTGTCCACATCACTTATTTTTCTTAGTTTTCATAGTTTTGTTTGCATGATTCATTTGAACCTTTACATTTGAAATTATAACTAAGTGCTTTAAAGAATAAAACAAAAGGCTTCATTTATTCAAGTTATAGTTTGATTTTAAAGCCTAATCACATTTTTTGCAGTTTTTGTTTTAAATTAGATTTACACCTAATTCCCTCAGATACATAAAGATGTTGATTGTAAATTAACTTGAAGCTGCATTTTTGCTTAATTTTTTTTTCAAAAGATATTGTCCTCAAACTGTGTTAAATACATAGTCTGAAGAAGGTAGAGTTGGAGACACAGTAGACCTAAGGGTTTGTATTTTTCCTCTGTGAGACCATAGACGGCATGCTTGGTATGTTGGAGTCTAGGTACTTTCTCCCACTAAGGTCTGACAAACACACATTCAAAAAAAAAAAATTCTTTCTCTCCTACACACTTTCACTGCTTATTTCTTTAAAAAAAAAAATATATATATAGTTCATTCAGCCACCACTCTGGACTGAACCACCGTTTTCCCACACTGTTTGAGCTGCAGACAGTTGAAGCACAGAAGCACTTTTTTATAAATGGCATGCAGCTTTTTTTTTTTTTTTTAGATCAGGCTGGGATCAGGCTCTCATGATGTAATAACAGGTTTTTGTTTCTTTTCCAGCACAATTTAAATTCTTAGCGTAATGACAGATTTACGATTGATAGCAGTGTCAGAAAGGCACAGATTCTGTTCACCTAATGCATGATGAAAAGTGCAGTAAGCGTCTAATGGATATGAGCTGTAAAATGCCTGTTAGATTGCCGGGTCCCTATTGGTCTCACAGTGTCAGTGGGTCTGATCCTTTTCCTAAAGTCTGCGTATAAGCCAGCTCAAAGTGATAATGAGCTGCGAGGGAGAAGCATTCCTCCTAAGTAGAGAGGAAAATCTTTGCTGGCGGGAGGAAGCATCACTTTAAAAGAGCAACGAGCAGAGCAACCAGGATTTACTGTGTGATTAATTGATGACAAGATAAAAGCTTCAAACGAGAAAGTATCTCAAATAATCTGCTGACTAATGTGAATCCTAGGATGCAACAAATCCAGCGGATTGATTTAATTTAGGAATTTAATAATACTTTGTGGCTTGGTGTGAAAAAACTACTTGTAGCAGCTATATGGTGGAGTGTGTATTGAGTTAAGTGGCTGGGTTGAGTAGTGCAAAGTCTTTGAGTAATGCGTGATTTCAATTTTCTTGATTGGCTACGTCTCTGACAATGAAGTAAAAGTTGTTGCCACATCTTTATTGATGGTTATTACCATGTGTGGATTTCAAAAACAGAAACTCCCATGTGTTTCCCCAACTGTCTTATGTTCACCTTTAATACTTGGTCACAACCTTCAATGACAAAAGAAAATTCATGTTGCCAAACAGTTACATCTCTCTTTTTTTTTTTTTTTTTAAACTGAAAACTTTAAGTCAAGAAGCTAAGAAGCATTTTTTTCAGCTTTCATGTCAATATCCACCCATACGCTCTGGAGGAGATGAGTAGGGGGGGAAACAAATGGGTGTCATTAAAAAGATTTACATAGGTAGACTACCTGCCTCCCCCAAAAATGTCGCCGCCAAAATAAAAGATGGCACGCAGTTTTGTTAGACTGCCTTTAGCTTTCATTAAACCTGCATTTGTTGAGGCATTGTTTCTATAAGCTTCTGTAATGTCACAAGAACTATTTCCGTCCAAGGAATTCATTTTTTAATCAAGATCTTGTATTGAGGATGGGAGAGTCCGACCAATGTGCAAAGCCTTTTCCATCACATTCGAGATTCTCAATGGGGTTCAGGTCTGGATACACGGTGGTGGATTCATGGGTCTCATCAAAGAATCTTTTCACACCATCACCATCCTGTCATGTTGCCCTTTACTGCAGAGATGTTAAGCTCCACTGTTTAGGGGCCGTCGTCCTGCTGGTTTTATATCGGTGGTGGGGGAACCCTGGTCCTCGAGGGCTGCAGTTCTGCAGGTTTCATGGATTTTCCAACACAGCTGATTCAAGTCAAATGGATCCAGCAGCCTTTCAAGTTCTACAGAATGACTTTTTCACATTAAAACATGTAAAACTTAAAGGACATGGGCCACAGTTCCCCAACAATGTTTTTAACTGCTTCAATACACCTGGATCAAATTATTGAGCCATTGTGCAGAGCCTGACAAAAATCTGTTGGAGCCATCTTATTTAACTCACACTGAGAATCTTCTACTGAGAAGACCTGCTGAGTCCCGCTGGTTAAGACCCCTGCTTTACCATGTAAACAGTCAAGCTAAGAAGGGAGGGAGGGAGGAAGGGCTACCTTAGAGCCAGAAATCCTGTGTTTATATGACCCGTCTGCATCCAAAGTTCTCTAATATGTGTCTTTATACTGGATGTAGTTTTCCAAAATACAATTTTTAGTAACCAAAAGCTGTTTATAAAAATATGTTTGTGCTGACAAGGTCTTCCTAATAGATTTTACCTATAATTTAATGAACTCCGAGCGAAACTGGCTCCATCAAGTTACGAGTTTACATGCATTTTCAGCTTGTGCATGTCCAATTGCATACTTGCTTGGAGATTATTTTGGTCATATTATGATATCTTCCTTACACATGTGCTTGTTATGCAAATTTGCTTCAGGCATTGTGTATGAAACTCTTCAGCTGCACCAAAATGCATGACCTTGTATAGACATGAGAACTGTAATGTATAATGTAAGGACAAATAATGGCTGAGGGTTTACACTTAATAAAATAGATATAACCAAAAGTACAATATATAAAATAAAATTTTCATAAAACCATTAGTGGTATCCCCAAACACTGATTCCACTGCGCACTCTCACAATAAGATCTGTTTAATTGGCTCCTACTGGTTTGTCATGACAACTGAATGAAACTTTCACCATTAACTACTGTAATATAAGGGACACTCAAGAAAACATGACGACTTTTTCTTCATGGTTGGCACAAGCAACAGCCTCTTGCTGTACACACACAGCAAACACAAACTCCCTCTCGGTGTCTTAAGTGCTCACTTGACAGCTTGCTGTGAATATACTTTGAATATTAAGTTCAGTAGCCGTCTTTGTCTTTATCGAAGGGAAATGAGCTCGGGTCCAACATTTGCCTTGCATTTTGCATCCTGGCACTGCAGTACTGTCTTTACTGAATTGTATTTGGACAAATGTTTTATCACATGAAAAGCAAACTCATGCATTATATGTGCTAACAGTTGCCTCACAAATACAGCTTTGTATGTCTTTTAGATTAGATCACCTCCCATGTAAATAATCTCTTAGCTTATTGAATGTAAATCAAGTTTTTTTTTTTTTTTTTTGTCATTTGACTATTTTCTTACAATTAAGAAATTACGCAACTGCTTCATTAATAATGAGCTATATTTATTTTTATGTATGTAAGTACATTTTGTTAACCTTAATTTATTTTGGATTTTTAAGTGGATAAACTTTAATCCCTAGATGTTTTTAGCTGGGGCTGTACTATAGCATAGTGGTTTGCACTGTGGCCTCACAGCAAGAAAGTCGCTGGTTTGAGCCTCACCTGGGGGAGTTGTGAAGATTTAACAGCCTTGCATGTTCTCTCCGTGTATGTGTGGGTCCTCTTTGGGTATCCGGCTTCCTGCCACCGTCCAAAGACATGCGTGTTAGGTTAATTGATTATTTCAAATTGTCCCTCGGTGTGAGTGGTTGTCTTTCTCTCTGTGTTGGCCCTGTGATGGACTGCTGACCTGTCCAGGGTGTGTCCTGCCTATTACCCAAAGATTCAAAAGGTTCAAAAATTAACTTTATTCAAGCTAATGTTTTCTCTTTGATGAATAGAGGAAAGCACTGGGATTCATATCAGATCAGGGGTGTCCAGCTCTGGTCCTCAAGGGCCACAATCCTGCAGCTTTTCCATGTATCCCTGCTCCAACACACCTGACTCAAATTAATGTGCCATTCAGCAGAACTTCATTGGCAGTTGAATCCATTTAATGTATTCCAGGTCTGTTGGAGCAAGGACGCAGCGAATACCTGTAGGACAGCGGCCCTTGAGGACCGACTTTGGACACCCCAACATTAGATGAAGAATAGCTTTCCTTTTTACTCACGTAGCCAATTTATTTGGGATTTTAAAGTGGGGAAGCTACAATCACTAAATGTTTTTAGCTTCGAGGGTTTTACAAACTTTTTCTCCTTGTTTGTAGATTGTAACCTAAACCGGATGGAGGGTCATTGGGTTACAGTATCTTCCACACAGGTGTACTATGAGCATTTAAATTTAAATGTTTGCATGTAATCATTGGTTGTTTTTTTTTTGCTTACAAACCCTTAGTGTTCGTTTTTCTGTTTTGTTTTTTTTCCTGAAAAGAATTTTGTTGGCACCAGCTTGCAGGTGCATGACCAGCATTGACTGAGACACACTTTGTCTTATAATTCAGGCAACCCAGAGGTCATATTTATTTTGTTTAGGCTCTGAGTCTTTGCAGCAATGTGGTGAGGATGTTGATGCATAGCTTTTTTTTAAATTTATTTTTTCACCCTCTTTTAAAAGGAACTACAGGTTTGATGGGGTTATATAGGTAACATAAATACTTTTGTCTTTGAATAAACCCAAATAGAGCTCTTACAAGTTGTCCTTTCTGCATTTGCTGAGGTGGACATTGGTGTGCTGATGGGTAAAAACCTACCTTTCTTTTAAAAATGGATTAGTCATGAGATTTTTTTATGCATTGGAGGGAAACTGGTTTGAGTGCCATGCAGCCTTGTTTTCTATCTAACCTGTGCTGAAATGCAGACTCTATTTTTGGTGGAATCTCCAGTTAGCCAGTGTCCCCTCACTCTTTTGAAGCGCACGATAAAAAATTAAAGATGCTTTTTGTGGGCTTGTCTTTCTTCTTCAAAGGCATGACTCAGACAATGACCTTTTAGTTACTAGGATATTACCATTTCCTGTGCGGCATCATGAACCCTTGAAAGCATGTCGGTGACAATGTTGTAAAGTCTGACAGCAGAAATGTTCGATGCCAAAGGCAAACACTTTGAAATGGCTTCATCACATGTAAGAACGCTGTAAGGTTGCAGGTCAGATGATGTGCAGGGCTGTAGTTTTAGTCAGAGTTAGGGTTTTTATGCTCAGTTGCCTGAAAAAAATAAAAAGGGGGAAAAAGTCAAAGGGTAAATATAAAAACAGCTAAGTGTAACTACATAGTAAAGCAGATGAATTTCCCAATAAAGCTGTTTTCATTCACACTTTATATGACAAATGTATAATTCAACTAGTCTAAAATGCAAAATGCAGGTACATGGAAATAAGTCACATCATATTAAGGTTGATGTGCAGCACTACCAAAGACTAAAGACATTAGATGCATGATCACAGCAATCTAATTTCAGTTTAATGTTGCCTTAACTATATAAACTAGAGAAACCTGTGCTATACCACATGTGCAATGTTCCTGTATTCAAGTTTTGCTCTTGGCTGGAAAGACATTAATATACCAGCTGACAGCTTTCGAGTTAAAATCCAGTGAAATCCAACAACGGCATTACTGAAAGAGCTCACGTGAGAGGCTTTCCCCCTCTTGTTCATTGCGCTGCAGAATCAGCCTGGCAGTGGGCTACACGCAGTAATCAGCATGCAGCACATGACCTGCATTTATCCTTAAAGCACACAATGTGCCTCAGTATTCTAACAAAGGTTGGTTTGGGGAGGGGTAATACTTGTGATGAATGTAATAATCAAATCAAAATTAACAGCAACAAATGGTTTGGGTGAAAATGTTAAATCAGCTTGAACATAGTTTTGTAAAGTATTGAACTCTTATAATCACTGAATTCTGAATGTTAAAATCACATGACTCTTTCACTTTCTCCCCAGAAAAAGCAGCCTTTTTGGAGATGTAAGACATTATCTGAAATGAAAACGCAGTATTTTGCATATCTGGATGTTTTTAGATAATCTCTAAACGTGAGAGCCTTTGTGGGGACACTGGGGACATCCGGGCAGGACTGCTTTCCATGGCATGCTTAATGACACAGAACGCTCCCAGTTTTCACCTGATGATGTCGGTTGTATTTTGGTTGAAGTTTTACAATACTTGGGCTGCATTCACATCAGGATATTCCGCTAGTCTCTCTCCAATTAGGGGCTCAGCTGTAGGGGGGTGTATCCATGCAGACCGAGATTGCGTTCACATTGGACTTTGGCCAAATGAGCCAAACCATTAGAATAACATAAGCCCCATTCTCACCAAAGGTGGTGCTGCACTGCTTTTTCATAAAAGAGAGGACGAGGAATAGACTTTTTTTTGGTAGTCGGCTTCCTGTATTTGGCTTGAAATGGACCGAGGCCTGGGTTTGTAGACGAACAGAGTCCACTTCTTTGGTCCGAATCAGAATTCATTTGGCACATTCACACATTCCCGAATGAAGCGGACTTTCCGAGAAAACAGTCGATTCGAATCAAAAAGTCTGATGTGAACGTGCCTTAAATGTTTCTCTGAAGGTGTAGAAGATGCTCAGTTTGTCAGATGAGAACGTGCTGTCATTGCTGTGGCTTGCTGTCTACTTTTTGTTCAGTTCTCCATTTTTTTTTTCATCTCCACTCTTTTTTAAAAAAAAAAAAAAAAAATTTCATCTCCCACTCTTGTTTCACTTTTTCTTCTCATCCTTCTGCTCTCTTTCTCCCTCCGGTCTGATCCAGCAGTTATAAGCAGAAAGAACAAAAACAAACAAACAAAAAAAAAGCACATTTATGATATAAATGATAAAATAAAGAGTAAAATTTAAGAATCAAGGGGAGCCTCACATCCAAAAGATTCCTTTTGGAAGAGTCGGGTTTTTTTTTTTTTTTTTTTTTCTTTTTTGGAGCCAGACCATCGTTGCTGTCATGGTGCCAGATAGGACAGAAGCTCCTCTTCAGGCCACTTCTCTGCTGTTATAGAGCTGGCAGAGCATCTCTACCTTCTTAGAGCTCAATATTTTACACTCCTTTACTGGGAATTTTAAAAAAAAAACCAAAAAAAAAACCCAGCATTACACCCATGTATCATGTACCACATGATGTACACACACAGATGCACGTGACTGGGGAATCTCAGTTAAAATATATTAAACGACAAATGATGGAAAAACTTTTGTTCATTTTCATTTCAGTAAAAAGCCTCATTAGATTTCTATAAAGTGACTCATCATTGCCTTTTAGCTTTTCTTGATTGGTGCAGCAGGGCTCTCGTAGGAAAAAACAAGATAATTGTAAAAGAAAATCTTAAGGATGTGCTGCGCAACTTTCCAACCTTAAATCTCTGCGTTCTACACTCGTTTCGTGGCACAGTGACATATTTTTATTTGTGGAGCCGTTGCTGCCTAGCGGCATCCTGAGGCTGAGAAACTGTATTTGCAACTTTCTCTTCTGGGATGCTGCACGACATTGCAGCTGAGCTTCAAGCACCATGTCATGCCATCAAGCAAATATACACAGTTGATAGTTTGAGATGATTCAACAAAGAAACACAAGAAGACTTTATCCGAGGAAGGGAAGGAAGAGAGACAAAGGAAAAGAGAGTCGGACTAAATGAGATAAGAGTCAGGATAAGACTTATTTAACTGACTGGAGAGATCTTGGAGTACAGGTACAATGCAAGATGGGCGCCATATGACCCATGGGACATTTACTCAGCCGGTTTTCTATACTCAGCTGAAAATGTGTTTGTATATAATGATTCTGTCACTTGGCCACTTGAACATTTTGAATTGAATTTTATTGTTGTTTTTAATTATTCTCTGTGAAAATTAGTGCTCTTCGCTCAAGATGCTCTTTTTTTAAAAAAAAAAAATTTTTTTAAATTTTGTTTTGGGTTGCTGCAGGTTTTAAAAGTGTGAACACGAGTCAGCATTAACAAGGTTGTCACAAGATGATGATTCACCAGTGGAAATGACTGAAAACAGTTATGACATTAGTGCGTTTTCACCCAGGGATAAGCTCTGTTCTTTTTGACATGGGGAACGTTTTTCTCTGCGTCTGCTTTGCTTCTGTATTGAGAAAAAAAAAAAAAAAATTCAATATGGTTTCCAAATAAGGCCTGGGTAAGTGCTGGCTGTATTAATAGAATGAGTCTGCTGCTGGGGAATATTTGTATTGACCTGTTGAAAGACTATCTGAACCATGCTGTTTCTATGACTGCATGTGGGCGGGAGCGAGTGAGGGCTCTGTGGAGCTCCATGTGCAGCTGCAGCTGAGTCCTTTTTACTGGAGGGTAGCAGCATCTTTTCCCTGTCAGAAAATGGACAGTCTCAAACCTTTTTAAATTATAAGTTTGATTACTCTCATGCCTCAAAACCACAGTTTTTGAACTGTGCAACAGTTCTTAAAGTAAACAAAAAGCTTGTTAAAACAGAGACATTTGTTATGTTAATGAGAGCCTTTCAAACATAAAGACTTCATGGTTTCTCTGTTCTTCAGCTTCAGCTGTCAAGAGGAATTTAAGCTCAGATGCATTTTTATTCACTGAGTTGTTTGTTTGTAAGGTTGTAAAGTTTTGTGGCAAGAATGAATGTGTTTATAATAATGCTACAATGTAAGAAATGAAAAACTGTAACAGTGTGTCATCTTCCAAAAAGGACAGAAGCAGGAAGGAGAACTTTCTCTTTGTGCCATGAGGACTAATTTAGTTTAATGTAAGTTCGACATCATGTTTGGTGTTTGTTATATACAATCTAATATCTTTTTTATGCAGTTTATTCCCTTTATAGTGTGTTGTAGCAGTTTTGGATTTATATAGAACATAATTAGCAATATTGCTTTTAATTCTACTAAATTGTTGTCTGGAGGTTTGAAGTTTGTTTTAGTGAAGATTTAATCAGGCAACAGGATATTCCTGCTATTGTGACAGAACAATGCATCTGGTGATTGGCATTGATTTATTCATGTTTCACCATCATCAATGAAACATTAAGAAATTCCACATTCCGCTGTTTAGTTGTTTAACTACCTGATTTACCAAGCAATCAATCAAAAATCCAAATTGGAGATGTAACACTGAATGAAACTGAACACCTGGTTTATTACATCAAAAGTCATTCTCAGAGATATACAGAGCTGCTCAGATGATCTGATAACTTCTCTCTTGGAGACGTGATCACAATAACCTCTTCATCAGTTCATTCCACAGGGCATGTCAATTTATAGGGATATATCTGTGTACTATCATCAGTTTCAACTCTTGCATGTGAGAAAGGTCAAATAATACATATGGTGCCTAGTTTGTGACTTCCTGCATCCCAACACCAAAAAACACTTTACAGTCTTTTATTTATTTTCGGCCTTGGGCCTCACTTTACAGCTGTGCTCTAGTTTACAACACTTTTTTACATGCCAGCAACTGGCAACTGGCCATTAGGAACATGCAGCATGGCAACAAAGAAACCCAAGAGGACATTATTGAAGGCAGTGAGGGGAAAAAATGGAGAAAGGGACAGATCAAGAGCCATAATAAGTGTCAACAATGGACTGACTTTCACTGGAAAGAACTCAGAAAAGAGACAGGATGCGAGACAAAAACAAAATAGTCGTCATTTCATATTGAGAAAATCTGCCCAAGTTCAATTTCTATGTTGGCAGTTCCTCAAAAAATACTGTTCAACTACAGATCCCTAGATGTGCTGGACTGCTATCCAGTTTAAAATATTTTTTTAAAATTTTACTCCAATTATTGTGCTGCTGTTTTTTTGTGGAAATAAAGATTTATATTCAAAATAAAATGTTTGCAGTTTCCCCCTGGGATTATTTCATGTCTTGATTCAGACACTTCTGTAATCATCTCACTCTTAGCTTTTTTAAGGTCAAAACTTTACATCCAATCCCTGTATTTCCAAAGATATACAGCAAGTATTGTTGGGAAAGGAAAGAAAAAATATGCCTTATGAAAAAAGGATTAGGAAAGTTGCAACCCAGATCATGTCCTTTTTAAAGTTTTTGCTCATTCATTTTCAATCATTCATTCATATATTCATCTATAGCAAAGTGTATAACACATAAACCAAAACACGAGAAAGTAAACATAAAATAGTAAATCATCAATTGAGGCAAACGCATGTATGGATATCCACACATATGCGCTTGTATAAATTTAGACAGTAACTGAAGACATGTAAAAATAAAGTTTTAAGTTGAAATGTGGACTCTGCTGAAGCTGATTTTTGGCCAGTGGGAAGTTTCCTCCAGAGAACTGGACCATAGTAACCCTCAGCAAACTTGGCCCTAATGCTGGGAAAAGCTAAAAGGGCCATAAATAATGACCTGGGGGACTTTATCAGGTTATACACAGTATCAGAGATACTTGTAGAGGAGCAAAGCCATTAGGTTCTTTATAGTCTGGTAAGAAGATTATAAAGGGAATTCTGAATTAAACAGGTAACCACTGAAGTGACTCCAGTATTGAGGTGATATGTTAAAATGTTGGTGGTAAAAACTCCGGCTGTTGGAATCATGATTGTTGGGATAATTCAGCAATTTAGGAACTATGGTAGTCTAATCCGCTCCATATGAATGGATGTACCATTTTATCAGTTAGTTTTAGCTGGGAATTTAAAAAAAAAAAAAAAGTGTAACTTGATACATCAAGTTACATTATGTATGTAACAACTTCAGTATATATATGTATAGGATTATATATCTGCTTCTTACAACTTAAAACCTATATTTTTTCGGTTGTTGAAAGCAGGTCTGATAAAGTTTGGAAGCTGAGACTCATTTTTCAAACCAATGCAGAGGTAGAATATAGCTCATGTTTTCATAAGAAATTAGCAGAATTGTTTTTGCATACATTTTAGAGCCCTCCCAATGCATTTCCCACCATTTCCATAACATGGAAGTTATGGAATTTCTCTTGCATGAGAAGAGAACAGTCAACGTAAATATGAAGAAGCAGCCAAAATGGGAGATTTCATGGGAAGTAAACTAATGTGGGTAAAACAATCTCTTGTGACTTGACAATATCTGTCCCAAAACTCTTTTGTTTTCTCTAAGTCAGTCCACTGTCGTGATTGATGGTAAGATAAGAAGCAGAAATAGTTCTAGTTTATCTAAGTCTACCACATTCTTTCTGTCTCACGCCTCATTTCTTTATTTTTGCTGGCCATGCCTAACTTCCAGCTTAGTCTTCTACCAGTCACTCCTTCTGAGTGTACTGGATTTTGGAGACCTACTGAGGGATTTTTGACTTGATAAAGATGTGCTGTGTGTGTTCAGTTTTTTCCTGCAACAGAAAGGCCCGTGGTGTTGATGTGATTCAGCTGGCTGAATCAGCCCATTAAATGGCTCTATGAAAAGAATGGCCCGCTGGGTTTGGCTTGCTGCTGGCTGCCAGTCCCAGAACTTACTTTGTGCCTTGCCCTGAATAGAAACGATGTCTTTTAGCACTTCCGTGCATGGCAGCTTGCAACTGTTTGATAGTTGGAAACTTGGACAGGGTCTATGAAACCTGGATGTACTTATTTGCAGCAAAGAAAAAGAAAATAAATCCAATTTTATCTTTCAAATATGTACAGCTCCTCCTGCTAAGCAGCCTCCATTTTACTGGGTTATTAAATCGGTTTAGTTATTTGCAGGAAACCACATTAAAAAGGAAATTTGAGTGTTTTTGCCACAAGAATGTGCTTACACGCAACAGGAAAAATGTTGTTTTTTTTCTGTAAATCCATTTTTTAACTCCCCAATTTATCCAGTTCAAGGTCCCTGCCTATCCCAGCTGCCATTGGGTTAAATCCAAGTTACACCTTGGACATGTTGCCTGTCTGTCACAAGGGCCAACACAGAAAATCAAGGCAAATAACCGTGCATGCTCATTGCTCACACTCTTTCCTGAGATCAATTTTGAATAATTAATTAGCATAAGACATATGATTTTGGATGGTGGGAGGAAGCCAGAGGGAAGTAATGTCAACTTGGTTTGGTCTAGGCATTCCTAGACTGTCATGCTGCTCCAAACTTTATATAAACTTCTGACATTAGCACCACTGCATTCTCTAACAGAATAAATACTTACACGACTTAAAGATGTACAGGTTCCTCCCACAGAGTGTGTCTTGGACCTTAATGATTCACCAAGGAAACCCTTCAACTAGCAATGGTGTAACTTACTCTGATGTTGCTTTAAAAGCACTATTGTCTAAGCAGGGCTGAGAAACTATAGTAGCTTTATAGTACATTTTGATCTTAAGCTAAGCAGCTGTTCTAAAGCACTACACGAGTTTCCAACCTGAATGATGAAATCACACTGGTGTTGTTTGCCCCGCTTTAAAGGTGACACATTATACACTATAGCCCCAATTTAAAACAGTCCTCTGATATATCAGTTAAACATTGACACCCTGCTTTGGTTAAATCTGCTTTTAGTTGAAGTGCAGCCGCTTCTCTCTCGACTCCCTGATGGCGCTGCTCAGGCTATGCTTCGTCTAAAGGGGCGGTGACAGAGAGAGAGGGGAGGTGGAGCCGAGCAGATGAAGTCTCCGCCCACCCCTCTTCCTGAAGATGGGTTTTTGCTGAGTTGACTACACCATCCATCCATCCATCCATCCATCCATCCATCTTCTGCCGCTTATCCGGGGTCGGGTCGCGGGAGCAGCAGCCTAAGCAGGGAAGCCCAGACTTCCCTCTCCCCAGCCACATTTGCCAACTCTGCGGGGGGGGATCCCGAGGAGTTGACTTCACAGCTTTGTATTTTCACTGTAAAAGCATGGGCAACATTGCAACATTGTTCCTAAACTCTGTTCATTACAGATATAACAGAAGAACACAAAAAGCTTCACATAATAAGCTTCACATAATGTATTAATTGCAGTATATGTAAGGATCCTGTCTCTTCCTCCTTACTGTGGCAGAAAGTAAAAATAGTTTTGTTGCGCACTCCCCCTCTTCCCTTTGCCTTCATTAGATCTGAATAACAGCTACATGCAACTTATGGTTGAGTACAACCTAGCTTGCGTGGTGGTGTGGCCCTACTTTTATGAACCAGTACCAGACCCTGAGCAAGAAGCTGGAAGAAGACCAGCAGTAAGACTTCAGTAGGAAGTTGGTGAAATGTTGGTCTGTTATTTTTGTTGATTTTTTTTATCTGTTGCCTTCACTATAACGCAAGCAAAGGCTTACAGTGTACAGTTGTCATGTTCAACTTATTTTATATGTATCTACAACAGTGTCACCTCAGGGCACTTTACAGACACATCAGTCCAAACTGATTGATAATAAATAGCCAATTTAAGAAAACCAACAGGTTGCACTGAGTCTTGACTTTGATCCAGTCCCCCATCTTGAGCATGCTTCAGGCAACAGTGGAAGCCTGTTAGCCACATTGTTGGTTACCAGTTTTTCCTCTTTGTATAAAGTTTATGTATTAATTCATTCATCATCCTAACTGCTTAGTCTGCTGGGAAGCTGGAGCCTAACCAGTGCCAGCCCATTGCAGGGCCACACAGAGACAACCAACCACTCACGCTCAACGCAACTTTTTTTTTTTTAGAGTAACCAATTAACCTAACATTTTTTGGACAGTGGGAGTACCCAGAAAACCCACACCTACATGCGGAGAACATGCAAACTCCACACAGAAATGCCACTGTCCAATCCTCCCCCCAGCCGAGGATCAAACCAGCGATCTTCTTGCTGTGAGGCCACAGTGCTAACCACTATGCCACCATGCAGCCTCTAATGCCAAACCATCTTGGCAGTTTGTTAGAGCTGCAGAGATCTGCACATCTTCATTAACAGTAGATCATATTTTTTATAGTAATCCTTACACATAATTTACAACTGGGTTTATTTTACTGGCATAAAATAAAGTAATAGCCTAAATAAAATTTTAAATAAGCTTGCTGAGTCATGACTGAATGTGATGATAAATGAAACATGAAATGTCTTCTTTAACGTGTGGAAAGTGAGAAAATGCCTACAGAAAGAATTTCCTCTGTTGAAATACCACAGGTGGGATGAATTCTGAATATAGGCGTAATCAGGACATTTCTTTGTCAAAGTTCTCTGTCATTGATCAATATCTATTTTTCAAGGTTACAAGACCACTGTTTGTTCAGAGCAGTGTGAAAACTCATTTGCACTCTGGTGCAGACCAAGGAAGTGATCTGTGGTCTGTTTGAAAACCTGGGATATCTGTTCACTTGCCAATGAACCATGAATCCAGTGAACCAAAGAGAGGAAGTAATGTGGGACACGTTGGACAGGAACATACTGGACAGCTCACTGCCTCTCCTGCTGCACATACCAGACAGATTCTAGTGAAAACCACATTAGGCTGAACACCTAATTTAAAAAAAAAACCCCAAGGCTGCTTGGATATATTGTTGCTTTATTGTTGTGGTGAATTAGACATTTTCTGTCCTTGCCAATTGATGAGAGGCATTGGGAAATGTCACCTCAAGCAAGCAGTTGTTGTAACTATATGACATCTTTTGGGTGGTCTGGTCTATTTGAGTAAATTATAGTGTGAAAGAAAGAGTTCTACACTATCCTCAGTGTCCTGGAGCAGCTCAGACCATCACATAATGACTGCATGTTGCTTTACTGCACTGTATTATATGGCAGCAACTGGATATCAACACAACATAGGCTTGGTAAAGCCATTAACAGAAAAATACATTGTGTAGAGGTATGCAGTGATTCGGAAGAGGTGCATTAATTCTTTGCCTTGGATCAGAGGTCAAACGCCAGTCATACAAGAACCACAATCCAGCAGGTTTTTATTGTTTCCCTGGTCCGACACAGCTGACTGAAATTAATGGATCATTGTGAAGAAGTTGACAAGAAACTGTTTGATTCATTTGAATTCATTAAGACGTGTTGGACCAGGTAAACAATGAAAACCTGGTGGGTTGTGGCTATTGAGGAGTGCCGTTTGAGACCTCTGCTTCAGATTCTAACTGCTGTGAATCAACAGGGTGATAAAAGTCAAATTTCTGTTTGTTTTTTATTCTATGACCTTCTAAATTAAGCGCTTAAAGACGGTGAATTGTCAGGCCACACATGGGCCAAATGTAGTTTTTATGCGTTTTTATGCTTTAGAGAAGCATCAAGATGTCTAGCGATAAACTTGTTTTATTTGAAATCAAAGCAGAACCATTTGTTGACTTATTTTTTGTTGTTTATTATCTGGATTTTTAAGTCTGTTCTCTGAATGTGTCGGTGAGTCGGATGCTCTAAATGACAACCAATCAGTAACTTGTGAATGGTTTACAGTGCTTGATCTGGTTTTTATTGCCAACAATATAATTTTGTCTTTCTAATAAGGCTGTGACAATATGCTTTTGTCCGATTTGATTCCGATTTTTTTGGGTGCAGATTTGATTTAAATTGCGATTCTCACAATTCTTCGATATTGCAGATTTTTGTAGACACCCCCCCCCCCCCCCCCAAAAAAAATGTACAAAACTTTTTTTTGCTCGTTATTTTTCTTGATATCAGTTCGGAAAAAACAACACAGTAGCCAGACCATTACTTTGCTGCTGTAATGCCCAAGAAGACAAGTAAAAAGATCAATAAAAACAATAAAAATGACAACAAAAATGTTTTTTTTTTTTCTATTTATTTATTGGAAAAACATGATTTTTTTTTTAACCAAAAAATTAAAATTGTGAAGTAAATTTTCCTGCCCCTATTTTCTAGCTGCAGTTAAACTGCTGACAGGTATTCATTCAGACCAGTAGGTTAATAACTTAGGATTCCAGGCCCAACTACTTCAAAGTTTTGCTTAGCTTATCAGCTGTCGGCCCTTTAGTGTGGGACAGTTTTTAGCAACTTTTGTTTATTATAAATGTCGTTTTGAAAGTTTAGCATGAAAACACATGATGTAATAAACGTCACAGAAGAGATACTTTTCAAAAAGCGGCTGTAGCTCAGGAGGTGATTCCAGGTGATTGTCTGTCACCTGGAAAGTTGGGATATCGATTCCAGACTTCCCCTGACTATGTGCCGAAGTGTCTTTGGGCAAGACGCTGAACCCCAGGTTGCCTCCCAATGTGCCTATCGGGGTATGTAAGTCGCTTTGGATCAAAGCGTCTGCTAAATGACTGTGGAATAAAAATAAAATGGAAAACTTTGAAATAACTTTAGCTGAAGTTAGTTTGGTCTGCAGCAGATCAGTTTGACTGAGTGTGCACACTGTCTTCTGTCTCGTTGCATGCATTCAAATATAAACATTCAAGCTGGTACCATGCAAGCTGGATCTGGCTCTGCTTAGTTTTCCCTTGAGACAGACACGGTCCTGACAGGGTTGTATAAGGATATTCCAAAATGCTGTGTCAGAATCAAGGAGAGGGTTGAGACGCCCTGTTCCGACTGCAAAGAGGGAGGTACACAGGCAGAACTGTTGGAAACAAAGAGTGCTTTTCTCTGTTATAGGAAAAGCAGCTGCAGGCCTGGAAAATACACTTCAAACATTTTGTATCTCTCTCATCACCTTTGTCACACACAATTCATATCTCTGTTCCGCATATTTCAAGAGAAATTAATTGAAGGTTCCATAAGCGTTCTAAGCTCTAAAGGAGAACATGTAACTGTTCTGTAATAGTTCTGTCACTGCAGCACCTGAACAAGATATGGATTTATAGCTTAAGACTGCTTGTATATGTTTTATGTGAAACTTTTGATTAGATATAGGTATATAAACCAAACGGGGATAGAAGCCAATGACAGAACAGCATTTAACATCTATTCACAATGCATTGTTTTCCTGGGATGTCTTGGATCTTAGCATTCATGTGAGTGTTACTTGACATGTACCGCCAGTTTTAAGAATGTTGCAGACTAAACACAGCCTTTCGCGGCTTGTGGCCTCCACCAGCGGGACAGTGTGCCCTTCCACACTGTGAAAACGGCTTGACAACTGTGCAGAGAACCTGACAAGAGTCTAAAGTTGTTTTCCGGGCTTAAAAACTCAGCAGCATAATTTAAATGTTTATTTTTCTTTTTCTTTTCTTTTTTCTTTTTTTCTTTAAAAGATGCCATGGTAGATTAATTTTACATGCAGTATGCTCTGTTCCTGCATTCCTGTATGGCATACCATTCTTTAATGCTCCAGTTGAGTTTGTTTTGAAATGATCATTTTGTAAAAAGAGGAGTGCCAAAAAAGAAAAGAAAAAAATAATTTTTAAAGTGAGGATAAATAATAGTGGAAACATAAAGACAAATGACATCATAAAAAGGGAAATTAAAGGCTTTTTACTTCTCTCTTAGCTAATTTATGTTTTCATTTAGGTTTTGGTTTCAGATAAGTTGTCTGCATTGTAATATCTATTTATCTATCCATCCATACATCCATCCATGCATCCATCCATGCATCCATCCATCCAGCCATGTATGAAAATACAGCTCTACCATCTGTAGTTCACTTAGTGGGCTGCCATGTTATAGTGCTGGGAACCAGTAGGGCAGAGGTGGCCAACTCTGGTCTTTGAGAACCACAATCCTCCAGGTGTTGTAAGTTTCCCTGCTGCAACACATCTGACTCACATCAATCAACTTTTAAGCTCTGCACTAGTCTGCTAATTCCATCTGATGTGCAACATGGAAGAAAAAGCACATTTCTCTGTTTTCAACCTCACTGCACAATCCACTTGTCCCTTTTCAAGTTTTTTTTAATGCTATTTTTGGGGATTTTGTCAATCTCTAAATTATTTGCCTTTTCTAAATTAATTAATTCCTGTTTCTTTCACTTGGCTTTCAGCCCTGTACAAGATGGAGATTTTTATTTAGGTTTTATTTGTACAAATAGTGTTTTTTGCATCCTTGTTGTTTATATTTTATATATATTAAATTTCTTTTAATATATTTTTATTCCTATGTTGTAAACATTTTAATTATTTGCTCACTTGTAATTTTCTGCCCATTTTTTTTTTGGTAATTTTCGCATTCTTCAAATTTATTTTTGTTGTTTGTCTTCACATCTCTGTCAGATGTTTCCCATTTATCTTGAAAATCAACTTAACTGCTATCTTCTGTATTATTTCTATTCACTTTGTTCAGTCGGTCAAATTCATTTAAAAGTTGATAATATCACTATGAAATAATGTTTTAGTTATTATTTACATTTTAATGAGTCAAACCTCAATATGATAATCATAAATGTTGATCAACTGCAACAGAAAAGAGAAATAAAGGGAAAATGAGCAGTACTGTGACCTTTGGCTTACTTGGAGGCCCCTTGTCTCTCTACCCTTCTTCCACAGATAGTGTCCAACGTCCTGATTTTCTCGTGTACCAACATTGTGGGAGTGTGTACTCATTACCCAGCTGAGGGCTCCCAGAGGCAGGCCTTCCAGGAGACCAGGGAATGCATTCAGGCCCGCCTCCACTCTCAGAGGGAAAATCAACAACAGGTGAGCTCTGAAGATGATTTAAGAAGCACATACACCGATCTGCTGGTTTGTGTGGAAGAGCAGCTATGAAACCTGCATCACAGATTTTACATTTTAAATTTAAGCTGGATAACTAATCCATGAAGCTTTTCCGGGTTTCCTGCGCACCAAACAACAGATAATGGAATTTTTTTTCAGTAATCCATATAAATGGATTAAGTAGTTGAAAGATAGTTTAGTATTTTATGAGATGATTTCAATCTGTTTGTGGCATTTTAAGAAGTGTTATAATCTTATCAGAAAAAATAAATGGCCACCAAATACAAGAGAACAGTCAGCATTGCTTTTCTTTTGCAGCAACTGCAAGAAGCCTTTTACAGGAAGCAGGTGTTGCTTCCCATACAGGTGATTCCACCAGGTTATTAAAAGCTCAATATTTATTTTATTAAAAGCTGAATATTTTAACCCTTTAATTCCAAATGTCAATTATTTGATTCATACAATTTCTGAGACCTTTCGCATCACTTTATGGTAAAGGGGTTGCTCAAAACCCTGTTGAACACAATCTGATACTTGTCTGCTGCCCCCTAGTGGATACCTTTTCACTACAACAATTTTAACATATTGCATCTTAATAAATGGTAGAAATGCAAAATCATTTTGTTAATTATTTTCCCAGGTTTTGTTAAGGCTTCATTTAAAAACTTTTTTTTTTTGTGTTGGGCTTGAAAGTGTTAAGTTAGTAAAGCTTAGACATTGATAGCTGCATTCATACACATCTTAATCTTCCATTGATTAATGAGTGCAGTCTGAATAGAAACACTTGAATCAGAAAAGACTGATCTCTTCCAGTCCAATTAGAAATCATGTAAACATGCTGCTGACATAAATAGAAAAGTAACTATGTAATCATTCAAAAGGATCGTTTATTTCCTGTTGACTTAAATGTGTATCCTGTGCAAATGTGTTCTGCTTCAGGGTAGTACTATTTGACAGGATGTATTTCTGAGTGATCCAGAAACCTGATAAGAGATCAATAGATCCTAATTGATCTAAAGGGAAAGTTGGGGACTCAGGATGACTGACGCCAGTAACAAAAATGAGAAAGCAACTGAAGTCAGGCATAAAGATAAAAAGTAAAGTATGCTAAAAGCAGAAATGGCAGTTAGTCTTATTATGTTCATTTTTACTGACATTTTACTGGACATTTTATTATTTAGTGTTTTGCATTTAACTCTCCTTTGTCAGTCTTAACTCCAGTCCAGGGCTAAGCCAAATTTCAGACTCTAATATTCAGCATCATTGGCTCTCAGTGGTGTTCAGACAACAAGTTTTTTTTTTTTTCTTTTGCCAGACTTGCCTCCTGCAATGCTGACAGGTCATATTAGTCGATCTGTTTTGGTCCCCCTGGCTTCCACGAAACCTCCATGCTTTCTTTTCATGATATTGCATACAAAATAAAACAACCACTGATGCTTTTGCTGCAGCTCAACTTGCACTTTCTCTTCAAAGCTGTCCATCATGCATGTTGTAGGTCTGAACTTCCCATGGGTCCCCCTCTCTTGTTGCCTCGTAATTGGTCGCTGGCTCTCGCTGACAGCTTACTTAGTAACTCCTCCCTACCAAGCGAACACCAGCCTCATACATTGTTGTCTGCAACCTTTAATATTTGAATTTTAGGCCCAAAATCATGTGGTGCAATATATGATCTGTTTAGTGGGCTGTACTGGTCGTCTTACACTATCCACCAAACTAAAGGGTTTCTGTGGAGCTCATACTGCTGCTTAATTAGGACAAAATGTAATTTAGATTTTAATATATTTTCTTTTATTGAGTAGAGTCATTTTTTATATATTCAAATAAATTATTGCCCTGTTATATTTGTGGCACATTAGTTGAATAAAACACTGCATATTTAGATTTAAGCAGATTTTTAGTCTTTTCAAGCTGAGAGCGAGTTCTGTAAGCACAAGACAAGGCAGTGATGGGTCCTGGAGTGGGCATAGTGTAGAATAACTGTAAAATCAAACTGTTGAATTCAGAAGACGTCACAAGTGAGTTTTTTTTTTTTCTTTTTGAACAAGATGCTTCAAGGACATCATAGTGCACCAATCCCTTCCAATGAAGCTGTCATTGTGTGTGTGTGTGTGTGTGCGTGTAAGAATTTTTTTTCTCTTTTTTTTTTTTTTTTCTTCTTCCCAATTCTACCATTAAACAGCTCAGAAGAAAAGGAAGTATGGTTGGAGTGGTTAGATGGCAATGCTTTACTAAGCATAACCAGGGGCCGTGTTTGCCTGCATGCACAGATGTCACGTGGCATGTTTGGGAAGAACAGCTTCACTAAAATAATTAGCATTTTTATTTTGCATTTTTATGTTGATTGTCTTTGGTCTGGAAAAAGACGCCAAATACAATGAATAGAAAAGCCAAACACCGTGGAAAAGAAGGCATTCAACTGCACTAGAACATGCATACAAGTCCACCCTGTCCGTCATCTGTCAGCCACCTTTCAGCAGCCACAGCAGAAACTAAGTCTTAACAATTCATTCCTTATTTTAGCATTTTGACATCACCAAACATTTCATAGTTGTAGGTTTCAAGCTTAAAGTGAAGCTCCACTAAGTGAGAATAGCTGCTTTCCTCCGTGGGTAAAACACAGCAGTATACTGTTCAAGAGGAAAAAGTTCAATGTCCATATTTTAAACACAACATGAGTATTTTCCACTTTAAGAGGTTACCTCACCTCCCACAGGAAAGCTGCATGAAAGCTGATTTTATGTTGTTTTTAAACAGTTCTTTAATAATTTTCATTGAATTTTTAGGCTTAATCTATGGGTGCTGTAAACACAACAGGTTGATTTTTATTTTTCATCATATTACTCAGGTTTAGACAACTTCTGTCTCCAACTCTTAACTCACATAATCTCATAATAAACTTGCTTTCTTGCTCTTTTTGCTGCAGGAGCGTCTCCTCCTCTCGGTACTTCCTCGCCATGTTGCCATGGAAATGAAAGCTGACATAAACGCCAAGCAAGAGGACATGATGTTTCATAAGATCTACATCCAAAAGCATGACAACGTCAGGTAACATCACAGGCTGTGGGATGATGAGGGGAGACAGACTGATCTGTGTAAATAAGGGATTTCGGCTCCTTTGAAGCAACTTGTTCCCGCTGGGAAAAAAAGGAAAAGAAAACAAGACACCTTTATACATTTACTCTGAATATTTTTCCCAAGAGTTAAAATGGATCATTTCAATAGAAATAAAAAAATTTTTTTGACGTGAACTACAACATTAGAGCTGTTTTTAATAACTTGATTATTCAGACAGATTTAAATGATGTTTATGGTCAAACTGGAAGTATGGCCATGCTTTAATGATAAAGATTAAATTATTTATGTACCAGATTATGATGATAATCCAGTTTATGACAGAATTTACTAAGTCTATAATGAAATATCTGTGATAGTTTTTTTTTGTCAAAATAACAGAAAGTAACATCATTGTGGCATGAGAAACCACAGACAACATGCCAAATGGCCAGAAAATACTTTAGATTTATACTCAAATACATCCATTTGTCTCATCTCTGGACAGTTTGTAGGCTACCAAACTTCTTTTAGCCACAGTTTTGTTGAGTTATGAGCTGAATTGGTCCAAGATGTAAAAATGGCCGCTGGCCGTTTCATATCATTATCCAGGACTTGTGTTGTAATTCCTTCATTGTGCTCTATAAGCTTTGGACTTTCCTGCCAGTCCACTCCTCTGTGTTTTGTTTGTTTTTCTTATTTTACTTTAGTGTTTTGTTTTTTTCTGTCTCTAATGGTTGCTTGACTTGTAATTGATTTGGGTGTGGAATTTCTACCTTTTAACTTGTACAGTATTTTACAATGTCCATTCACATATTGGGGGTCCAAAACAGTGTGCCAGGGTTCTGTGTTTTCAGAGTTTTTAAGTTTATACTGGCTGTAGATGCCCAAATATTTGCTCTTTGTAAGAGTAAAAAAATGTTCAGAATTCCACCACATTTCCTCTGTTGCTTAAAGATCAATCAATCAAAACTTTACTTATAGAGCACTTTCCCATACCACAGCATAACCAAAATGCTGTACAGGTAAATAAAATAAATCAACATTCATAGCATAAAACAACAGTTAAATAGACAATATAAGACACAAAAGGCCTCGTGGTCCTGCTTTCTAGAGTTGAAAACCAGTGTGAATACATGAGTTTTTAAAAGAGACGTAAAGTCACAGTCTGAAGAGATCACACAGTCTGCTAAGGTTTTAAGGTCAGATTTTAATCTCAATTACGATCTGGGTTTTCAACGATCATGAAAATTAAAGGGTGTGATTTCTTTTTTCTCTTTACAGTTTGGTGAAAACTCCTCCCACAGTCGCTTCGGTTTCATAAAGCCACTGTTTCCAGCTTGGCGACTTTTCTCACTAAATCTGGCGACTTTCAAAATGCCCTTGGCAACTTTTTTTTTTTTTTTTCTTTAAAAGCGACTAGCGACAAATCTAGCAATCTAGCAACTTTTACTGGAGTTATTAAAGAATTTTGTGGTGTTTTGGCGACTGACTTGAAGGCACATATTGTTCTGCAGTTGCTGTAAGGAAGGAGCAGTGGGAGCCTCTCCCGTCCTAAAGCACTCCCAGGCGGCCAGTCTCAGTCGGCTCCGGCTGCAGGTCAATGTAGAATAACTGCAGTAGGTTGTGGAAGTTCACCTAAACATAGTTTATACCACGGTCAATGCACATGTAGTTCGGTGAGTTAAATCACTGTAATATCCTTCCATCACAGGGCGTCACCGTAACGTGTGAATCTTTTAACAGGTGAATGAGAGAAACGCGGTGTAGCTTGACAGCAGTTGTTTGTCATAAAAAGTACATGCAGGCCAACATGAAATAGTTCCTATATGTCAGCATATTTAGCATATGTTGTAAAAAATTTAATACAAATTTGTTATAAAATGGACCATGGTAAAAGCGGATTAAACAACTCGAATCAATGCATTAAATGGTTATAATGCACAGCGCGGAGTCGAGAACACCTCGGCGTGCAGCGTTGTTTAAACTTTACTTATATTTATTCAGTTTATATCAGTATTTGCACTTTGCCAAGACAAAGCTACATGTTATTTGTTTGTTTTCTAAAATTTGTTGAATCCTAAAGACATTGTTTAAAAGCCACGGTTTAATATTAAATAAATTCATGTTGTTGAAGATAATGGATAATTATGTTAAATCAATGTGATTAATGACTAATGACTTCCTAATCTTAGTCCATAATGTTTAATTTGGCCTTGACCCAACCTTTGCAGCTAAAATGGCTTCAATTCCTCTGGGAAGGCTTTCCACAATCTGTAGGAGTATGTTTATGGAAACTTTGGACCATTTTTTTCCAGAAGCATATTTGTTAGTTCAGACACCAATGCCTGATAGGAAGGCTTGACAGTCACAGACTCTCTAATTTATCCTAAAAGTGTCCTATCAGCTTAAGGTCAGAGCTTCAGAAGGTCAGTCATGTTCCTCCACATCAAACTTACTAATGGATGTAACTGGACAGCCTAAATTCAACGATATGGAGTGGAGTGTCCCAATACTTTTGACTATATAGTGTGTGTTTAGAGAATTTCTTGAATTCTTCTCCACATGGAGTGAAATAAATTCGCAACCGACACCATATTAACAATTGTGTCGCAGTAGAATTGTTAAATAAATGACAAAATAATCCAGGTTAATCCTGACCGATGCAGCCCACCCACAGACAGTGGCAGAAGAGGAGGGAGAGAAGTGCATGGGTTGCCATGACAACGTGTGCTGCTCAGTATTTTCCCAGAATATTTTTCATTTTTCTCTTCTTACATTGTCTATGTTGTGTGATTTCATTCATATTGCAACATAAAAAAAATAGTATATTCTTAAAAAAAAAAAAAAAAAAAAAGATTAATAGAAATACTGACGTGATGATTGATGTTTTCTTTACATATGTGTCTGAAAGCTTAAAAGGGGCTAGCAGCACATTCACAAAGCAGCTTGCACACACCATTATTATAACTTAAGACTGACTGAATTTTGTCTTTTACAAGTCAAGGACGTAGAAATACTGATTTAAAGTGGCAGATAAGTGGCCATTGTTCTCTTTTCAATGTTTTTTTTTTTTTTTCTTTTCTTTTGGCAGATTACTTGTGATTACTGTTCAGGGCTGCAATGAATATCTTAAAAATATTCAGTTTTTAAATCCTTGCAGAAGAACATTTCATAATGCCGAGCTCTGAAGTCACAGTATGTCAACCCGTAACTCACTGTTGACGTATGAGAATCAGTTTTTATAGAAGAGATTGAAAGGTGCGTGGGAGCAAGGAAACATCCGGAACAGGGGTGCCCAGGCCTGGTCCTTGAGCTTTACCTTCTCTGTGCAGATGCAGCCACATCCCCTCTCCAACACACCTGAATCTTATGGTGTGCTTTCATGTCACAGCATTCAGTTCTGCAGCGACCTGGTATCAAGCCATTCATTTGATTCAGGTGTGTTGGAGGAGAGTTGCATCTAGAATATGCAGAATAGTATATAGGTATTACTAATATACCGGGTTGCTACTGTTGTATTGCTATGAATTAATATAGTTGTTTTTGATATTGTATTGCTCATCTCTGGGGTTAGATTACATAAAATATTATGCTTCTACCCACTCCTTTTGAACGTTTTGTCATCCTTTATTTCTGTTTTTTTTCTCTTGTTTTTGTTTATAGATTTCGTTATGTTCAAATAAACTTTTTCAATCAATCAATCAATAGTAGAACCTGTATGACGGTGGCCTTTGATAACTGATATCGGACACCCCGGATTTATCCAGAGGGAGAAAATTACAAATGAGGTGCAAGTGTGGCAATCGGAAACTGTAGACCAGGGCTGCGTCCAAATGTCCACACTGTTCCCTACATAGTGCTCACACCAGGGGCCACTCTGGGTGTCTGAATGTCCAGAGAGAAAAACACAGTGCACTCAAAATGACATGCATCCTGAAAAGTAGCGAGCATCAGTGGTCCCTATAGGGGTCAATATTGAACACAATGCAACGCAGGCAGGAGTTCAAAGTGGTGAAAGTGACACGAACGTCAAAAAAGACAAAAAACTATAGCCCATTAATTTTGTATCATTGTTTATTAAATAAAATACAATATAAGTTAATAAAATATTTTCACGAGTTTGGATTGGATTTGGGATGACGCGTTGTGGTTGCTGTGGTGACTGCTGATTGTCACGTGATCTGCAACTAGGAGGAAATAACCAGCCTCGTGTCCGAATCGCCAACAGAGCGAGTGGACTATATAGGCTAGTGTGCTATATAGTGTAGTTCTATGTTTTAAATGGGGGGGTTAGCGACTAGAGTGGACTTTCGGACACACTAGTCCCAGGTGTGTCATGAACAGAAAGTAAACAACTAAATTCACAAAGCTAAATTACTCGACTTGAACCAATAAACACAAACACAAACCCTAACTTCAACACACCCAACTCAAATTAAAGCTGGGGTAGGTAATCTTGCTAAGAGACCTTTTTTTTTTTTTTCCCCACTCTGGGTGAAGTGGTTCCTCGTCCTGATAGTAGTCAATACAGTTAGACCCCTCAGTTTACTGAAAAACTGTAAAAACTCTGACCAATACAAACGTTTGGACCGAAATGGAGTTGTTAATTTCTTATATTTCATAAGCTCCTTCTCCCGGCTCCCCTCCTCCCCCTCCTGCAGCGCATACCTGATAGCCACACCCTGCATATGAATAGCGTGTTAGGATGAAAATACAAAGTAGTAAAGAAGAAAGTCAGAAGGCCAACATGGCTGAGAAAATGCAGGAAAGATTTCCCCGACCCGGCTCGGTTTATTTGCCTCCTCCCGCTAAACAGCCGAGAAAGAGAAAATCATTGGTGGAAAAAGCTGCGAATAAAAAAGCCTTGGATCGTGACAGGAGCAACACCAGAGGGGGAGGAGCCAAGATAAGATGCCATTTTCGCAACTTGCTAGCTCCCAGGAAAGCACCTGAAGCCTGTCTAATAATGGCCCTCAAGAACCAACGTTTAGATCACTGATTTATTTTGGTGATGCTGATGTTCGTCACAGAACAGATTTGAGAGCAAACAACACCATCAATCAGCTTTTGAGACACATCTGTAATCCGAAGTTCTTTTGTTTGATTTTTTTTCCCCCTCTCTGTTGTTCAAACTCTATTATTCTTGATAAGAATCTTCCATCCTACAAATCTCTCTGCATAACTGCCTTTTTTCTGTTGCACTGACTGCAATAATCTAGTACATCAGGGATATCAAATCACTTCATTGAGGCACGAAGAAACCAGTTTTGTTCCAATATTTATCTGATAGTTCTTTGCCTTAATCACTTAAAATTGCTGCTCTGTTGGTTATGGAACCAGTAATGGTCAAATCTGCTTTTTATAGCCTAATGTAGGACATCAAAAATCCGCCTCCAGCTTTGATTTAGTCATTGTTCACATTACAGATGTGTTTCTTTTGGCTTGGGTTTCCTGTACATATGGAATACATCACACAACTGATGGGTATTGAACATGAATTGACTTCTTTATCTTTCCCCAAATCTGAATTTTGACATCTGCTCAATTCTTTGACAAGGCTTGGCCTGATAGTTTGCAGACAGCGGATGTAGTTTGATTTGGGCATTTGTTCAGTGTCTTGCATGCTCTAGAGTTCTCCAGGGCCCTTGCAGATTTAATGATGCAGTGTTGAGTCATAGCTCGCTTTACTTTTTATTGTATGATGTGGTTTTTTCCTCTACTAACTGTGAACCCAGATCATTACAGTTAGCTTATAACATGCAGATTAATTAAACACTGTGTAACCCCAGAGGACAGATGTGGTTGGAGGATTGTGGTTAGGTTTAGCACCACCTTCTGGAGTAAGAAAACATTTAAAACCAATATGCTTTTTATGACTGATATGGTGAAGACATTAATGTATAATTCCACACCATATGGTTCTACCTCGTCTGAGTTTCTAGGAAATTAATATATGTCAATGTAAGATCCTCTATTGTGATGAAAAGCAGACTGTGAGTGTGTTTGGTGCAATAGCCTGAGTGTAAAACTGGCCTATCACTGTCACAGTCAGGTGGAAGAGCAAAAAAGAAACCGTGCATAATAAGTGCTATTGAAGTCCTTTATCACTTTGATGTGTTTCTTTGAAACCTCCCGGGTTAGAGCATCAAGTCACGTACTTCGGCTCCCAAACACAAAAGCCTTTTCATTACTATTACTGTGATTCCTATTGGGACACATCTTTTTCTTTTTTCTTTTTTTTTTATTGCATAAGTTTAAGAGTTCAGTTGTTTTGAGTCTGAATAAAGATTAAAAAAAATAAATAAATAAAAAAAAAAGGCAAAACATGTCGAGAGCATGTGACAGAAGTTGGCGTGTCTGAAACAAATGTTGGTGAGCTATTTTTGTTAATGAAGTATTAAGCTTTAAGAAACCCTTTGTGGCTCCTTGTAACACATTTGCTATGTTTACATGGGAGTTTTAATTCCTGTTTGATCCTGAATAAAAGTTAATTCTGCTTTAAACTGATGAAAAACAACAATGTAAACACTTAATTCCTAATGAAAATTTCTATTGAGAATAAGTTAAGTTAATTCTGGTCGTTATGTGCATGCTAGTTACCTTGTCCTGTCCTGATGACGCATGTTGTTTTGCCTCCCGTGTCCGGTGGTCTATCTTTCTTCTCCTCCTTACTTGCTGCAAAAAGTGAAGCAGTATGCTCGTGTTGAGCTGGGGCTTCAAAATTATAATAAAAATAGTGGCGAATCTGGTACTTATTATATAGTTTTTACAAGTTACGACTGAAAAGACGAGAAGCAGGGAGCCAACTTTGTTTATTTCTGTTATACGTCATATGTCACGTGCACCCTCTGCCCAATCAGAACCCTTCTTAACCCGCCGCTCTAAAGAGAAAATTAAGTAAGGACGTGTTTCATGTAAACGTTTATTCGGAATTATAATTTTCATGTGAACTCGTAGGAGAATATGTTAATTCCGAATTATTTAATTCCGAATGATTAATTCCGAATTAAAAAGCATCATGTAACCGTAGCCATTGTTAATTGCACATTGGTTTTCTGATTATAAGCAATAAATTACATCCAGCAAAGAAAAGATAAGGAAAGTTAAGGCTTTGATTCTGTTTTGAAGGTTTAATGCGACTCATTGGGAGCATGAAGCACATTAGCAGCATCCGCTGAGCTTGGCTGCGATCTGTCTGTGGTCATGCGTGCACTGGGAATGCTGAGCTACAGTAACCATGTGTGACTGGGCTTGTTGGGGAGCATTCAGCAGCTTTGGGTAATTGGGGCTCTGCTGAGAGGCTGGGAAACAACAGGAAGAGAAGTGACAGCGCCCACTGCTACCACTAAAGTGCGAGAGGGTAACTGGAGGAGAGGTGTGGAGGGAGCTGCGTTCGGGTTGAAGCTAGCTGCATCTGTAGATTTGCATCAGACATGTGCCTGTCCACAGTTCTTAATTTAGGAATTTTGGCCAGCCCAAAACAGAGGTGACAAAATCAGTTAATGAACCATGGAAGGTATGTAATTATGTCCTCTGATCTAACACAGAGGTACAAATTGTTTGTGATAGTTGAGGGTACACATTTGTACCAATTCAGACCAAACCACAGTTATTTAACTCTGATGCTAGCACACTGAATGAGTCATCTGGATGGTGCATGGAGGGAAAAAAACATATCTGCAGGTTAAATTCACATCAAATCATGGTGCCTTTGGTTTGACCTTACATAATATAATTAACTGATAGGTTTTTATGGAAGAACAGCTGGTTCCCAGGGGCATGAGTGGCTCAGGAAGAAGAGATTGAAAGATCGCCAGTTCATTCTCGAGTTTCTGTAGTCTTTATGTCAAAGGGTCTTTGGGAATATTGCTGAACTAATGTGCTCTGTGTAGGGCAGAGAAGGTTTATCACATTGGCTAAAACGCTACAGTGAAGGTGTTTTTCGTCATAATATTTGGGACATGACTTAAGTATTTTTATTATAAACTGGTAAATGAATTATAAGTTGCAGTTCTTCATAAATCCATTTTAACTCTACATACAAGATGTCAAAAAAGAAAAAAAAGATGTCACTAACCAACCAACCTTTTTTCTTAAGGTTTTCAATTACTAAACATAGCCAACTCAAATAAATGATACAAGATAATATTAGGTGTTGATGCAATCCAATGAGTCGTAAGGAAAAGTCGAGTAGTCCTTGCATCCCCTCAAATCCATAAAATTTACATCAGACATTTCAGAATCCTGACAAAGATTTACTTAGTGTCTTGCATCACCAGATTCTGATGTTTTCTGAGCTACTTTAAAATGTCATTGTATAAAGGTAGAAATATTTCTGAGTCCATTAGAAAAAGAGATCACAAGCTTAATATGGCATAATAAGTCAATGATTAGCAGGACTTGAATTCAGCTAACTCATCCCAGCAGACTGATGCAAAAAATACTAATTTCACCACAAGGTTGCAACACGTTGCTTAAGTGGCAAGCTGTTGGTTTAGAAGAAAGATTGCTTAAATGGAATATATATTTAAGGCACTATTCCACAGGCTGCTGATACTGGACTTAAATGTGTCTACCATACAATATCTTCATTGCCAAGCCTTCATGAAACATGTATTAAGAAGGAAAATAATTCAGAAATCATTGATGGGGTGGCCAAGATGCACAGAAACAAAAGAAACCAGACCAACTCAGAATGGGCCATAGGATCTGGTTTCCTGTCTTTATCCTCAGTAAAAACTAAACACAATAAAAACGTGTTCTAACTTTGTCTCTTGAAAAGTTCTGCGTCTCATTCTGAAGGTGTCATCCCTTCTAAAAAAAGAAAAGAGTTACAAGCTGATAGGCTGTAGTTGGAGAGTGGTTAAATCCACACGAGTGTTTTTGACCAAGCCACCCATCCAGAGCATTGTTAGGCTTGTTGCCACCTGTGAGTCGCCTAACTGCTTCACCAACATGTGATGTGTTTTGGTCACAGCATTTAAGGTGTTAACTGGTTTCAAAATTGCCTGAGAAGGTGAGTCGAGGCTGCACAGTAGGTGTTGGATTGATGAAACCAGAGGTGACCTCCTCTGTTTGATGTTGGCCTCTTCATTCATATCATCCACAGGATGGTTGTTATGATTCATCAATAAACTGACATAATAAACGGGGCTGGAAAAAGATGCTAAGATGGTTGTTCCCTGACAGCTGAAAAAAAAAAGTGAATGATTTTAACATGTAGTTCAAGAAGACTTGCTCAGACTTACATGAATACACTAGACCATGAGAATCTCACACACAAGATTTTAACATGCAGAATGGAACATGGCAGCCGCTGACCAATCACATTTCTTTCCCAAAGTTACTGTACCAACCAAAAGTGTAATCTAGTCCAAATGAGTTCTGTTATCACCACAACACAGATGGTCACTCAGAGTGGTCCCTATTATTCCCCACTTCTTAAACATTGTGGCATCCCGTTTGTGTTTATCCTGTGAAGTCATGTCCTGTGGCTTCGGGAATGAGGCCAAACGGAGTGTTGACTATTAGATTATGCAAGAAGGGTTCTGGTGTGGATGTTTGATGCCGCTGGATTGCCCTTTAAATGCACAAGAATTATTCTCAACCAGTGAATGTAGCTGCCGTCGCTGGTATGTAGGCCAGCAACGCTCGGAAGAAAGCACATTACATAAATTAGAGGAGCTGACCTTCACTGCCTTTGTTCTGTGTTCTGACTGAAGCATGAACAGGAACTGAACCTAAACAGCATGCACACACGGTTTCACGAGCTGCTAACGCGCAGTTGACGTTGCACGTGTGTTATGATACATAAATCCTAGCCTGTAAATGTCATCAAGGAGCACATAGCAACACACGTACATGTTGCACCAAGATGCCTTGTTTGCAAACAAAAGTAGGTGTTTCACGCTTAAGTACTCACTGCATGACATCTTTTGGTGAAGAATCTAGGGAGTTGATAAGAAAAAAGGCTGAGTGTCTGAGTCCCCAGCTGAGCTGCAGGGTTAACAGCCAGGGGCAGATAAATGGATGGCAGCTAGCCCAAGGCTGTTCTGGTGCCAGACTAGAGGCCATTGCAGGGTCAGGCAATGCCAGCAAAGTGCAGCTCTGGTTCAGCAGAGAGGTGACCCAGAGCAGATTTTTCTGCTGTGACTCTGCAAGCTGGGAAAGGGAGCTGGATAAGTTTATTTTCTTTTTAAATGATGCTTTCAGGTGTAGCTGTTGGGTTAACCTAAGCTCTCCTGTCTCTCAATAAGTCTATGATATGTAGAGGAATGTTTTGAATTTTATTCCTTATTTTAAGCCGCAACCCGTGAAAATAGCAGGAAAAGTCAAATCTTTTCAATATAATGTCTTTATTTGACCCTTTCACCAGAACAATTAATAACATTGTTCTGGGATATTTAGTATTTATTACCATGTGATATGTCAGATTTATTAAAGTGTAATCTTCTGCTTCCTGGTATCTGTCACGGGCCAGAAGACATGTATCAGATTGTCCTCAACAGGATTTTTGAACAAAGATTTTACAATAAAGTGATGCAGAAACTAGGGGTGGGAAAACCTAATCGAAAAACTGAAAATCAGGATTTTTTTGCTTCACAATTTTAAAATCGATTTGTTAAAAAACTCTTTTCTTTTATTTTCTCAAATAAATAAACAAAATCCATTACAAAATTGTTGTCATTTTTATCTTTATTGATCTTTTTACCAGTCATCTAGGGCGTTATAGCAGCAAAATGATGGTCTGGCTACTGTGTTGTTTTTTCCTAATTGAAGTCAAGAAAAATGACGAGCAAAAACAACAATTTACAAACAATTTACCTATAAATAACTGGAATGTTGTTGCATCAAAGGCTATAACCGTGCCTCACACTCTGGCAGTGTGTGTTATGCGAAAGAGAAATATTTAATACGACAGAGAACGGTTATGGATGGGGCTTATATAAATTAGCTTTGCAGTGTAGTACTGTAGAAAGGTTCTCTTAAATGCAATTTCTATTTCTTTCTATTAACCATTAATACAACGCAGCGACCGTAACGGGGTATTTAGCATTTGCTGGTTTTCAAGTCAATGTTCTGAATCGTCTGTCTTCATTTGCTAAATAACTGCACTGTTCAGATCAAACCGCAAACTGCAATTTAAATCGAATCGGCACCCAAAAAAATCGGAATCCAATCGAATCGGGACAAAAGCATATCGTCACAGCCCTAGCAGAAACTGTATGTGCTAAATATGTAACATTAGTCTCTATAAGGTTAAAGGTTTGTTTAAAATCTAAAGCTCTGTTTGCATAAAATCTGTTTTATGGGACTGCTATAATATATTTGAATTAATTTAAGATATTCTGTTAAAAACTTGTTTACCACAAGTTCTGCTTCTGAAAACATTTAAGGATTGTTGTTTGGTTGCCAGAAAGAAAAATAAAGGTTCAGAAAAATGGTTTAATAAAAACATGTCAAATTTTATTCCTGTTTTGTTTTCCTAACATTCTCAGGACATATTTAACAGGGTTTACCAACTGCGGTTCTCAGGGGCAACTCTTCTGCAGGTTATAGAGCAGGGGTGCCCTGCTTTACTCCTTGAGGGCCACAATCCTGCAGGTTTTCCATGTATCCCAGTTCTCACACACCTGACTTAAACTAATCAGTCATTGTGTAGGACTTTGTCTGTTGGATCCATTTAATGGAATCCAGGTGTGTTTGAACAGAGAAACATAACAAACCTGCAGGACGGCGGTCCTCAAGGACTAACTTTGGGCACTCCTTCTTGCTGCCTCATTAATGGGTCCTACTGCAGAATTGAACAACAAGCTGCTGGATTCATTTAATTTAAGTCAGGTGTGTTGGAGCAGGAATGCATCTAAAGCATGGAGGACAGAAGCTGAAGTTTCTGCTCTATAATGCAGTTGCAGTGAAAGTCATTTAACCCTCACTGCAAATTAGGCTTATTGACAAAATTTACAAACTAGCAGCTGTTTTCATTAAACAAATCAAACAAGAACCATTTAAATAACTCAACACAACTTATGTCATAAGCGGTTTCGCCAAATTCAACAGACATTTGAAGACCACTGCAGTCTTTAAAAAAACAAATGCAGCTCCCGAATGTGGATGAAAGTGGAGAGGTGTGGGGAAACTTCATCCACTAATTCGTATTCTAAACCTGCAGTAAAGATCATAAATCATAGAAAGATGCCGTGCAATCCTACTAATACATGCAAAAACTTCTCACATCAAACTTTTCTTTGCGGTGATGGCATATTTCAGTTGATCACTTTCCAGAAATGACCAATGACTTCTTTTCCTGTTTGCAGTTAAGCGACAGCATCAATGAATGTAAGAGAATAACTGAAAATGATAATAAATCAAAGCTAAGGAACCACGCGGTAAATTAGTCAAACCCAAATGCTGCACGATAACAGGAGCTACAAACCTCTGTAGATAAAAACATGCTCTGCAATGTACACAGAGCTTTAATGTAGGCATAGCTTTAATGTTGTTGCATCAAAGGCTATAACCGTGCCTCACACTCTGGCAGTGTGTGTTAGGCGAAAGAGAAATATTTAATACGACAGAGAACGGTTATGGATGGGGCTTATATAAATTAGCTTTGCAGTGTAGTACTGTAGAAAGGTTCTCTTAAATGCAATTTCTATTTCTTTCTATTAACCATTAATACAACGCAGCTACCATAACGGGGTATTTAGCATTTGCTGGTTTTCAAGTCAATGTTCTGAATCGTCTGTCTTCATTTGCTAAATAACTGCACTGTTCAGATCAAACCAAAAGTCAAATCTGACCCGAAGCCAAATACAGTCACAGATTTCAGGCATTCATCTTTTCCCAGAAGGTCTGGTCATGATTTTAATCCTATTTATGCCTGTGTTGCTATCAGTAGATAAAATGTCTGATTACATTTTACTCCCTGTGATTCACTACATCAGATAGGATGAAAACAAAATAACTCTTTCAATGCAGTTATATTTATTTGACTACATTTGTTTAAAATATGCAGCAGTTTCCTCTGTGTGGTCTTTCAGTGTAGGATCTCCTCTGTGATCAACCGTCTTTTTAATACCTCTAGTAGTTAATATTGCAGACTAACGAGTCTTTCATCACCAGGGTAATGATTAAATGGGACTAAAAGACCACCCCTCTCTTCTTTTTTCAGAGCCTCTCTCATTCTGTTGCTTTTGTTGCCGCTGTGTTGTCTCGGGCTCTGAGAGCTGACCTTGCTCGTCAGTTGGGAGCGTGCAGATAATCCACCAGGAAATCTGTATATGATGTATTTACCTATAAATAACTGGAAGGGTAAAGCAAAATCCCTGTTTGGCTGGAACAGACCTTCAGGAAGATTTGTCAGACTCTGTGTTGGTGTGCTGTTGTTCCAATGTGTGTAGCCACGCCCACCGAGGTAGGCTTCAAGATACTGAAAATGAACATTTAGACAAGCCAGCTATTGAACACAGTTACAAATCGATCATATTAAGTGGCTTATGCAGCAGCCACATGGGAACATTTCATTGTTTTAGTCATAACTGAGGCATTTTCTCTAAATTGCTGGAAATCTGTGAATTTCCATTGATTTTATTTTAGATTCACCCCAACAGTGTAGGGCACACTTAACAGCAGAAGGAATCAGTTTTTCCCAGGAAGACTGGGTAAAAATTCCCAAGGAAAAGCTAAAAGGCCCCCTGAAGCCTGCTACTCCAAGAGAAACGAGACATTTTTTTCTTGTTTTCGATGCTCCGAGATAAACATGATGTCACTTTGTTCTCACAGAACAAAGTGACAAGATAGATCTGGACACATCAGGCTGGCAGAACTTTAAGTATTCTGTGATTGGTGGGACATTTGAGGTGGGCGTGGTTAACACGGAAAAGCGTGAATCGGACTGTTGCAGCTCCCACATTTTTTCCATATGCAGGTTAAACAGGTCGTTTTGGTAAAACGGCTGATTAAGGTGGTGAGAAAGTGTGAAATATTTTTACAACATGTGACATTTCCACACTAAGACGCAGCCATGTGCACAACTCACCCTGGTTAAATATGAAATAACTGGGTTTGTTGCACATAAAAGCAGACATCCCATCCCGCAGTGATCCCTGCGTCGTTGCGGACTAAGCTTCTCATGGAGTATGAATGGAACAGCTGAAAAAGTTTGTTTTTCTTGTTCTTGTGGCCTTGAGAGCAAGAAAAAAAAGGATAAGTTCAATACTTACAGAAAACTTTCTTTTTTCTTTTTATCTTAGTTTAAAACAGTAAAAATTGTCATTAAAATAAATTTAGCATAGAATATATAACAATTCCATCCTCTTAGTTATAAACTTCTACCAGAATATTATTTTAATGTTTAGCTGTTTGTGTAAAGGACACATCTGATTGGTTTCTTTATTTTCACCCTTTTAGATTTTCAGCATTTCTCTGAGAAGCAATTTCCATTAAGCAACCATCTTCAGCTTGCTTTCATTTATATATGAATTAACGGTATGAAAGAAGCAACAGTGACGCTGTTGAATGAGTGTTGAAGTTGAACTTCAGCCATTATGGTGCTTGTGCTGAGAAAACTCCCTTAAAGGTGGAGTATGTAAGATTTTCAATATTTTGAAAAAAGAAATTAACTAAAAAAAAAAAAAAACTACAATCATAATTAGTTTTTTAAAAATATGTAGGTTCCAGTCTGTCCATATTTGATGCGTTATTAAATTACAAGTTTAATTAATGACAAAGACCCTTCTTTAATGTTTGCCTACCAGTAAAAAAAAAAAAAAAAAAAAGTGCTTTTTGTCATTTGTCAACGCGTCAAATATGGACAGACTGGAACCTACATGTTAAAAAAAACTTTCTAATTATGATTGTAGTTATTTTATTAGTTAGTTTTTGTTTTTTGTTTTTTTAAAAAAACATTGAAAATCTTACATACTCCATCTTTAAGGCAACTCCAATTCTTTATTTTCATCTTTTATTGTGTCACATTGTCATCTCTTTTGTAGCTCGGCTACATGCCTGTTTTAGTTTGATTATTATCATACCTCATGGATAAATATCTCTATATTTTACTGTTTTTAGGCCAGAAACAATTAAATAAAGCATCGTCTCCTTTTTTTCTTTTTCCTCTAAAGCATGCTGTTCTTCCCTCACCACATCCTCCCTTTGCCTTCCTCTGTGCCCATCGCTGCTTCTACCCTGCAAGACAGAGCGCGGACACACTACTGTAGTGTCTGGTTTCACTTGACCTCCCATGCAACGGTTCACAGAAAGCAATCAATTATTCTCAGAAATGTGTACCCCAGAGTGGGGACACTTAATCCTTTTCAGCTTAAGACCCAAATTGAGTAAATTTAGGCATTTTGAAGCCTGGGTTCATTAGAACACGTTAGTGCTCTTGACATGTGAGCAGCCAAGAGAAAAAGACTGTGAACCCAGAATACACTTACACACCTCTAAACACCCAGATGTCCCAGCCAGACGTACTGTACACAATGTTCTCCCAGCTTTGTGTAACAGGCACCTACCGTGTGAGATTCATGTGAGCCTGTCTGGTCTGAAACATTTGTTGATTTAGAGTTTTTCTCTTCTCCTTCCTGCGGCTCTGGCTCAAAAAGCCACTTTCATAGTCTTTAGTCTTGCACAGTAGCTTTTCATGCTTTTGAAGTTGCTTTTCTGCAAAAAGTTTTTTTTTTGTTTTTTTTGTTGGCTGCATGTGAGTCCTGTCTCTGTATTGACTTTTAGAAAATGTTTTATATTTTTTAAGTTAATTAACACATATAAGTCATTCAAAGATTTAAAAAAAAAAGGGGGGGGGCACCTCATGCAGGGATGAACCAGTGTTGTGTCTGCATCTAAGACAACTTTCCATTTCCAAGTGATTTCTAAAGCGCTATCAGATGGAAACTTGGAATATTTTTAGCACAGTTTGAAATGCACTGTTTTAGAAAATGACAAAAATGGATAAGTAGATAAAAAAAAAGAGAGTTACAGGCTTAAAAGAACAAAATATTTACACCAGATGAAAATGTTGTCTTTTAGAAAAACAAAAAAAACAAAAACTGACATGAGGTCAGTATAGTCAGTCTACCATCCACTGAAGCCTCAGCAGAAGTGCTCTTCATGGGGTGTGGCTGTCAAGAAGGGAAGGGAGACAAGGAGAAATTAGTCAGGTATGCCAAATTATATACTGAAAACCAGTGGCAATGGGTCTGACGGGAGGGTGAATCCTCCCCAGAGCCTGAACCTCAACTTTACTGAACCAGTATGGAATAATCTTGACAGATAAAAGAATAACAAGGCAGTAAACCTCCAAACAGGAGATTCAGAAAATCCTAAAAGAAGCTCAAACTCATTAGAATTGTATACATTTTTTTGACTCAAATGCAGAATTTCCTGTTATGATTGATCAAATAACTGCAACTTTTTCGCATTTGTCTGGGAATATATAAAGAAAGATGGACATCAGATCTCTTTGATATTCTCGTGTCTTATGTGAGGAAATGCTGAGACTGGAAACAAAGCAAATGCAACAAGAAAAACATGCATAACCAGCCGTATTTTAAAGAACAAAATAAACAAATAGACAAATAAACAGATTAAAAAAACTTATATGATTGCCATCTACTTCCTTATAGTAGAATTTAATGAATAGTAAATTGATGTATTGGAATATGTAAAGTACAGGTATCTATAATGGAAGGGTACTACAATATGTGTCAAGGTAAAAAATGTCTTTAATTTCAGAAAAGCATTCAAATGTAAGTAAGATGCATGGAAAATGCAGCTAAATCTCCTTTTAAATATCACAACTGTTTAAAAAAATGATGGTTTTTGTCAATAGGTGAAGAACGGAACATTTATTTCCTCAGTGCACGATATGGATCAAATTGTGACAGTTTTTTAATAAAACTTATTTCACTGCACTTATTGTTCTCTCCACAGAAAGGCAAGATAGAAGCACAGTGCATCATGAACATATGTAGCATACATATATATATATATATATATATATATATATATATATATATATATATATATAGTTACATTTCAAAACCTTGTCTATCTTTTATGACTTGATCCTGGTGAAACCAAAAAGCTTAATAGTCTATCAGTGTTTCATTATTCTGTATGTTCACAATACTTACATTTTAAATTTTTTTGTAAACAAGTCCATATAATGCTGGACATCAATCAGGGCAGAAATTTTTAGCTAAGTATAAAATTATGTTTCTGCAACCACAATGTTTCTTTTAATATGTTAGAAGTCACAGGGAACACTTGTGATATTTGTGAGCCGGATCATGTTTGCAAATGAGAATTTGTTCTCATCTCTTTCATGGTAAAATAAAGGTTAGGAAGAAAAACCAAACACAAAAATAAGAAGATTTGTCACATTGTGTAAATATCATCATATGTTTCACTGGTGAAGAATAAATGAAGATGGTAAACAACACAAATGAAACATGATTCAGACTCACCATTATAAAGGAAAAATATAACAAAACACTTTCAGGATAAATATTCCTTTAGAGTGATGCAGCTGTATCTTTAAAGTTCTCTCCAATCATACTTCATTGTGTGTATATCATCACTACAAACACAACTCTGATAGAAGGAAGCAGAACAAAATCTTTTGGTACAGGAAGTTTAGGCAAGCTGGCATTTCAGACCAGTTGTTACCCTGCGGGACCTCAGCTTTTAACCTCCTAAAGGCTAAATTTATTTGCACTTAGATACAAATAAAATAAATTCCCAGTTAAAAAAAAAATTGACTAAAGTAACAATACAGGAAGAGGAATAAAATCAAATGCAATTAAAATGTTAATTATCAATATCAACAATTAACAGTAAAATAACTACTAATAAATTAATAAAATAGATACACAAACAAGTAAAAATAAGTAAATAATTGAGATAAAAAGAAATAAAATTTTAAAAAAAACTAATTTGTGACCAGAAGTTGAGAGTTAAGCTTTCTAAACTTTAGAATATTGTATAACTTCATATAATTATCTGGAACAATGTGGTCTTGTATAAATGTCCCATGAAAGCCAGGCCAAAGTGAAGAGTCTGAGTATTTTACATGTACCGGATTTATATTTATTTATATGAACATTACAAACACAGCAGCGGTTTCAGATTTGCCACAAACCAAATTCCTCCAGACTGAATTAGAAATTTAAGGTCTATAATTTAAAAAAAAATTAAGGACAGCTGATTGAAATTAAGGTTTTTGTTTTTATGTTAAATTATTTTAACTTCATTCCACTTTTGAGGAACCCATAAAAAGCTGAGCACGTGAGCAAACTGCTGTGACAAACGCACAACGCAGGATTTTACCAGCTGAGTTTGACCTAAAGGTTCATCGCATGTTTCACCTCAGGAAAAAACTCGAGTGGAATACGAGTTTTTTGCGCAGCAGAGATGAATGCTGATGCACAGAAAAACTTGGACCACTGAGGACAGGTTCTGAGAGTGCACACAAGGCCGATGGGACTGTCACTCGCAGGTTAAGGTTCAGGTTGTTACTGCCTCTACCAGCATGGCCCTCCTTTGTCCAACTTGTTGAGAGAAATGATTAAACGTGGTGAGATCATCAGGCTTGTTGTTGTGCCGCTGCCAGGAGAGTAATGAAAATGGCTCGGTCACAAAAAGACCTTTGCTGTATCGGTTTACCTTGTTCCCAGCTAATTATCCACAAGTTTCTCTAAATGTATTACACATGCATGCACACACTAACACACTCCATATTTGCTCAGGCCTCATTAGGACAATTGCTGTTTCTGGTACTTTTAAACACTGGATTATAAGTGTTGTATTACATCTACACATGGCTAAAGTTAGGGATATTTGGCTTTCAGGTGAAATTTATGGAAAATGCAATATGTTCATGCTACAGTGATATTATATCATAAAAGTAAGACATTTAAGTAGAAGGATGCACTACTGAGTTCCTCATCTCAAAAAATTCATTCAACACAAAAGGTAACAACAATGGTAGTTACACCACAACAAAAAATTTGAACGTCTCAATATCTGGTCATGTGCCCTTGAGCATCAATTACAGCTTGACAACGACGTCTCATGCTGTTCACAAGGCAACTTATTGCCTGCTGAAGCATGGCATCCCACTCTTCTTGAAGGGCAGCCCTCAGGTCATTGAGGTTCTGGGGTGCAGGGTTTTGAGCCTCTACACGACGGCTCAGCTGATCCCACAGGTTTTCAATGGGATTCAGGTCTGGAGAGAGTGCAGGCCATTCCATTTGAGGTACACCAGTCTCCAACAGCCGTTCCCTGATGATGCGGCCTCGATGAGCAGGAGCATTGTCGTCCATGAAGATGAAATTAGGCCTGTGCTGTTCATGTAGGGGCACAATCACTGGATTAATGATGTTATTCAGGTAGTATGGGCTTGTCACTGTACCATTCACAAAGTGTAGGGCAGTTCTGTACCAAGTGGACACCCCTGCCCACACTGTAACACCGCCACCACCAAAAGCTCGCCTGGTGACAACAGTGGCTGATGCATAGCGCTCTCCCTGACGTCTCCAGCATCGTTGCCGGCCATCATTTCTGCTCAGTGTGAATCGACTTTCATCAGAGAACAGCACTGAGGCCCACTGGTTCCTCGTCCAGCGTAAATGCTCCCTGGCCCATGCAAGACGATGATGCCTGTGCCTGGTGGTGTGGTCAGGTACCCGTGCAGGTCGTCTAGCACGCAGACCACGCTGATGTAAACGGTTTCGAATGGTCTGACGTGACACTTGGGTGCCTCTCACCTCTCTTAAACGTGCCTGGAGTTGAGTGGCATTCATCATCCGGTTTCTCAGGGCAGTGTTCACAATGTAGCGGTCATCAGCACGGGATGTGGCCAAAGGACGTCCACTTCTAGGCCTTTCTGTGACTCTTCCAGTCTCTCCATATCTCTGTTGCAACCTGCTGATGACACTCTGTGACACTCCAAGCTCAGTGGCCACTTCTGTCTGAGAACGTCCTGTTTGAAGCATCGCAATGGCAAGGGACTGTTGTTCCATTGTTAGGTGTCGTCTTGGTCTCATGATGTCAAAATGTGAACAGCATGATGAGGACAACTGTTTAAACACCAGCTCTAATTGAACCAGGACATTTATTGGTCAATTCAAGGATCACACACCTGCCGTGATTTTTGCCGTTAAGCTCCTTGTTAGAGAACAGCAACTTGTGCAAAATTTATTGAAACATTTAACAGTTGGACATGTGCATTTAAAAGCTTAGAGAAGATCACATTAAGTTCACCTGTACAGGTTTGAATGCATTTTAGGCTTGTTGTGAAATTTCACCCAAAAGCTGAATATCCCTAACTTTTTGTGAATAGTGTATGTATATGTATATATGTATGTGTGTGTGTGTGTATATATATATATATATATATATATATATATGTATATATGTATATATATATATATATGTATGTATATATATATATATATATATATATATGTATATATGTATATATATATATATATATGTATGTATATATATATATATATATATATATATATATGTATATATGTATGTATATATATATATATATATATATATGTATGTATATATATATATATATATATATATATGTATGTATATATATATATATATATATATATATATATGTATGTATATATATATGTATGTATATATATATATGTGTGTGTGTGTGTATTGTCCTGGCGTCTGCTGCGACCTATGTCTGCAAATGCAATTTTGCTTCTTGGGGATAAATGAAGTTTTCTGAGTCTGAATCTGAATCTGAAAGCCGTTTTCTGAATGTAAATATTTGTGTGTAGTGACAAGCAACCTTGTTTCATTAAATGCTGGTTGTTATATCAAATCATGCAGCAGGTTTCATATACACCGAAAGAGACTTACTGATGTTAGATTTACGTTTGGATTGAAAATAAATTGGATAAGTCTGCACATGAAGATAATAATTTGTCAAACTTTCATTTTACTTTTTAGTTCAACTAGAAAATGTTTTCTAGACCATTGAACGGGACGACATGACCCACAATACCTAAAAGCAGTCCAAATTTACTTTTTTTTTTTTTTTTTTTTTTTTTTTTTTAACTTTTCCAAGACTACTCGTTATAGGATCATCAACAAGGAAAAAAATAAGATCCTTTTTTTGGATTTTCATCTTCCAAGTTTTTCCATCTATCCATTTCATACTGCTTATGGGTCACAATGGCAGGGAAGACCAGACTTCCCTCTCCCAGCCACATTTATCAGATCCTTATGAGGGATCCTGAGGAGTTGCTGGGCCAGCCAAGAGATGTCATCCCTCCAGCAGGTCCTAGGTCTTCCCAGGCTCCTCTCCTAGGCTCCTGAGTTACAGAAGTTTTTACCTTAGTTGGAACAGTTTCTGAAAATTGCAGGACAATGATTAGCTTCCTAAACTGTGCATCATTTGCACTGTTTTTAAATAAACCACAGCGTTTTGATTTGAGTAAGTAATAAGATATTAGATGCATCGGAGGTTTTCTTTACAATCTTTGTGTTTTTTCAAGATGGGAGTTTGTTCTTTCAGTATTTCCTCCCACCGTTTTATGAAATATTTAACTTTATATAATAATGCAAGTGATTTTGATATTTAAATGTCAATACCACTGACTGACTTTTTAGTTTACATTTATTGTGATCAAACCAAATTTTTACTTTATTTTATTTGTTTCAACACTTTAATACTATAGAAGTTCATCAGTGTACACTGAAAATCACTACATGATCTTTTGATAGCAATTATGTCTGCTTACAGCTGTCACACAGTCTGATACAGTACTTCAGTTGCAAACAGTCTAGCTTTTACCAAAAACTATTAAACCAGTCAAATAAACCATTAATATTATGGTAATGCATGCTACTGTCCTCTTGTTAAACCAACACAACAGATCTAACACCAGTAAGTCAGACCAAGCTTGCTCAGTGGCATCTACCAAACGTGGAAGTTCTCTCCATCCATCATCAGCACCTGCTTATCTTAATCAGAGTCGCAGCTGACATTTGGTTAGAGGCGCGGTACACACTGAACAGCTTGCCGTCCTTCACAGGGCTGACACATGGAGACAGACAACTGTTCGCATTCACGTTCACACCTTTGGGCAACTTGGAGTCGATAGCTAACATATGTACTTGCTGAACTGTGGCGAGAACATGCAGACTCGATGGTTTAAGCTCAGAGAACCGATGCAGCCAGCGTGCACGTTTTTTTTTAATTCAGAAGGAATGTTGATCTGGCCTCATGTTGTGGAGCAGACTGATTCCTTAACATTTGCTATTCCCTCAAACAAACATAATTTATTTAATTTAGTGAGGGGTCATCTTGTTTTGAGAGCATTGGTAAGCTTAAGTTTACCTTCTCAACGCGCATGGTCTCAGTTTGCAGCTTTATAAAGCAAAAACCAAATGAAACACTTAGCCGAGAGTCGAGCTGAATCCTGCATGTAGGAATAAAAGTTTCTGAATTGTGTCTCTCTTGTCTCTGTGTTTCTGCAGCATCCTGTTTGCAGACATTGAGGGTTTCACCAGTCTGGCATCACAGTGCACGGCGCAGGAGTTGGTGATGACTCTCAATGAACTTTTTGGCCGCTTTGACAAGCTGGCAGCGGTAAGGATTCTTTCACATGCAATGCACACTCAATGTGTAGAAACTGTGCCCAGTTTGCATCTTTATATTCAACTTTTTAGCCCTTTTTTGTGATGTATGTACATCTTATGCCTTCAAAGTGTAATTAATTTACTAAATGTAGAAAATGTTGCCATCTTCAATCACCAGTTGGAGGTCAGAAAGCCTTTTTCTTTTTCTTTTCTGGAGATTTTCTGGGCGGCTGTGAGTGAGGTGAATTACTTGGTTTAGAATTATGAGGTGACAGAACTCCTACTGAGACTTGCTGAACATACTGTACAGGATAATGGACTGAGAGAAAAAAGCTGTGAGAACTAAATGCTCACAGTTCCCTTCCTTTTACTGGGGCCTGATGTTTTTATCTTACCAAGGCTGTGGAAACATGTCATGTGTCCGCACACATGCATGAAGACCTTACATGGCTCTTACAGTCTCTGCAGAGCTTCTGTACCATCAGCACACCATGTTCACAGTGAAATATTACAATAAAACATTTGTTTTTTATGTTTAAGAATTACGGGGGATGGATGTTCAGATTAAAAACTTGATATCATGAGTAAAGATAAAATACAGTGGGTTTGTTGGGCAGGAAAACTCCCAAGAAAACAGAAGGGGAGGAGCTGGGCTTGCATGGTAAGAAGTGTGGCATTAAACCCATCTCTGCTTTGACATTTGATTTATTATTAGAATGCCAGTGTTATTTATGATTGATAATTCATAACAGGCCTGCTACTTTTTAGTGTGTATCAAATTATAATAAACTAATAACATCAGTCAGACTTGTCAGAGTTTGTGATCAGGAATATGATTTTCCAACATTTACAATGTGTTATATGCCAATGCAGACAAACTGAGGCATGCTAAGTGTCTGGGCAGGGTTGAAGGTAAGAACTATGTCCAGGTAACAGATAGAGGTAGAGGTGGGGCTCATTTCTACATTTATAAATGGTCACATTTTGAATTTGGCACAGTTTAAGAGCAGGAAACTCCACTGTCCTGCAGATTTTAGAGGTTTCCATGCACACCAGTCCTGAATTAGAATCAGTTGAATCCATTTCATTTAAATCAGGTGTGTGGGAGGAGGAAAGCATCAACACTGCAGGGGACTGGAGGTGAACATCTAGAGGAACGTAAAATCTCAGATTTTTTTTTTTTCGTCACAGAAGAAAGCAGTATCATTGCATTAGCACCTGTTTACGTGAGAAAATAATGTAATTTAGTATCTAATGACTCCCTAGGTAGAGTTTTACCTGTAACCTTGAACAGGCTATTAGAACTGAATTGAACTAGGCTATTATTCCTGAAAGATTTCAGAAGCATGGTGTGCCTCAGGCAAACAGTCTTAAAGAGACAATGAGCTTTGTCACATGTCGGCTACATCTGCCGATGTTGGCTGCTTCAAGGCTGAAGTTCTGAAAGCTCCGTTTATTTGTGACAAAACACCCCAATCCCTTCTGTGGTGGCGGTAGATGTGTTTACGGTGATCTGTCTCATAACTGTAACAGCATCAGCCCAATATCTGATTAGAGCTCCATCCTCCTACATATTGATGGATGTACTATGTGGCCAGAGATGCAAGTTAGCATTCTTGTCTTAATCAATGGTCTTAAATGCTCAGTCCTTTGTATTTTATATATTTTTATATATTTTAAGTCCTTGCAAAAGTGTAAAAAAGTAGATAAAATACAAAGAGAGAGTTACTGAATTTTAAAATACATTTTGTTGTTGAAGTTACGTGAGAATATCAACGTGTCAGTACAGGAATCCAGCTTGGTTGTTTGGTGTAACACCTCATGTTCAACTCCATTCCTCAACCCCTTTACTGTGGAAATGTGGACTTTGTTCTCTTTTAGCCTTTTAAAAGAGAAGCCCCTCAGTTAGTGAACAGAAAGTACTAAACTCTGCTAAAATGATCAGTTTGGAAACGTCGCCTCAACTGTTTGTACTAAAACCTTTAAATATGTTCTGCTTTATCAGAATTGACTTTTGTTCATTTTTACATACTGTGATTTGATAGAAGTCAAGAGCTACAGTTGCATTATTTTAAAGAAATATTCATCCTTTTATTCTTTTTCTTAGGGGAGCCTTTATCTTATTTTCATTTGTGCTGTGGGCTATTTTGATTTATTTTGCGTCAGTAACACATATACTAATATTGAGACATAGCAATAAATATCATGTATGTTCCCTTTACTCTGACTCAAAAAGAATTCAAGTAGACTTAAAAGTTGCACAGATATTTCACTCTGGGGTGCAATTTTCCAATAGAAGACTTAAAAATAGGCACAGAACTCAAAGGGTTAAAGAAAATTGCAAATAACCAAATTTACTCATAAAATTTAAACTATTCAAATTAAGCTTTACAAGTATATAATCTTTGAGCCAAATTTTTCTAATCCAAAATGTGTAGATTATCAGAGGATACATAACTGCTTTTATTGTTGCCATGTGCAAAGTTGTAACACAAGTTTAACACAAAAAACAAGAAAATATTTCTAAAATACTACAAAGACTATATTTTAGAATAAAATTAATTAAATACACACAAATATCAAGCAACTTTTAATACAAAATAAATTCATTTTACACAAATTACAAACATCACGAGCTTTAATTTTTCACATAGATTTTCTGTACCCATAACTTCACAAATGTGGTCATTTTTGTGTCCACAAATTGTCTGATGTGCACCGAAAACACACACAGATCAGCACAGATACCTTCTGATGCGCCTTCACGCATAGTTTTTCTCAGTGGCACAAATACACGGTGGCTTTCAGTGCTGTTTAAAACAACTATAAAGGAATGTTTACTTGAAATCCATATTATCCACCTTTCTGAGTGGGAAGGAGGTTGTGTATGAGAGAATAGTTTACAATGGGTAGATGAACATACACTAACACATAGATGAACAGATAGATAACAAGGTCAAGGTCAAATTTATTCATAGCACATTAAGCAGCATGAGTTGTGCTTTATAGCATAGGATAATATAATATCATGTAGCATAGCATAGCACAATGTAACATAAGATAATGTAATGTAGGATAGCATAGCACTACATAACGTAACGTAACATAACATAGCTTGGCATAGCATAGCACAACATAACGTAGCATAGCATAGCACAACATAACGTAATGTAGCTTGGCAAGCCATAACATAACATAACGCAGCATAGCATAGCACAACATAACGTAATGTAGCTTGGTATAGCATAGCACAACATAATGTAACGTAACGTAGCTTGGCAAGGCACAGCACAACATAACGTAACGCTGCATAGCATATCACAACATAACGTAACATAGCTTGGCAAGGCATAGCACAACGGCATAGTATAGCACAACATAACGTAACCTAGCATAGCATACCTCAACATAACGTAACGTAGCATAGCATAGCACAACATAATGTAATGTAGCCTGGCATATCATAGCACAACATAACATTACATAGCATAGCGTAGCACAATGTAACATAACGTAACCTATCATAGCATAGCACAGCACAACACAGCAAAAATATGACAGTTATGCAATTAAATTATTAAAAACAAGGCTAACAATAAAATAAGTCAACATTTTAGTCAATCTGAATTAAAAGCCAGTTCATAAAAGGGCATGTTCAGTAGAGATGTGAAATGTGTTTGTACTAATAAAACATTTCAGGGCAGATTATTCCAAAGACCTGCTGCAGAGGAAGGCTGTACAGCTTTGAGATTTTTAGTTTTATTCTCTGAGTGGGTAAAATCGGTGGAGAGCTGGACCTCATGGTTCTCACTGGAGCAATTATAAGAAGCCATTCAGAAAACTATAAAGGAGATAAGGCCATTAGGTGAGTCAGAAATAAAAGGTAGGATTTAAAGGGGATCCTATAAATAACATGAAGTCAGTGTGCACTGAGGTTAGCTGCTCCTTCTGTTTCATACCAGTCAGCAGACGAGCAGATGCATTTTGAGGTAACTAGAGAGGATGGAATTAGGACTGGTCCAAACCAAAGTACAGACACTATAAAAGAGAAAGTTTGACATTTTCAAAAATATTAAATGGTGAAAAAAGCTTGATTAGACTACTGCACTCTCATGTCTATAAATCTTAAAAGAACCAGTCAGGTTTTTAAGGTCTGTAGCAATACATCTTTGGACTGATAAGACTTGTGGTAATAATCACATTTATGACACAACACCCGGTGTAATGCTTTATCTCTTTTACTTTTGGTCTAATTCCAGTATTCCTTTTAGAAAGCTATTATCTTTTGTATTTTTCAGCAGTGTGTAAAACATGTAGTCGTGGCACAGTGAGCTGATGGGTTTACTCATGTTCACTCTTCCTACTCTTTCAGATATAAATATGATCTGTTTCGTGTTCGGAAGAATTTAACTCGTTTTCGGAAATCATGGAGAAAATGAGCATCACCTGGCTTCTCCTAATGCTGAACACAAACAAGCCAAGTTATCACTAAGCTCAAATTGCAAGCCATTCAATGATACTATTGATAATGATTTTAAAGTTTACACGTTTGGAAGGTCGGTTCATCTACTGCAGGCTTAAGTATGCACAGCAACACAAAATAATGAAAATTGTCTCCTACCGGTTGAAAGGGAATCTGTTGCTTCATGCTCACTAAGATGTTTGGAAGTTTAGTATTCAAACAAGATACCAGTATGGCCTAAATGTCATTTTAAACTTTATAAAATTTTCATTTTGTTCCCCCGTATGTAAAGTTGGTGGTTCCCCTAATACAAGATTAAACAATTTTTATAACAAAATTTACACACTCATAACCTTTTACATGTCTTATACTGTCTTTTTTATTAAGTTGTCATGGTTCCTGTCTATAAGATATCTATTTTATATCAGCCATTAGCGTCCGGCAGCAAAACACCTGTTTATAGTCTATTTTTAATACCTGAGCCTCAGCTTCTTAAATCAACACCTTCATGAATATTGATCTTTTTTTTTAATCCAGAACATCATTGTTTTCCCAGCTAACACTCAATGTATGCCATTTGTTTATGAAAGGTGAAATATTGTGCTGCTAATCAATATTTATGAGTGAAACAGACATAATGGCGTTATAAACCTGAAACGGTGCAACTGACACTTTTATGTCCATGCCAGATGTACCTTCTGTCTGTGTGTGTACACACACACACACACACACACACACACACACACACACACACACACACACACACACACACAGGCACTGTGCTTCTAACACAGTGGGTCTTTTTGTATTTCGATCCATGTGCTGGAAAGATACTCAGGTGGCTATCATGAGATACAATATTCTCCCAAGCCCTTTGGATCCCCAAACACACACATACACTCACACACATACACTCATACAGTGGTTGTCTCATGTTTCTGAAAGATCATTGAGGTTTTATGCTAATGTGTAAGACTTTTAAAGTCTGTAGAGATCTTGTATTCTGGGTTTCTGGGTTTTACAATTTGTTCACTAGACTGAACATAATCCACTTCCAGTGTTGTTATTATGAATAAATAACCAGAAGGACACACACACACATACACACACCCCTCTCAGACTGAGAAAGAAATGTTAACATTAAAATAAATCCTGATTGCTGGGATAGGTTTTTGTCAGAATACATATATGAATTTTAAAACAAAAATTCATAAACTACCATATCAGTATGGAGGTACAACAGCAGTATAAAATGAAAGGTTTTTTTTTTTTTTTTTTTTTCTTTAGATAATTTCATTTTAGATAATGCTAGTGTAAATGCTGTGCTGTGACTTCTATTGGTTATTCCAACTTTTTCATTAGATGTTATGATGCATCAACATAAAAGTGGAATTGTTGGGAACATGTTGGACCAACCATCAAAAATTCCAAAAATCCACATCCAGTTGAGTTGAAGAAAAGACATTTTGGATGTAAACAGAAGCGAAACAGCGTGACAAGAAAGAAGAATCTGAAACCGTGTCTTGCTTTGATTGTCATGTGAATTTGAGATTATAAATTGGCGCAATGAACAAGAACAGAGACGTAAGCTCTAAAGCAGCCATTTCTGCACACTGACAGGGGCACATCTAGAAACTTTTTGATGGGGGGGGGGCACTGACTGGGCAAAGGTGGCACATGCAAATGGGACATGCGCTTAAGAAAAAGAAAAAAAATTTTTACAAAATAATTATTTCCCAACCTAAAATGGCCTTTTGATGTAAAAATTAAGGCCAAATTTAGACAAGCTAACAGCTGTTAATATGTTTTTTGTCAATTTTTTAAATCCATAATTTAAGATAAATCCCCATTGTTTGGTTTTAATGATTGCTCCATAAAGAGACACACACACTACATAATCCTCAAAGCAAGTTTTATTAGTGCTTCCTTGACATTCAGTTGTTACCTTTGGCGGTTTAAAGACTTTTTATATCCTTGTCATATAACGTATGACACGCATACCCAGACAGGTGAGATAAATGCTGCATTATGACAAAGAACATGATAGTGTTGATGTAGAACAACATACAGGCATGTCCAAGTCGGTCCTTAAGGGCCGCTGTCCTGCAGGTTTTCCATGTATCCCTGTTCCAACACACCTGGCTTACATTAAATGGCCCCAACAGCCACTGAAGCTCTGCGCAATGATTAGTTTGAGACAGATGTGTGGGAATAGGAATACATGGAAAACCTGCAGGATTGTGGCCCTTGAGGAATGGAGTTTAACACCCCTTAAAGCAAGTTTTTCTTCACCATGGCTGCTGCCAGCAGTCATAAGATTGGGAGTAAAAGATGTAAATAACATTCAAACATTAAAAGCTGTTTGTGGTCAGATGGCCAGAGCTTGTTTCCTGATAATCAGGTGTATCTACTTTGGATGCAAAGCCATGAGAATTTATTTCAGTTTTCAAGTAAACCTTGAGATCATATACATGTTTGGATATATGGGGCTGTTCAATATAAAGTCAGCAGTTTTTAAATGAATGTAGTGCAACACACTGTAAATAAGGATGGATTGTAGTGCTTTTTAATTTTTAAGACTTTCTAATCCCAGAAATTCATCCCAGATATTGAACTTTTGGCTGTTAGTTTGCATCCGTCATAATGGTGGCGGAGGTGTGGACCCAAATGCAGGAGAAGGGAGTCAGAGATGCAGAACTAAGAGGTTTAATTTAGGAAACAAATGAAGGCAGAACTAACATAAGCAACTAAACTAACACGGGGAAACAGGATCTAACACAAGCTAACACAATGATCCAACAACTAGGAACAGAAACCAAGCCGTATACACACACACACAAACAGAACAAGACACAGGTAGAATGACTTAACTAATGAGTCCAGGTGAGCTAATGAACAGCAAAGTAAAATAGGAAACTAGATGTCAGGGGAGCTAAGCCAGGAAAACTACAAACTAAAACAGAAAACAAGAACTAAGATACAAAACAAGAGACCAAGAGTAAACAGAACACACAACATGACAGCATCCATGTACTCTCCAGAGAGAGTACCTACCTTTTACTGCTAAAGCTGCATGTTATGTCATTAACTAAGCTGTTGCCAGGCTACCGCCACAACACCCCAGATGCATTCATGGTCATTTACAGAGACTTCAGCTAAGCATTTGTCTGCTACACGTCCAGCTTTCAGTTTGATAACTTACTTTTTATTTATTTTCAGTTTGATGTAGTATTTGTATTCATTCATTTTTTTCCTCTGTAATTTATACAGTAGGAAAATAATAATCTTTCAGGGATAGATTAATATCTCTCAGCTCAATTAAATTCAGTCAGGTTCTGCTCTGAAATTATAATTTGAGAGGCTGTTTCAGAGATTTGGAACAATCACAGAAAAGACTGGCTTCATTTCTGTCCTTATTTGTGAATCGCAGCAGATGTTGGAACATCTGCTTGGTCAGCCACAGTGATCTAACTGGAAATGACAAAGAAATAAAAATCTACAGGTTCAGCTTAGGTTTCATTTTTATTTTTAAACATGAAAATGAAGAAATTAAAAGGCTCAAAAACCTTTAAAAAATAAATTAAAAAAGTTACAAAACTTAAAAATAAAATATTATAAAAACAGTCTAGTCTAGTTTACTAGAAATAAAAGCATGCATTGGTACCTCCGTGCTGGCAAGAGAGAGAAATGGGCGGACTCTGGCAATGTTTTTAAGATGATAAAATCCTGTCTTTGTAACATTTCTGATATGTGGAATAAAATTCAGCTCAGAGTAAAAATAAACACCCAGATTTCGTACACACTGAGAGGATTTAAAACTCTGCAGTTTGCATGAAATGATCTCTCTTGTCTTCAGGACCGATGATTAACACTTCAGTCTTGTTCTGGTTGAGCTGTAAGAAGTTCTCTGCCATCCATGACTTTATATCTAAAATACAGTTTAAAAGGGTGTTAACTGGCTCCAGGTCATCAGGAGAACTGTGTATCATCAGCATAGCTATGAAAATCAATGCGGTGTCTCCTGATGACGTCCCCAAGTGGCAACATATACAGGTTAAAAATAATGGGCCTAAAATTGATCCTTGGGGAACCCCACATTTTGTTTTATGGGTCTTTGAGGAGCATGTATCCATACTTATAAAAAAAAAAACAAAAAAACAAAAAAAAAACTGTCGATCTGTGAGATAGGAGTAAAACCATTTTAAAACAGTACCTGAGAGGCCCACCAGACATCTGAGTCTGTTTAATAAAATCTGGTGGTCTACTGTATCGAAAGCGGCACTGAGATCCAGCAGTACCAGGACAGAAAGTTTATGTGTATCCAGATTGCCTCTTAGATCATTCACAATCTTTAAAAGGGCCGTCTCAGTACTGTGGTTTGTCCTAAAACCAGACTGACATTTTTCTAAGATATTATTCCTGTTTAAAAACTCATTTAGCTGAATAAAAACAACTTTTTCTATCATTTTACTAAGAAATGGCAAGTTGGATACAGGTCTGTAGTTATCAAGAATGTTGGGCTCCAGATTACTCTTCTTCAGAAGGGGCCTCATCACCGCTGTTTTAAAGGCGGTGGGGAAGACACCCGTCTGAAGAGAGTAATTTATTATAAGTAAAAACTCAGACTCAAAGAAGTCATAAAATGTGATGTGGGAATGGGGTCTAAAAGGCAGGTTGTTGGGTTCAGCTGGGAGAAAACTCGACCAAGCATCTTCGTATCAACCAGGACAAAACTCTCCAGCTTCTCCTCGGGTAAAAACAGTAATTCAGATCTGCTAAAATCAACACTGCATTTAGATAAAAGACCGGATCTGATAGCATTGATCTTACTTCTGAAGCGGTCTGCAAAGTCCTCACATGCTGTTTGTGATGGTTGCAAGGAGGACTTTATTAAAATATCAGTGCTGTGCTTTTAACTTCATACTTGCAAAAGCAGTAGATGACACGGCTTCACATCTACACACGTTAAAAATCAGTCTAGAACATGAGAAACAGTCAGTCATGGAGGGATGCAAAGGCTTTGTGTTAATAGAGGGCCTAAAACCCCAATCAAGGTTATCCACTGTGTTTTTGTTATATTTACTTTTTATACCATATTTTATATCTGTTTATGTTCTGGTTATGACATAAATTGTTGTTGTTGTTTTCCTGTTTCGTGCAACAGGAGAACCACTGCCTGCGGATTAAGATCCTGGGAGACTGCTACTACTGTGTGTCTGGGCTGCCAGAGGCGAGAGCCGACCACGCTCACTGCTGCGTGGAGATGGGCCTGGACATGATCGAAGCCATCTCGTAAGTTCGTTTGCGTGCGATCGCACTGAAGGCAGGGAGCTCTGTAAAATGGAAAGTGAGATTCTGTCTCGAGTCTGCATCCAAGTGTAGTTTAGTCAGTGATTATCTCAAGCAGTTTGGACTTTTACTATATCACAGTTAATTATTCCTTTTTGTATTTTTCTCATATTTAGTTTTCGTATATGAAAATAAATAACTTTGCATTCAGACTTCTGATGTCATTGTTTCACTCTGTCACAATTAAAGATTAGTTATCGGTGCTGGAAAAGGACATGAGCTGTCTGTTAGTCTGTCCACAAGAGTGTGCATGCTCGTCAATGCTGTCCCACCCCAGCAGAGCTTAGGTCCTAAACCGCCAAAGCCAATCAGTTCCAGTCTGTTGTTAGCATTATCCCCTCTATCAGTTCATCACTCCATCTGTCATTTTTCTTCCAATTATCCCGCTTAGAGCAGCAAAGGTCAGAGGGGATGACCCCATCGGTAGATGAACTGGGATGTTACTTGGATTAAATGTGGCTGGTTAGGTGGCTGTTAGCACAGATGCGCCTCTACAGAAAGTATCAGCCTCCTCCTTAAAACACAGTCATTATGTGATTCATTTAGTGGCTGTTTAAGTCATTTATCAAGCAAGATTTCTGACATTTATAGAATTTACTTGGCAAAGTTAAATGTTCGCAACCATTTATGCCTTTTTGAAAATATGCTCTTTTCTTAATCAATAGAATTTTCCAATCTCACCAAAAGCCTCCCTAGTGGAAACATGAGGATTTTTGCACCCAGGAGTTATTTTCCAAAGCAAAGCCAAGCCAATGGGTCACAAGATTAATCATGTTATAGCATTAACTTTGTCTTTAACTATCTGGCAGTTAGGAGGACTGACAGGGGATGTGTCCTTTCCCCTTTACCTTAGATCAGGTCCAGCTGATCCAGCTCTGGTACTCAAGGACCACAATCCTGCAGGTTTTCCATGTGTCCCTGCTCCAACACACCTGACTCAAACTAATCGCTCATTGTGCAGAACTTAATTGACCATTTAATTGAAGCCAGGTGTGTTAGAACAGGTATGCATCAAAAACCTGCAGGATAGCAGCCCTCGAGGACCGACTTCGGGCACCCCTGCCTTAGATCATTTGTCATTTGAAAAGTTGTGGAAATGATCTTATCTGCTGTGCTTCCTTATCTGCACATGAAGATTTGCAGAAAAGACCCTTGCAGAAAGATCCAAAGTGGAAACACTGATGGGACACCTTGACATCAGCATGCAGTATGCTGATAATGATGAAAATTGACTTTGTTTTTAATACTCAAAAGAGCATTTTGTCATTTTGGCAGGCTGGTACGAGAGGTGACGGGGGTTAACGTCAACATGCGAGTCGGTATCCACAGTGGCAGGGTGCACTGTGGGGTGCTTGGACTCAGGAAGTGGCAGTTTGATGTCTGGTCCAATGATGTCACGCTGGCAAATCAGATGGAAGCTGGGGGCAAAGCTGGGTAAGTCAATTTCATTTCTACTGGATAGTGTATATAAACCTTATTTATAGGTGCAATTATCTACAGGTCTGACACAGCAAATGTTTAATATATGTACTACTTAAACACTCTGTACTACATACCTGTCAAGGTCTGGATTTTAAAATATGGACAATTCTCCGCCCGGAGGGTCCTGGTGGGAGTAGGAGTTGTTCTTCCTGTATCTGTGTAGTGTCTCCCAATATGAAAATAAAGGACGATGTCGGGAAACAGGGAAAAATACGGTAGTTTCCTGGCCAAAATGGGAAAACTTTGACGTACTATTTGGCGATTATCTGCTGTACTGTGTGCACCTTACCTATGTGTTCATATTGTAAATACTTTTTATATATTGAATAAATAATTTTACAGCTTTTTTCTTGCACTGCTAATGCTGGAAGTTTTAATCTCATTGTACATGTGTATAGTGACAAATAAAGGCTTTCTGTTCTATCCTTCTACTCTGTTAATGCTTGTGTCCAAATGAAAGAATTGACCTAGTTAAGAATATTTCTGTCTGTGCTACTCTTGTTTTCAGACGCATCCACATCACCAAAGCCACTCTGAATTATCTGAATGGGGACTACGATGTGGAAGCGGGAACAGGAGGAGAGAGAAATGCCTACCTGAAGAGGAACAACATAGAGACGTACCTCATTGTGGGCTGCAGTCAGAAAAGGGTACAATTCTTAAAAGTGTCTCTGTCTTAAATGCTAAAATGCTTACATGGCAAATTTATTTGAAGCAGCATCACTTTGCTTTCACTCAGCAAGATGGAAAAAAAACATCACTTGTGAATGACTTTGCATACGTTTTTACACAATTTCAGCCTCTTCCAGGGGAAAAAAAAACCTTCCTCTGTAGCTGCTGCTGTAAACATGCATCTTATAGTTACTTTAAAACAGCTGCCTGCTGTCAGAAATAAAGTTAACATGTTAAACTGTGCAGTTAAACACTGCTGTGCTCACGCCCTCATGCAACCCTGAACATCCGCCATTTAGCAAGTTACTGATGAGACGTGAGTAACAGTTTCTATTCTATTCTATAGTCATTTAGCAGACGCTTTTATCCAAAGCGACTTACATACGCACTCGATGTGCCTATCGGGAGCAACTTGGGGTTTTTCGGCACATAATCAGGGGAAGCCAGTTGGAAGACAATTGCTCTTCCTGCTCCTTATCTAGTATCTGTACTGATTGAGAAAGTTGGGCTGGCCAATAATCAATCAACAATATATATTGATCGACAGAGGTGTGGTATGATTAAAAAAAAAAAGTTTGATTTAAAAGTTCTGTAGAAAAACACGGTGTCCCTTCCTTTTTCATGATAACCTGTCCTGTTGCTTAATACTACAGTCATTACTTCCTCCCAAACTATCACAAACGCAGACCCAGTCGTGCTCTGTCGGCAAGCCCACTCCCCTACTAAAGTAGCGCCTCTTTAACTACATTAAGAACATGCATTGTATGGACATAGATTTTAAGACCTAAAATATTAAAAACTTGCACTCAGACTTTGCTTCTGTGGGTGTTAAATTATTCTAAAGTAGGCAATTGACATAATTCATGCATTATAATATTTAGCTGATGTTTTTGATGGAGCTACTTTTTGAAACACACAAATCTAGTCCATATTTGCAAAGCAAAGCTCCGTCCCATGCGAGCACAGAAGGCCGAGTTTATCTCTGCTGTCCTGCATCAGCTCTTGCTTGTTTATAACTGGACTTTTTTTTTATCAGCTGTTTCTGTCCTCTGGCGGCGTCACAAGCTGCGACTATAGTTAGCCTATCATGTGATATCGTCCTCTCATTTTGCTGCCCATGCTAGAACACAGAAGGAAGACTGTCCTTTTGCTTTTTATATTTCATGAAATCATCCTCAGGCATCTGCAGAGTTGTATTGATCAGATCTGAAAAAGTAAAACCATCACAGACACCGTCTCTGTAAACGTCTCACAACTTCTAAAGCAGATTTTTCTCTTTCCCCCATGAAGATGGTAAGCAGTAGTACAGTTAGATGCTATCCTCACTTTCCTCTCACATCACATAGTGAGAATGAGTAAATAAATTCTCCTCTGGCTTTTAAGATGCACATAAAATTCTGATTGACATGTTTTAAAGTGTGTGTGAATGTGACTTGAAGCCATCCGTGTTCTAGGCGCAGCGTATATAACAAGACTGCAGGGTTTTGGGTTTTTTTTTTGCTGCTTTGGCTTGATTGCTTTCACTGCAGTTGTATTTTGTTGTCAGATGAACTTTCTCACCTCTAACGAAGTCATCATGCAGCCATGAAACAGAGGAAGCGAGCAAATCTTCAGCTTTGTCGCTGAAAGATGGACCAGAGTAAAAAAAAAAAAAACAGCTGACACCTGGTTAAATGACTGAAACCACCTTTTTGGAAAAGCTCAGATGTCTTTTCCAAACTTTTAAGTCTATATTCTTTAAGAAAAAACCTGATGAAGTTGTATGACACTGAAAGAAAATCTGTTTAACAACAATTTAAGTTAACTGGTGACCAGTTTGTGATGCTACTTTTTAAATGGGTCGATCTAATTAAACAACACAGAACTCTTCTTGGCCACAGAAATACTAAAAACTCATCTATATCCAGGCTTTAGCTTCTTTCGCACTCATTCAGTGCCGACTTCCACATCATTGTGCACCTTTGAAACAGTTCATCTATCATGTTTGCTTTTCTAAAGAAACAGTGGAACATTTTGCCGTTTCCTCCAAGAGCAGCTGCAAAAACACGCTCACATGGAACTCAGTTATCATTCCTATACTTGATATATTTCGCTTGCCCCTTGATATAAACTGATGCTAGCTGATAAACTTTATCAGTAATTGCCCGTCCGTCATCCTCCACTGCATCGGTCCTCCTTTTTTTCACCTCCATCCAAGTTACAGAGCTGCTGGGAGACTGCGCTCAACCGCGCCGTTTTGTTATCATTGCCGTAAGTTACAGTTTAGCCATGCAGAGTCTGCTAAAAGAGGTTAGAAATAAGCCGTCATAAATGAGTCTGATTGGTGGACAAGATTCAGTTAGCATGACCCCAATACACAAGTTTGCATCGAGTGAAACGTCTTACTGCTAGATGCAAGTGCAGGCCAACACACAGCGGAGCAAATGGACTTGTAATGTAAACCAGAAAACCTAAGCCCTGCTAAGTTACAAAATGTCCCGAGCGAAAACGATTTACAGGACACCTTGTTCCAAAAACTGCATGTCTAATTCTCTCCGTATTTGCACGATTTATTTGTGCATCTTAATCTTTTCCAGAAAGAGGAAAAGGCGATGATCGCCAAGATGAGCCGACAGAGGACCAATTCCGTCACCCACAACAGTGGACACTGGACTGACCGTCCCTTCTACAACCACCTGGGAGGGAACCAGATTTCCAAGGATCTGAAGAGGATGGTGAGGAACGTTTAGAAAATGCTTATCATTAAGTCCGAAGTGCTCCAGTTCTCTGTGATGGTCATCGGTGTTATTAGTGAGACGCAGCCTGGTGACTCAGATGCCAATCGCTCATCTCAGCTCTCGTTTGGTGAGAAAGCCAGAACATTGTTAATAGTTAAAATCCTTTGATCTGCAGTACTAAAAAGCAGCAGGAATGGCTCTTCATGCCACACTCCACCTCTCGCACCTCGCACTGGTGGTTAGAGGCTCTCAGGAGCACTTAAGGGGGGGGGCACAACTGCAGCATGTGGGCAGCTGTAATCAAGTGACAGATGCAGGAGAGGAGTGACGTGATCTTGTTGAGGTTCACTTTATATTTAAGCATGAACCTGTGAATGGAAGCGGCTATACTTGACACTCTCAGTCTATTATAGAAAGGAGGATGAGGAAGCCCAGGACACCCACACGACCCTTCTTAAGATAGCTTTGGCTGTCCTAAACATGCCTTTATGGAAATTGGTGAAACCCACAAAGTATACAGATAAATCAGTGTTTTTTTCTATAGCATCATTACTATTTTCTCAGCTTAAGCTTGGATGTTACATTTTGTAACAAAAGGCATGTTTTTATGTTTAAATGATGAGTTTAAAGATTTGGGAATGTGCCTTAGGAGGGATATTGTTACTGAGCTGCAGGCTGGGGAATGTAGGCGCCAACAGACTTGGACAATAATGTAAAAACACGCCGTGTATGAAAAGAGGGATGATGAGGCTGATCAGTCGGAGAACGAGGCTTCAATTTGCTAGGGAGCATAAAGATTAGACTCTGGAACAATGCAAGAATGCCATGGGGTCTGATGAATACAGATTGACCCTTTTCCAGAGAGATGGAAGCATAAAGGTAAGCGGAGTGATGTCTAGTGTCTACTATACAAGCCAGTGGGCGTGGTCTATGATCTGCGGCTGCTGCAGTTGGTCAGGTCGAGCTTCAGCAACATTATGTGAACAAAGAATGAGGTCAGCTGACTACCTGAATATGCTGAATGAGCAGGTTAACCATCAATGGATTTTTTTTTTTTGAGTTGTTCAGAGAGCACGAGACATCATTTTCACAGAGTCCAGATCTAAACCTCACCGACAATCCTTAGGATGTGGTGTAGAAGACTTTGCACAGTGGTCAGACTCTCCCATCATCAACAACACAATACCACAGCGAATGTGTGCTGTAATCAAAGCTACATGTGTGCGACTTTTCTTTTCGGACGGGCGGTGTAATCATGGAGCCCAGATATTTAAAACAACCTCTTGATGAACGGTGATATGTAGCTTTTCTGTGTAGGTGGGTTGAGATGACTTTTTTTTTTTAAGTTGTTTTGGATTGGAAATGTGTGTGAGATAAAGTGCACTGCAGTGCCATGAATGCAGGCAGTGCATTTGGTATTTAATGCAATCATAATACGGCCCATAATGATTTAGACGCATTGTTTATAGGTTGATAAGGCAACAAACAGAATTTCCACATCAATTATTTTGACGATTGCCAGTTATTGTGCTGTAATGTGACCCTCAGGGTTGCAGCTCGGTTCAGAGTAAATGCAGCAACTAGTGGGCGGTTTGTTTTATAAGGCAGCAATTATGACAGATGGAAGAGAAAGAAGAGAGTGCCACCTACTGACGCCAAATTCCAACTCGATTTGTTCATTTTCCTTTATAATAAAAAATGTGTGTCGCAGCTGTGTCTGTGGCTTCTTGTGCTCCTTGTAGCGGGAGCACTTTATTTGTGTTCATCATCCTCTCATGTCTGTCTCTCTCTTTCCATCTCCTTTCTTCTGCTGAGCGTTAATAACCCAGAGAGCTGTGCAGATAAAGCTCATTATGAGAAGAGTGTTGCACAAAGCGAGGAGGCAGAAGCGCACAGAGAGATTGTCAGAGGATCTTTTTATGACTAGAGAGGAGGGACGAATGGATGGTGTTTTATTTCTCAGCTTAAGCTGAGCCTCTGGGATTTCTAACTTGTATGTTTTTACTGTAAAAATCAGCTGCTTGCTTTGGAAAGAAATAGAACAAGGAGATATCCTGACAGTTTTACTGTTATTTGCTGCAGTTCCTTCCTATATGACTAAAGGATGCTCAAGCTTCTTCGGTTGTTTTAGCTGTGACGTTCCTCTGTTTATCCACAAGAGAGAGCTAGAGGCATGCATTAGCTTTCCTACTGAATGCATACTCTGCAGGCATCAAGAAATAACTTTGTAAACTCTCAAGTGGAATCATTTCCGATGTATTTTTATCTACTTGCGTGTTTAAGGAATACAAAACAGATCCTGAGTTGAGCTGACTGATAAAAGCTGAGGATTGTTAAGATTATAAATCTCTAAACAGTTGTTTTTTTTTCTTAGATTAGTGTGTGTGACAGTGCTTTAATGAGAAAACAGAATATTTTACAGGGAAAAAGACATTTTAGTATCATTTATTTGTGTTTTGAGGAAAGATAAAGTGGAAAAAACTCATGATGCTCGTCTTGCTTGTCCCTCTCTGTAACCATGATGCTTCATGTCTTCTTTTCAGTGTTTCATTTGCTTCATTTCTTCAACTCCACTCAGGAACATTTCCTGTTTTATGACGCAGTCTTTCACCTGAGTCATGACTCTTCTCATTTCCATCCACAGGAAACTTTTATGCTGATTTTTTCCACTTTTTCCCGCAGACCAGTCATTATATCATCAGACTGCAAATAGTTGGTATATTTTAAACCACAGTATTGCAACAGATTATTATTTTACTAAGTACTCTTCGTTCTAGCGGCTTTTCTCTGTGAAGTTTGCATGTTCTCTCCGTGTATGCATGGGTTCTCTCCTCCCACTATCCAAAGACATGCATGTGAGGTTAACTGGTTATTCTAAATTGTCTCTAGGAGTGAATGTAAGTGTGAATGATTGTTTGTCTGTCTGTGCTGACCCTGTGAGGGAATGGTGACATGTCCAGGGTGATAAGAAAATTGATGGATGGACACTTAAGTCTGGGGAATGACTTGTGTGTCAAAGCTGGAATATAGAAAATAATTTGCAGCAATTTTTAGAAAATCTAAAAAATCTGACTGTTGTATGTTATCATGTATTAAATAACAATAATATATGTTTTACACAGTAAAATAATGTTTATTATAAATTTAATATACATGCTAAATACTTGTCTGCTGTTTTCATGTAAACAAATCAAAGCAATAAAAGGATTTATGTCCGTAAGATATCTGAAAGTGTTAGAAAAGATGCAGAGCAAAATGATCTTTTAATCAATTGTTCAGTTTAATATTTTAACAAGTAAAACGTCTCTGTTACATCCAAATTTATAAGTAAGTTTTTTTTTTTTTTTATTAATCTTATCAGTCAGATTATTCTAAGCTTTTGCCAGCCTGTTTACCAAATTAATAAAAGAAGTAAAAACAAAAACAAAAACCAGAGAGAATTAAAAACAGGAAAACATAGACTTTCTACACAATGCTGTCTGGAACCTCTGAAACTGGCGTTCTCAGCTAATAATTCTTTTTTTTTTCTTTGCAGGGATTTGAAGACCCCAAGGACAAGTAAGTAAAAATACTTTTATAAATTTTACAATACATTTCATTAAAAAAAAAATCCTGTTCCGAATCCTATAAAAAGTACAAAAAACGTGATGTTTGGTGGATGTAAACACATGAGATACTAACCGGTTTACCTAACATAGTAGATGCAGTAACATGAAGGGATTGTGTTGGTGTGTGGTTGCCAGGCAACAAGAGGAATCCTGTACTGTGCATTTGGTCCGTTATCTCTCAAGCAACTTCTAATCCGTCCTGAAAACATTCCTGGTTCAAAACATCTTGGTATTCTTCTATACATATTCTACACTTTATGATTCCGCTGAAGGAACGTCAGTCCAGCTGAATTTATCCGCTCTTATTAAGCGCTTTGTATCATTATTTAAAAAAAAAAAAAAAAAAAGCTAAACAAATAATTTTGAAACTATTTATTCTCTTTTGGTCTTGTTTCTTTTGCTTTATCTTCTGTTGTTTTCTGCTTGGAATTCAGATTTTTTTTTTTTTTTTTTTTTTTTTACATAAATTTTAATACTAGAAATTCTTCTTTATATAAACACAAAGGTTTCAAAGGGGGGGGGGTCTGTCTTAATGCTGTGATGCAATTTCTCCCTTTTAATGTTATTCTTTTTATTTATATTAAAATACTTTGACTTCAGTTTTTTGGGTTGGTGCAGCCCTGAATTCAGCACCAGTCATTTTCCGTCCTCATATTGCTTTTACTTATTTAAGGTTCCTATGGAAGGTATGATGAAGATGAGTCACAGGAGAGCTATAAACCCCCTAAATGTTAGTATTTTTTAAGATCCTAACAAAGTTATTTTAAATTTTCAGTAATTTGCTGAACTCCTAATTCCAACAGGATGTATTTCTGAGGCTGCTGCCATCAGGCTGAGATGTTCTTTAGTGGTGGAATGAAAAAGCCGTTTCATCCAGAATATGAAATGATAGAAGGAAAAGATGTTTATCTCAAAGGCTCTCCGTGATCAAAGAATGGATCTTTTCTTTATAGAGGAGTCATCCTCTACTTTTCCTCCCAAACTGTTCTGGATCAACGAGTTTGTTCTGACATCACACGCAGACAGACCGTGCAGCCCCGCTGAGAAGTCTTTGCTCAGGGCTGCAGCACAGATCTTCCTTCTCATGCACACTGGTGGGATTCGGAGCTGAGAAGAAGGGAGTGCATGCTGGGTTATTTCCTAAGTTCTATTAAGAAACATCTTTAGATGCAATAGTCTTCTTAAAATAATTTTGGATCAATATCAGAATGGAAACAGTGACATTAGGGAGACAAATGCAACAGGTTTTCCTCCCTGTTATCTTTAAGTTGGCATAAAGTAGCTATAAAAGTCTGGTTTGTTTCAAATGTACATATTTCTAGTAGAAGTATAACCTTGGTAATAACACTTACTTTAAAAAAAAAAAACACAACAACAGAGTTTTCTCTGACTAGACAGTCTAAGGGTCCTGCGCAGCATGCGTCCATCTTTCCTCGTAAGCACTAGTGGGAGATAAATTACTTTTTAGCAGCCAGAGCAAATGCCAACCACCATTCTGCACCATTTAAAGTCAAAATATAGATGTGGGAGAAAACAGATTGAGGACTTTCAAAGCTGATTGAGAATGACATAAGTCATCAAAGATTTTACAGGAAATTCCAAACCAAAACTACCAACATTACCAAAAACCCCAACTTTTTTTTACATTATTTAGCCAAGTAAAGATGTGTAGGATGCACAAATCACAGCATGCTGCATGTTAAAGCACTGCTCCAGCAAATCTAAGTCAAGCTGGACTTGATGTCAAAACATTTAAATAGTCCAACATTCAGAAATGTTTGCTTTCATTTTTCTTTCTTGCAACCAGGCTAGAAACTCTCTGCGTTTTCTGATTTCCACGTCAAATCTACAAGAATTCCTTTTTGATTGAACACGGCTTGAATGTGTAAAATGTTTTTTTTCCCCCAGGGATTTAAACTCCATTCCCCAATCTTAGCCACAATTTGCATTTGCATGAATTTTTTGTATGTTGTCTTCCTGCAACCTCTTTTCAGTTCCCTTAATAATATGCCAAATCAGTGGCAATAAGACAGTAACAGCCTACAGACCAGAGTAATCACCACTGTGAGCGTGGTAGCCCGGCATCTTCATCAGCTGATTAGGTCTTGTCAACATGCACAGATAATTTGAATCAGTTTAAGTGACACTTTGCAGATTCTGTGATTAGGCCTCGAAGAACTACCTCATCAGTCTTTCGTTCTGGAGGAGAGATGTGATCATTTAGATCAGTTTGTTCTTTGGAAATGACTGAGGTTGTCTTTTACTTGAGCTCAGCACAACAAGTCAAGATGACTTCTGTCACAGTATCCTCGGTGCATGGAAAGCCTTTTCCGGTCATGCTATGAAGTACATGTCAATCGATCTCATCTTGTTTTATTCAGGCATTTTATTTTCAGAAACACACAGGAAAACCTAAACCCAGAAGACGAGGTGGACGAGTTTCTGGGTCGGGCCATCGACGCGCGCAGCATTGACCGCCTGCGCTCCGAACACGTCAAGAAGTTCCTGCTCACCTTCCGAGAGCCTGACCTGGAGAAAAAGGTTAGCGCGCACACGTACGCACTGCCAGTACAGCAGCAAATTATTGGTCGTGACAAGCAATCTTCTCTATGTAAAAAGCTTTCCCGCTTCCCGTCTGCGGAGGAAAACTGTCAGAGCGGAGGGTAGCGCAGAAAGGGAGGAACTTAAGCTGGAAAGTGGAAAAATTTCTCTGAAAGAAAGAAGAAGTAAACTGTTTCCGACAGTGAAGGATGGGCTGAGATGAGAAGTTAGATGTGAAGCTTTTCCTAAAGCTTTTTAGGATAAAAGGAAAGAGTTTTTTTGAGGTTTTTCCTCACAGCTTTTAGTAAAGGATCAGGACTTTTACGAGTTTGCTGGGTCCCATATCAGTTTTCATGCAAATCTCCATGATCCCATTTGATTTTTGACCTTTTATTTAACACTTTTGTGAAATGTGGCTCCCAGCTGCTGATTTAGCCTCCATCAAATCAGAAGCAAAACACAATGCTGCTGTCGATAAACATAAATTAAACAGAACCTATTATTAAGTTATTTTTAACCATATACTTATTTAAGAGCATTAAAAAATCTATTTTTATCTCCCATACACATGAAGAGCATTAATAGAAATATTATTGATTGAATTCATTCATGTCTTATAGCTGGCACTGTTTTTATTTCTGATGTTAATAAAAGTACAATACGGCCACCTTGCTGCATGTGTACGGTGTGCTGAAATGCAGATTCTCCTCTGGTAGCAGTATTTCTGTTTAATAGCTTCAGCACTTTTCTTTCCATTTGCATTTAGAGGGAGAAAATTTACTAAAAAAAAAGAAAAAGAAAAAGTCTGGCGTCAGATGTCCAACTTGTGTCTCTTTCACTTTTCATCCACTCCTTTAGTACTCCAAGCAGGTGGACACCAGGTTTGGCGCGTATGTGGCCTGCGCCTCCCTCGTCTTTCTCTTCATCTGCTTCATCCAGATGGTCATCGTCCCACCGTGAGTCAGCGTCCTGATATAATACTGAGACTGTAGGCAACTTGAACATGCTCAGAAAACATTTCAACCTTAAAGGGATTCATTATTTATAGAGGATTTGATCAAAGATTTGTCAAATTTGGATGAAGGATGACAAAGACTTAAGACCCCTTTGCAACCCCTCTCATAACAACACATACCTTTATCACTAGAAACTCTCTTTGGGATGACGCCAGAGGTGATTACTCCTTTTGGATGTTTTAGTACTCTGAACTTTTGTCTGTTATCAGTGACAGAAAAGAGTAATGAGTAAAGTCCACACACACACACACACACACAAAGACTTAGTGAAGGGAACTTTTCAATGAGCCACAGCTTCTAAAGGCTTCATTGTCGGCAGCTTAATTATGGGAGATTAAGTGGTAAACTAACACCTCATTTGCACTAAATCAGGCCACAACTTCACTTCTTTTATTGAGAAATACTTCTCTGTTCTTTATTTTCTACTGCTATTCCCAGCTATCCCTGCAGGAAGGAATAGGAAGGATTCTTAGCTTTTTGTCAGAGTAGCATTTTTGTAACGGTCATAACAAAAAAGTCGAAGTATGAAAATCAGACCGTTGAGCACCTGGCGGTGGTTACACACTCGAAGCAGGAAGCAATATCCAGGTGAGGAGTTATTCTATCTGCTCCTGTGTCTGGCGCAGCTACTTGGAGCGTTCATCGACCTGGACGTGTTTTAGCGTTGGAGTGGCTAATGGCTAGCTACACACTGACTTGATCAAATTCACAAATATTTGATTTCTGTTTTTACCTTTTGTTTCTTGCCAAACAGGCAATCAGCCATGAGGTTGGAGAGTGTGTCCTTGTGTGTGTTTTGAGCATGGCAAACATTTCCTCAGGCTAATCAGATTTTTTCCAAGCTTGTGTATTTTCTTATCAATGATGAGAAATGATGCTCTCTAAAATCTTTTAACATACAAGCCTTTCTGTGTAAAACAGACTTCTGAACAGCATAAACTGGGACTGAATCTGGATCATTTAACAGAACAGGACTACTTATAACTTAGTGATATCATCAGCATCCCCTTTGAGAAGCGCATCTTCCGTCAGGTTATGTTTATCTGTCTGTTAACGTTAGGCAAAAACCGCTGGGGGGGTGATCTGGAAGGAATTTGGAGACGAGGATTCTTTCGCAATATGGCTGCTTGATGGAGGTCTTTGTTCTTCGAGCACTTTTCTAGATTCCTTTGTCTTTTTCCTCCAGTGACCTTTTTCATTTCTACTGGACTAAATGGGCCTCCTTAGGGAAACCCATTCATTTCAATCCATGCTGAACAAAATTCAAAACACTCTGGCACATATTCACTAGACATCAAGTCATAAATTTCACCCTCAGGCGCTGGTGAAACCTTGGAGTCTGCGGTTTCCATAGCGCCAGGATGGGGAGACCCTGGCAAATGTCTTTGCCGGAGTCCAGGTAGTCAGTCCACCTGGCCGCGCTGCCTCTAAATTCAGTCTGTCAAGTTATATCTGCTTTTTCTGCCAGCATAAAGTTAGTTATTCTTGCACATAGTTGTCTTTAAACATCCTAAGCTTTTTACCATACAGACTGTTTTGTTAGTAGAAATGTGAAACATGCATCACATTCCTCATTCTTGTCTGCAGGCAGACTAATAGTTAGCATGAAAGAGGCTAACGTTTAGCATCTCTGTACTGGTGACCTTCTAGTTAAGAAGCTTCTTCTGCTGTGTCTACTTGCAGAGGAGTAGACGCCAGCTTCCGCTGTTCAGTGGCCTTATGTTTGGCCCTTTTACTGTCTGTAGGCTCCACAGGTATGGCTTGATGTTATGAATTTCCCAAAAGTTTTTAAGTTTGTTGCTATGGTAACTGTTTTTTCTTTTTGTTTTATTTACAAGTTTCTAGTTAAGTAATATTTATCTGTTTTACTGCCATTTAGCTGTCCAACATTACCCACATCATGCAGTCTGAGCTCTGGTAGCACAGGTATTTCTCCTGCTTTGCTTCAGCACCGACCAGTAAACTTTGTACAACTGCTGTAAGGTAATGATTAAACCTTTTTAAAGAGCTGCTTTATTCTAATTTTCCTTTTAGGGCCAGCTAGGGCAAACCTCCATGTTGTAGCAAAGTGATGAAGTACCCCACGGCTCAGCCAGACAAATCCTGAAGGTTTCTCATTGGTTGCAAAATGTTGTGCTCTAATGTGTGATGTGTCTCTAAGCCTGCAGGGTTGGCGTTGTAAAGCGTGGCGGTCTGAAGATGCCACTATCACTCGACATTTCAGAAAAACACAACAGGAAATATAAAATATACAGCACAGCTGCTTTTCTCAGGATTAAACAACAAAATCCAGACCTCACCACTTCTGCCGCTGAACTCAGACCACACTGAAAAAGGCTCAGGCGGACTTTGTACTGAATCCCACTTCTCTTCTTTTTTCCTGCTAATGTCTTTGTATTGATCTTCTTTATTCTGTCTCTTTATTAACCTCTCTACTCGACCCTCCTACAGCGTCTCCTCACCACTTCCTTCATTTAATCAGTCATCCTTAATCATTTTTGCCTTTTTTTCCCACTTTTTCTCCTCTGGTTCACTTACCTTGCTGCTGCTTCATTTCTCTCTCACACACAAGATTTTCTTCCACTGAATCACACCCACACAAGGCCACAGAGAGTATAAAGAGAAGCAGAGGATTCCTGCAGCAGGGCATCTTAAGCAACGGCAAAGATAGAAAGCAAACAGAAAACCCAAAGTTTTTGTTATTAATCGCATCCCATTTCTTTGTTGTTTGCAGCTCCAGATTGATGATCGGCTTCTTCATCACCTGTTTCATCATCCTCATGGCTGTGATGTTCATCTCGGCTGTCTACTATTGTTTTGGGGTGAGGAAATGCAACTGTTATTAATTACATTAATATCATTAAAATGAAGCATAACATAAAGAAAATAAAGTAAAACTAAATGTAAAATAAATAAAAAATAAATGCATTTTTATTTTGGGCACATCTCATTCAAATAAAACCTTCATCACCTCAGATTTACCGGTATGAGAGCCGACCTTCTCTTATTGGTCCTTGGATTCAGGTTATTATTACATATAGATAGAACTTCTTTATCAAATTGAAATTTTATCCTGCAGCTAGATAGCCGTCAGCTGGAATGTCAAAAGATCAACATATTGCTCTGCTGTTTGGTTTGTAACGATACTTAGAATTTAAATGATCAGTAATGTGACTGAATTTCTATTATTATTATTATTGATATTATTATTATTTTAAATAAGTCATCTTACCATCAGTTACAGATATTTGTAGCTCAGTTTTCATTTAAGGTTAATTACAGAAAGCTTTATGGTCACGGCTGCTCTATCATTAATATACTCATGATGTATGACATGAGAATAACTGAGAATTTAAAGTAAAGTAGTACCTCTCAGGTCAATACTAACAAAGTATTTCAGTGCAAAACTTGCAGCAAGTGAGACTTACAGTTATGTAACGGCTATCTGTAATTTCTTCTCCAACACAATCCCACAATATGCAGAATCAAAGGCAATAAAAACAAAGATGTTGGCAGCTGTGTCACTGTCCTGCGTCCTGGCAAAGCTTGACTAACATCTGAAGCGCAAAGCACCTCTAAGTTCTCTAATGATCTAAAATCACCTAAAAGATAAAGTGGTGCTTTAAATTCTATCTTAGCTTCATTAAGATGTATACGACAAAACTTTATTAACACTGAAATTAAACAACAAAATGTTTTAGTTAAAATTCTAGAGGGTCTTTTTTTCTTTTATAAAGAGACATAAATTATGGGCCACTTTAGCAGAATATCAGTTCATGCAGTTAATAAAAAGTCTATATAAAATATCAGGTTAGGCAGAATAACAATCGTTGTGATTGGGTTGGACCTTCACATCTTTCCAGTAATTTAAACCCTGTAGAATTAGTTTGATATAATTTGTGACTTTAAGGCGCGGCAAGGCTTAATAAAACTTGTAAGTTTTGGCACTGGACAAATTAGTAAAAGTTCCAATGAGAAACGATGATTAGTCAACAAGAGAGAGAGAGTAATAAAAAAAATAATAAAAAAAAGAATATAATATGACGGATCATATTTCCGCCCCCACTAGACAAGTAATAATAATAGTAATAATTATTGGTGGCTGATGAAGAGACCACAGTCTTTTGCATGTATCAAAATATGATAATTTAATATTATGAAGTATGCAGCCATTGTTCCAACACCACTTTGAGATTTTTCATACTGAACACAAAGAGAAGCCTGTTGGGTACTTTAGATATAAACCCCCCAACTATCAAATGAAGCAGAGTTGTTTCAGTAAAGCAGCTCCGTGTCATAGAAAACTCTGCTCACCTGAAGGAGTTTGCAGATTCCTGGTTTAAAATGTTTCACACTCAAGCAGAAGAACGATAATAATGACAGTTTCAGTGTTTTCTTCTGTTGTCAGGCTGCAGAAATAGATTGATAAAGTTTACAGCAGAGTTTACACAGTTATTAATTTCCATTTCAGCTGTGTAAACTGTGTTTTATCAACCAGCATAGGGCTGCTGCGTAAATCTTTTAATGATTAATAATTTATCAGCTCATGTTTCCTTTTGCATATTTTTGCTGTCAAAATGATAAGCTCACTAAATCATCTTTCCTCTTACTTTGTGTAAAATGTTTCTCAGTGAATTGTGTTGCAAACCTTAAATCCTTTCCATCACTGCAGCTGATGAGTCATAAGGTGCAGAAAAGATCTGAAAAGGAATAAAAATGAGCTGCCGCATTTTTATATCGATGAATCACGTCTCTGTCTTGAATCCCCCCCCCCTCCTTTTACATCTGTTAAATATATACAGAGAATATTTAATGTTGTCATTTCATTCATCAGCCCAAACCAACCTTCAGATAGTTGATAGTGTGTATCTGATTTTTTTCTTCTTTTGTCAAAAAAGACGAGCTAAATATCAAGTATCAAGTGAATCCATCTCTTCTTCTGTTCTCTCAGCTCTTCCCAGCCCCCCTGCAGACTCTGTCAAAGAGGATAGTCCAGTCCAGACTCAACAGCACTTTGGTTGGTGTCTTCACCATCATCGTCGTCTTTCTCTCTGCTTTCATCAACATTGTAAGTTAATGAAAAGGCTTGAAAAGCTGATATGATGTGGACAACTGACAATTAAATCGATGATGAAAGTACGAAGGATTTGTATATGAATTTAAATACTATTTTCTCCTCTGGTTTCTACTCACTGCTGTTCTGCTCGGTTTAGTTCACCTGCAGCAGTCACGACCTGCGTAGCTGCATCAAGTCAGAGCTCAACATCAGCCTCGACCGTGTGAATGCTTGCCATGCTTTTTTCCTCAACTACAGCCTGGACACAGAACTTCAGCCGTGTGGAGAGGATGGACTCATCTGTAGCTTTCCTGAGGTATCGCTCTGCTAATTCTCTGCATGCACGAGTTTCTGCTTTTTTTTACTTTTCATACAGCAGCTGCAATGCTGGGAAACGCTGTTAAATGCAAGCAAAAAGAGGGAATATGAGCATGAAAAGATGTCAAAATAAAATGACATTATTTTTTTGTGCATTATTTATTAACAAGCGTGCTTTAAAGGTGGAGAGTGTGTACGATTTTCAATATTTTAAAAAAAAAACTAACTAAAAAATAATTGCAATCATAATTATAGTTTTTTAAAAACATGTAGGTTCTATCCATATTTGATGCGTTATTAAATTACAAGTTTAATTAATAACAAAGACCCTTCTTAAATGTTTGCCTACCAGTAAAAAAAAAAGAAGTGCTTTTTGTCATTTGTCATTAATTAAACTTGTAATTTAAAAAAAAACTATCTAATTATGATTGTAGTTATTTTATTAGTTAATTTATTTTGAAAATATTGAAAATCTTACATACTCCACCTTTAAGGATAAATTATTAAGTCAAATTACCAGTTCTCATAGTTTTATATGGAGAAAACAAAGTTTGTATAAAGTGTCTCTACAACAAGCCTCGTTGTTTCTAGAATAACGCTTCATCCTTACTAGTGAAGTAGCACTGAAGCAGTTAGTTATTCCAGGATTTCTTTGTGAATTTTCCTCATTTTACAAGCAGAACGAAGCGAGAGCTAACTGCAGTTTTAAAGCGCAGCGTTTGGTCTCGAACAGTTGTGATAAACTTACCAGCTGAATGGTGGAAAGATGTTTCATAACTTCTGCAGATGTTCCCTTAGCAGATGAAGAAGTCTGACTACCAGAGGTAAAAAGAGACCAACCTTTCTGCATGTCTTCCCCTCAGTACTTCTCATCCTGTGTGCTGCTGAGCCTGCTGGCCTGCTCCGTCTTCCTGCAGGTCAGCAGCATCGGCAAACTCTTCCTCATGCTCTTCATCGAGCTGCTCTACCTGCTCATCATGGAGGTGCCTAAAGTCAGCCTCTTTGACAACCAGGATCTGCTGGTCATGGCTAACGCCATCAACTCTGTGTGAGTTTCTTCATAACTGCTGTGTGTTTTTTATCGCCTGTAAATCTTTGACAGCGTCCAGGTTGTGACTACTGATCACCTCCTCTCTGTTCCTCCCCTAACAGCGAGCACATTAATGGCACAAGGTGAGACTGACAGCAGCTTCGCAGCGGAGGCTCGAAGCACCGACTCTCCATCATCTGCTAAACTAACAGCATCATCATTACTGAGCTTACACAAGCGTAATTATACTGACGTGCTGGCGGCAATGAACCGAGAGCAGCTCAGCCTGTCTGAGCATCTTTACTCCGGCACCGTCTAGAATTTTATTCAACACTTGTACGCACAGGTTGTTGTAACTCAGTATGAAGTATTAAAGCAGTTAATGTGTGTGTGTGTGTGTGTGTGTGTGTGTGTGTGTGTGCTGATCTCCAGCTGCGTGATGGACAGCAAGGTTCCTCTGAAGATCATGACCCCGGTGGTGATCACTGTCTTCGTTCTTGCCCTCTACCTTCACGCTCAGCAGGTGGAGTCAACAGCCAGGCTGGACTTCCTCTGGAAACTGCAGGTCAGTGTGTGTACGTGTGTGTGTGTGTGTGTGGACTGTTGGGATTTGACTGAACCTTTACTGTTTCTTTTTACATATTCATACAAACTGCAAAAGAGGGAAAAAAAAAATGTCGAAACGGAGTTGTTGCGTCTTCGTGGTGCATTTTTCTCATCCTGAAGCCTTACTCGGCGCCCCCACCCCTGCACGGCAGCGAGGTCTGGCAACATTTCCAAACTGGTTGTCAAGCACAGTTCAGAACAGCTGAAGGATGTCTTTACAGACATCTTCAATGTTTTACTCGGGCAGGAAGCCATGCCAGCCCGCTTCAGGAAAAGCCACCATCATCCCCGCCGGGTGATTGACTCGTCTTCTGGGGTTTGCTCCAATCCTACAGGAGTCTTGGGGACTGGGAAAACAGCATTTCAACTTTTTTTTTTTATTTATGTACTCTGATGTATAAAAAAATGACAAACCCTTTCTGATTCCCCGTTAGTCGGTCCTAGACTCTGGAATACTCTTCCCCTCCATGTCCGAGCTGCTCCCACAGTGGAGCTTTAAGTCTGGTCTAAAGGCCCGGTGTTGTGTGCTTCTCTGTGTCTTTTACTTGTTTTATTTTCATTTTTAGTTATTTTATTGGGTATTTATTTATTTATTGTTTTACCTGTTCTTATTATTTTAACAACATTATTATTTCATTTTATTTCTATTTTGTGATATTCAGCTCAGTGCAGCACTTTGGCGACGTTCTGTTTTTAATATGTACATTTTATTTATAAATAAAGTGGATTGGATTGATTTTGTGCCCACCGTTGTTGGGTTTTTCTTATGAACAGCAGAAGCTGTTTGTCATAAAGCGTTTGGGTGGATGTTCAGATCTTTAATCAAGACGCAGTGAAGCAAGATGACGGAAAACAAAAACTTCCAAAATTTTGTCCCCATCCTTTTTAAAATATAGAAAAACCACAGGTGTCGATCAGTCATACGCGTTCATCTTCAAAAAGTTTTGATTATTAAGATTAAATATCAGTCCTCCCTAATTTTACTGTCCATCTTCAACTCCTCACCAGGCCACAGAGGAGAAGGAGGAGATGGAGGAGCTGCAGGCCTACAACCGCCGCTTGCTCCACAACATCCTGCCCAAAGATGTGGCCGCTCACTTCCTGCAGCGCGAGCGTCGGAACGACGAGCTCTATTACCAGTCCTGCGAGTGTGTCGCAGTCATGTTCGCCTCCATTAGCAACTTCTCCGAGTTCTACGTAGAGTTGGAGGCCAACAACGAGGGAGTGGAGTGTCTGCGACTGCTCAATGAAATCATCGCAGACTTTGATGAGGTGAAGATGCCAATCTGTTTGTGAAATGAGGAGCTTTGTGTTGTTGTCAGGGAGACGTTGCAGGTTGTAAAAGTTTAGTTATATGCATTAGGTACGTATTGATGTATGTAGATCCAAAGCTCATTCTAATCAATGATGAAAACAAAAAGCTGGCTTGTCAACATTACATATCAATGTTCAACAAATTTTAATTCATTTAAATACTAGAAAACATGGATTTATATGTTTGTTTTGCTTAAATCTTTACACTTTCTATCATTTTGTTCACTGCTCATTAAAGTCTGTGTAAATTGGAGGTTTGTTAAAATTAGGTCCGGCGGAAACCCAGCAGAGAAATAACGTCTCCTCTGCTGCTGTCATCAGATCATTAGCGAGGATCAGTTCCGCCAGCTGGAGAAGATCAAGACCATCGGCTCCACCTACATGGCGGCCTCTGGTCTCAATGACTCCACCTACGACAAGGTCGGACGCTCACACATTCGAGCTCTGGCCGACTACGCCATGAGGATGATGGACCAGATGAAATACATCAATGAACACTCCTTTAATAACTTTAAGATGAAAATAGGTGAGCAGCAGAAAATGCATAAGGGGTTAACAATGAGGGGGGGGTGTTATTGACTGACTGAAATTCTTGAAGAAAAATGGTTACACTTACAGCAAGCTTGATTCTTAGCATTTTCTTCAAAGTGTAAAAAAAACATAATAATAATAATTTAAACAAGTGACGACTAAATGCTTCATATTCATTTCTGCATCATTTTACCTCAATCTCTTCTCTTAGGTCTGAACATTGGCCCGGTGGTTGCCGGGGTGATCGGGGCCAGGAAACCTCAGTACGACATCTGGGGGAACACGGTAAATGTAGCGAGTCGAATGGACAGCACGGGCGTTCCGGAGAGGATCCAGGTAGCATGAATGTCATCGTCGTCGTTCTGCACATCAGCTCTAAAAGCTTTAAACGTTCTGTTTAAAGCCTGTTTGGAGTTTCCGAATGTTTTGGTGAAAAACTAAGAAGCTGTAAAAGTGCAAAACCCAACAAAGTGAAGTTAAAGGAGCCAAATATATATTTTCTATCACATAAAGTCGCCCTCAAGTGTATTCATACCTTCCCATTAAAGAGAGGAAAAAAACAGCTGCCGGTGAAATAAAATGAAATTAACAAAATAAATAAAAATTTGATAAATCATTACATTATTTTCTAATTCTGGTTCAATAGAAATATTTTTTTTTTAAAAGCAAACAAATAGAATGAAATGACATCCGATTCATCCTGTGATGTTTCCACCCCAGTAAGGTGTTTCTGTTCCTGTGTCAGACTTCTGCACCTTTTAACACATATTTTCTTCCTCTGTTCATATAAAAAAAAAGTTTTAATTTGTCCAGGACCGATTTGTTTGTTTTGTTTTGTTTATTCTTCAACTCAATTAAATGAAAAAACAGTGTATTATATGACTATATTATAATTTAGCCAATTTATAGTTATTGTTGACTGTTGCATATTCAGCCGTTTCCTTAATGAGAGGTATGGATACGTTTGAGGACGACTGTGTATCTCAGTGAAGTGTTTAAAGTACTTATACGATCTGATCTGAACCAATTCTATCAATATATTTGGCCCCAAAATAAACAAAAACCATAAAATCTGAAAGAGTGCATTATTTATCCTGGAAAGAACCGCTTTTCTGCACTTCAGAGTAAAGTTTGTTGTTTTTTTTCCCCAGCATGATCAGATCACACCAGTGTGCTCATTGATCCCTGAAAGTTAAACATACTTACATTTTTCAGGTGATTAAACATAAAGTATCAGATTTTACATTTTGAATTTCCTTGTTAGAAATATAAAAATGTTTAACAAACATTTTTGGTTCAATCATTTCTTATTTTACTTAAACTTCTGTGCCGACATCAACAGCAAAGGAAAAAAAATGCTTCATCTTCCCACTGCTGACATGCAGCAAGTTCAGCATCAACTTAACCTGAAGTGAAGCAGAGATGCAGATGGGAGGAGGCTGGATACTTTCCCCTGTAAACATGCCCACTCAATGTCACATTTTCAGAAAGAACCCAAAGCAAAATGTCAGGCTTGTGGGTTTTTTTTTTATGCTGTCAGTGACTTCAGACACCTAAATGTTTGCTGTCAAGCACAGACGTTTGGTTTCATCAAGGCACTACTCACTACAAGTTCTTCCTAAGCTCATGTAAAATGGTGAACATGCAGCGAAACAAACCTTCCTGCTCACATGTCCGTCTCTTCCTGCAGGTGACCACAGACCTTTACCAGGTGCTGAGTTCCTATAACTACACGATGGAGTACAGAGGCGTGGTCACAGTCAAGGGCAAAGGCGAGATGATGACCTACTTCCTCACTGGCGGACCATCCAGCAGTTAACCTTTACTAAGTGATGAACAGACACGTGGGAGGGTTAAGCGCCGTTTGATCTAAACAAGCTGGCTTATGATGAACTGAGATGGAAGTTTCTCCGCGGTGAGAAGAAACTTCATTCTTAAAGCTGATGCCACCGCAGGTTAAAGGATTCATCCGCCTGTGGAGAAGTCCCTTCACGACACGAGGGCGTGCCTGCTTGAATCTGCCTTTTAGACCAAAGATGTCCAATCAGAACATAGACGGGTTTGGCCAGCTAGGTCCTGGAGGAAAAAGAAACTCGATGAGCCTCGATCTGCCGGCTTTTCTCAAGGGTTCCCAGACAAACCTGCCGGTAGACATAAGCTCCGACACCTCCTGTCTCTCTCTCTCTCTCTCTCTCTGCCTTTCTCCTGCTGACTTACATACACCATGTACATGTGAAACCCAGAAAGTTTTATGTGTATGTATCTGATTTTTGTGTACCGTTTGTACAAAAAAAAAACAAACAACAAACATTTGTCCATGTTGTGGTACAGGCGCAAATTTCTGAAATGTGGACACCAAGCCAGCACTGCAGCACTCTCCGTCCATGTATCAATATTTAATTAAGTCATTGATTAACAGACGAATAGAGTCACAGCAAGTTATGTCTCATCACACGAGATTTGTCTCATGAATGAGGGGGGCCTTCCTTATTGCATGGAGTTTTTTTTCTTCTTTCTTTTAGAGAGAGAACACTGCACAGTGTTGACAGAAAGCTTCCCATCAGACGTGCTGAATCACAACCTCACACAGTAGTATTGACAGCATATATTCACACTCGCCACACACACAGGATGTCAGTGAAGAGCTTTTTCTAGTCTTAAAAGAATTTTGTATTTTGACTTCAGAACGTCAACCCTATAAGATATTTTAAGATTCTATATTTTGTACATTCATATATCAGAGAGTTATCTATAAACTCTGGTGTGGACGTACTGTACAAGTCCTCTCTGTTGTTGCCTGATCTGAGCATCACACAACCTCCGATTGTTTTTAGTGTCAGCAAATCAACACTCCAGAGTTCCTGGTTTTTTTTCCTTTCTTCTTTCCATAATGCTCTTTTTTTCCACTGAAAGGGGCATATATATATATTTTTATTTTTCTCTGCAGGAAGTCACCTGTTGGCTGATTAGATGCCACTGATGATCTACCTTTTTTTTTGTGAGTTTCAATCTCATGGCAAAGAGGAAAAGTCATCCCGAGCAGAGCTGCAATTTCAGCAACAGACTAGAGGACTGAAATGCATCAGACTTGGTGCTCAAAAGCCATTTTGCACTCCAGTGCTTTCAGCCGTCCACCACTTCGTGCACTGCTTCCACGGCCCCCTCCTCTTCTTTGCTAAATCAGATGGTACGACCCAATGAATGTCCAACTATCTCCAATGAGGCCTTTGATACGGACTCTGTGGTGACAGCAGTGATGATGCTCATCCTGTGGACAAAGACGGATGAGCACATGGAAAATGTGCACTTTGCTCTCAAGTTCTTTTCTTTTCAACAAGGTCTATTTGTTTCAGTATTACAAACATTACTTGGCATGTTAACTGACTTGGCCTGGCAAACACTTGAGTGATACTACCAAACACTACATCTGGTTATGAGTCGCTTGACTGAGTCACAGGGTACATTTCTGAAAAAAATTGTCTGGACACTGTCAGGATTTCACCTGGAACGACAAATCTCTCAGCTGGAGCTTTAAACAAGAACAGCATCGTTTAAAAATGACTCAAAATCTCATGGAAAGACCAAAATGAGCCCGATCAGTCCCCCAACGGCAGGGTCCTACTTGAAATAAACCAAAGCAAGCCTAGTTTAATTCAGTTTCTTTTTTTAATAGAGGGATTTTAAACGTTATAATAAAGGTAATTGAACACTGAAAGATGATTAAAGCTGACAGAGAAACACTACAGCTGCAATTAACCCAAACCACAACCCTGCTGCTGCTCAGTGATTTTCTTTTAGACGACACACTGTTTAAACATGTGAAGTGATCCTGTTATGGAGCCTGTAACAGGAATAAATATGTGTAAGTTAATAAATATAATTAGTATAATTCTTTATAATTAGGAAAAAACTGCCTTTTAAATTAAATGTTAATTAGGCCGCACACCTAATGATAATCGCAATTATACTGGCCTATTATGCTTATTTACTGGTTCATAATTTTACTTCGAGTGTTTCATCAGATCGTTTAACATCTGCAGACACATACTCTGGTCTTTTAAAGCCACTGTCCTGCAGGTCGAAGGTGTTCCCTTCGTTCCAACACACCTGATTCAAATGAAGCAGATCTTATAGCTAAAGTTCTACACAATGCAGAGAAAACATCTAGAACCTCCAGCTCGTCGAGCTCCTTCTGCTTCATATCTTCCTGGTTTTGCTGCAGCGCCTCTTGTCACCATCTGGATCCAGTTTTGCAGGATCTGCTCTGATTTGTTAGCAATTGTAAGCCAAATCTTTAGTATTTATTAGGAGATGTGCCAAACAGCACTTGGCATACATTACGTTTCACATAATAAAGTCAAAGTGTATCAGATAGTTCCTGAGATTAGTAATTCTAGTATGCAGGCATTAGTTGTTTGCAAAAAATATATATTTAGCTCTTTTCATGAGATTTTGGCAATTGTACAAAATCTTTCCTTTAAATGTTGCCTTTTAGTTCAAGAGCAACGTCTAAATGATTATTTCAAGTCTGAGAGAAAAGTCGAGTCTGCTGCTGTACCCTGGTGGTCTCAGTCTCATCGAACCGCGCCGCTGCAAGCATTCATTTCACACCCTACAAAAACTCTGTCAACCCATTCCACTCATTGATTGTTGTGCCATGATTCCACCCCTGTGAGCTCCTTATCTATTGTTTATTGTGCATGAAAGCGCCATAAAAGAATGCAAGGAGGCACAGATCAGAGATGAGCTGGAGTGGAGTAGGATTTTGTTTTTGTTTTGTTTTTATTGTAATAAATTAGAGGGAGCTCATCTGAGATCCTCACAATGACTCTGACGTGAAGAGAATCAGTATCTGTGACAGAAACAGCTCCAGAGAGACAAATGGGGGTTGCTTTTGTTGTCATGCTAAACACTATGCTCTTTTTTTTTTTTTTTTTTTTTTTTTTTTTTTAAATAAAAAAAAAACAAAAAACACTGAGATGTTTCACAGGTATATGATTCCTTTCATGTTCAGTTTGTTCCACTTGTGCTGCCAGCTCGCTGATGGATTCGGATTAATGGCTGATTAACTTGTGCGAGGTGTCTCAGTATGCTGAAGCTTCAGGCAAAGCCAGACTTGATAACAATTATCCGATCGGGTGGGATGCTCAAACATTTTTGGGATAAATCTCAAGTCTCCACATGCTTTTGGAAGCAACATATCCCTGCTTACAAGCTTTTCTGTGCAGAATTACCATCCTCTGAGCATGAGCCGTCACTGCTTTTGTATCCTACCAACAGGGGGCAGGAGCACACCACCACTTGCTTCATTATCAGGGCCTTTTGCCCCCCCCTTTATAATTAAAGAATGGGAAGTAAGATATTTAAGTGCAGATTAGCAGACCGGCTGTTTGTTAATCTACCAGTGTTAATGTCCATGCTTTCATACAATTTGAATGACTGGTTATTAAATGAGAATAAATCAGGGCTTTTGTGGGGGTTATTCAGATTTAGATCTTTACTTTTAAGCTCAGCATCTCTACAAAACCTCCCCTGGAAGAAAGCAGAGTGCCGAAGCGTTAACTTGCTTTTCTAAGGAGGATAATAAACACGCCAAAGTGACACAAAAATCCACCGATGTAACTATTGACCTTTTCAGACAGTCAAGAAAATCAGCTTCAAATTATGTGAGCTGAGCCACAAAGACATGATGGCTGCTGACATTTGCTTGAGAGTGAAATTCGAGCCAGTCGACTTGACCGGAAACGCCACTGGTGCCCCCTTTGAGAAATTGTGAAGAGTTCCTGCTTACAGAAAAAAAAAAAACAAAAACAGCACCTGCTACTGTAAATTAAAGTCTAGACACCTTTAACTTCAGGATTTGATAAAAATAGTCTTTGACACATAAAGAAACTCAAAACTTTCTGGCTTGTTTAGATAATTTAAGAAACACAGAATTGCGTTCTCTATAATTACCAGAAACCAAACATTACTACAGTCATATAGATAAAAACTGGCCGTTTTGACCCCAAGACCTTAGAACATACCATAATGCTTTAATATAAAACTAACTTTACACTCTACATTAGTTTTACTGTAACTTCTATGAGGGAGCATGCCAAAAAAACAACTGAACCACTTCAATCCAGATCCAAACCAGGAGAAGCCAAACTGCAAGAAGCAACATTTGGTCATTTAGGTGCGGTGCTGTTGTTGGAAGGCAAAGACCAGTCCGACTGTGGTGATGAGTCACATGAGAATGACGTGTCGGAGCAATCCCCATGGAAGACCTGTAGTGCTGACGCCAGATAGATGGGGAGTATTGCTGCGTGGCTAAACTCATTCTCACATACACCTTCTTCCAGCAGGAGACATGGCAATTCTGGCCCCAAAATAAAAAAAAAAAAAGCAAACAAAATACAGGCATGATGTCATTCTCAACCTCTCTAATTCTTTTGCCATGAATTACTGAGATGGTGCAGGGAGCCAAGAGACAGTGTTGCAATTTCCTGAACAAATGTCCCACTGTCCAATGATGATAAATGCAGCATCTCATGGTAATAATTATGTTAAGTATGAGCACTGTGTCAACAATCACAGGTCAGGCAGAAGGTCAAACACTGTCATTTTTGTTGTTGTAAATCGTAGACGGAAATGTCTGAACGGAGGCTTGATCGGAGAAGCAAGACTCCCACACAGCCGACTTTGCCCTTAACAAATCAGTCGTGCATCATTACGGCTGGTAACACAAACCTGTTTATTTACAGTCATTTCACATTGGCATATGCTTGTGTAGGTGAAGGGAAGATATGATTGCTGCCTGATTTGACAGGAGTAAATTCAGGCACAGCGCACGTCTGCATGAAACCCGAGCAATTATGCAGTATACAACTCATAAAATATGTATAAATCTGCCCTGACCGCATGTCAAAGTACATTCAGTCAGTAAATAAATAACAAAAGGAAAAAAAAAAAAAAAACAGTCTACAGAAATGAAAAACGATATGTTGCGTCCAGATGCTTCAGGGTACAATAAAACAAATTAGTCACTCACACACGCACACACACACACACACACACACACACACACACACACACAAAGCAGCATTGCATAGTTTTAAACCAAGTCCTAAACCAGAGCTTTCCAACAGGTCAGGGAATCGACTGCGAGCAGGACGATGATGAAAGAGACTTGAAGATGTCCAGTCCCCCTGTTACAGTCAACATGGTCTTTGCTCTATAGTTTAACACACTTTCAAGGTCTGCAGTCCAGGTTTTGCTGTTTCATTTAGTCACCAACAGTCTGTTTATTCAGTTTCTTGTAAAAGTGATGTGATTTTCATCCTACAACTCTGTAAGGGTGGCCATAAAGTGATCAGCCAAGCAGGAGTGCACGATCCATGGCAGCTAAGACGGCGACTGCTAGCCAATAAACACGGAAGTAAACAACAATGTGTTTAAAATACTGAAGGAGTTTTATGAGGAAGGAAATGAACCCAAAGTTGAGGCGGAGGATACAGACAATGCTCTCATTGCATTCATAAATTCTATTTGCTACCAAACTCCACAACACGGTGTGAAAGTACAGATAATATGCCTGTAAAATAAATCCCACCCTCAATCATTTAATAAGTATTTATACATATATAGATAAGTTAATATAGTTAATTAGTTCATTAAGACTTTATTCCAGTGAAGATAAATTTCCTTAATGCCCCATTTATTTTATTATTCCACACTGATTTCCCCAGCTCCATTTATTTCCATTTATTATGATGAAATAAAGAGGACAGCTTGTGGCAGTCATGAAATTGATCCAAATTAGAATAAAAGTAATAACAGGTGTTGATGCCTTTAAATCAGTCTGATAACCACAATCCTGTCATCCTTCATTGTGAAAATTAAAAGAACAGGAAAATTAATTTGGCATGAAAAAAGCAAAGTCATGTAAAGCTAATAAAGTTAACTTTTTTTTTTTTTTTTAATTAGCTCATTTTGTTGTATAAAACTTACATCTATTGAACTTTACCCTCTTACCTATGAACGTGTTCTTGCTTCATTTACTCCTGGATGCATTTTATTCATTTTAAATATCAGGTTAAATGGTCTCATATACCTGAAGACCTTGACGTCTTCCCGTCATTTTCTGTGTTATGGAAACATCAGCATCGGAGAACTGTGACCACCATCTAGTTTGTCATTTAATCATTTCTACTTACACGTTGACTCATCGTGGGCTTCATGTGTTTACAGTCCTTTCACAAAGAGAAAAATAAACTGCAATGGTAAAATGATCATCTTTGGAACTGGAAAGCAAGTGTTGCATTTGCACAATAACTCTGAGTAAAGTCATGAAACTATTTTAAAATGTGTGTGTCCCAGGTCTTTTTTTTTTTTTTTTAAATTGTGCAGGCGCATTTGGTGTGTGGGTTTGCAGAACTGGACATCCTGCTCGCTGGACTGCAACCTTAAATTATGGCTGCACTGAAAAGAAACTATAAAACATTATAACAACAGTGGGGAAAAAGGCAGCTTCCAAAATCAATCCAAAAGGTTCATAAATGATTCAGGCAGCAGCAGTTTGATCCGTATCCAAACTTAAGATCAGTCCATCGATGCTGGGCTGACTGTGGTGTCTTTTTTTATTTTCTTTCCTGAACTGGGATGCTTGTGTCCACTTAGTTCTTTAAATCAGTCCGTATTTCCAGGACATGTCCAGGGTACCTAACTAAATGTCCATTTGTTCTTCGTGTTTAGCACTTTTGTCAGACATTGTAGTCTGGCGCTTTGCCCAGCGGTTGCCTCAGTCTGATTTGCAGGGTCATGAAGGCCCCCACGGCCACATGGAAGAGGATTTGCCACATATTCCTTAGTTCATACAGATACATGTTGGACAAACAGATGAGTGCAAATGCCAGGAAGGACTTACTGTTCCTCCAGACAGAGAAGTAGGAAAACAGGTAGCACTGAAAGAAGAATAGCAAAGAAGTATTGAAATCCTGCACACACACACACCACCATCTATATCCACTGGTACTACAGCTTAAAAAAAAAACCATCAGATGACCATTTTTCACATCTATTTAGCCAATTTGTTTGTTTTCATTTAGCGTCAGAAGCTGCAGAAAAGGAGCTGATGAAAACATTGTCTAAAGAAGATTCTGACCTGAAAGGCACCGAGCTTTGGCAAATGTTTGATTAACTGACAAGGCTGCTGAGCTGTAAAGTGCAGAGCTGTTAGTCAGCCAGGAACGGGCTGCCCTTACCGCAGACTATCACTTACCTGATACAGACAGGCCGCTGTGCCGAGGAAGAAGGCAATCACATAATTAAAGTCTTCATCATCATTCTGAAGAAGAAAGGGTGCAGAGAGAAGGCTTAGCTTTTTTTTTTTTTTTAGCACACGTTGTTGACAAGTCATCATGAAACCGATACAAGAACATTCTCAAGGTCTTATTCATATTTTTTATCCTCTTTTTCAATTAAATCCATTTTAAACTATTTGCAAGTTTCCTCGATGAAGGTCAATGAGATGCGGAATATGAGCATTTAGAAAATTTAGTTATCTTAAGTATCTTATTTGGAGGTCAAACCAAAACAAGCACACGTATAATGTCAGTGATAATTTAATAACATTGATACAGGATGTCATTACCGAGCAAGGACTTTGGCTAGAAACATTATTTATTTGCAGATATATGTATTTTAAGTGTAATTAGATGTACTTTTCATTAAGCGTCCACTCGTTTGATCTTAGCACCGTAGGTGCATTAAAAAGGTAATTAAAAATTGTAGCGTGCTGGAGAGGAAACAATCATTGGGTCACTGAAGAAACGTGGATGTGTAAAAGCACAAGTGAGCAGAATGAACCAGTTTCTGAGTTAAAAACTGGTCTTATTTGCCTTCCGACTATGTTGTTTCCTCCATTTGTTTTGACAGCAGAGTCTGTTTGAACGGCATCTCCAATAAATCCTCACCTGTAATATACTCTCTATAGCATGGACCCCGCGCAGCAGGTTCAACCCTCCACAGAGGATGCTGAGGACACAGGATACAATGCCTGGGAGAGTCACTGGTTCCAGCATCTGCATGGGAGCTGGGAAAACACAGAATCATGGGTTGTTAATGCTTCATTGTATTAAGACACTTTATGAAGTGGAATTTTTACATAACCACACACACACACACACAGATTTTGATCTTTAGGTATAAGCTCCCTTAAAAAGCATTTATAAGCCATGCACACACTTTTAGAGCATCTAAATTCCAAGATGTCCTGGCACAGGAAAGAAGAGATGTTTCATCTTTTATCAGATTAGATAACTTCACCCCTCAGAACAAAATAATTTATGTTCTCGCAAAACAGAGACTGACAAAGTCCACGGAGCGTAAACCAAGCATGGAGAGGTGCTCTGCAGAATGTCCTGACCTGAGGTGGAGCCAGCTGAGATGTGACAGAACACTGAAAAGAGTTGTTCATAGAACATCGAAAGTTAGGGGGCTTCAAGAAAGACTAAACAACTGAGCAAAGGAAGATCTGATCGTCAAGCACATGGTGTTTTATTTTCCTCTTTGTTAGCTACATGAATGTGTTGTTTCAAAGTATGCAACTGTCATTTTTTATGATACATATTATCTTAATCAATTCTGGAAAACGTAACCAAACACGTCGCTGCTGATAAGGCAATGACAATAAACAGATTGGGATTTGATAGGATACTATAAGAAAGACAATATATTGCAGTTTTTCTTTACTAGTAGTAAACACTGAACACTGTTGCATGCTTGACATCAACTTACTGAAAAAGAACAGAGGATCTACATTTCACTGCAGAATAAATAGAAACAATGGAAAAAAATGAAAATCTGCCTCATCAGTAAAGATCACTTGTTTTGAAAGGTGTTTTTGAATATCATTATAATGTTGTCACACAAAATATTGCAATATTTCAATATATCAATAATGTAGTATAAAAAAAAGAGTGATTATGTTAAAGCCATAATTGTCAGCGAGGGGGCTACTAATGTAGAATACCACTGTAACATGATGGAGGGAGCTAAGGAGGGGGTTCTCATTACATATCAGGGTAAAATGTGTATAATAAAACTTCAGAAATCATGACTCACCCACTATTATTACCAGTTTCTTTAGAGACAGATTCTCTAGTTGCTGAATGGTTACAGATAGGGATGCACCGATACTGATATCAGTATTGATATCGGCTCAATAACAAGCGTGTGTACTCGTACTTGGTGTTAATAAAAGTGTACCGATACCTGATACCACACTAGTCAAGCTAACGCAGATGTGTTTGATGACGTGCTTCGGACATGTTTTAAAAGAAATAAATGCCTTGAATGTTAAAATGTGACATTTTTGTTGCACTAAAAGCTAGATCTTTGTTTCAAAACCACACATTTATAGTTGTATTTAGATAAAATGTACCAAAGAAAAATAAAACTTGTTGAAACTGTTAGATCTGTAATGTTATTATATTTGTATTGGTGAGGTAACTTCAGAAAGGATGGGTCATTTATTACAACCTCATGAAATCTTACACAGTAATAACAGCAATAATAACCATCGTCACAATAATGTTCACATAAACGGATTTGGTATCAGCAGATATTCATATTTCAGATATCGGTATCGGATTGAAACTCCCAAAAAGACGATCGGTGCATCCCTAGTTACAGATGGAAAACATTTACTTTTATTTATCTGTTAAATGTCCTGCAAGAAAAATCCATCAATAAGCAAAAGGTTACAACAGAAAAGTGTTTCTAGTCCTATCAGACGGTCAGTTGTTTTCATCAACACCAGAATAATTCTTAAGAATCTGCTAATGTGGAAAAGTCAGTCTTCACTTATGCATCAATCAGGATATTTATTCATGGATATGTAATTGTGTGGATATATATATATATATATATATATATATATATATATATATATATATATATATATATATATATATATATATATAGTAGAAGTATCCATGAGCCAAACAGGTAAATAAAAACAACATACATGTCCATGAAACTTGCACTCTGCCCTTTTGAAACATGTCTGGAAAATGTGCAAACAGCTTCTGTGTTTAGTCGCAGCTCCAGTTCTACCTACCAATGTCCTTGTATCTTGAGGTTGTGTGTACTGAGAATCCATTGATAGCTTGCAGGTCCTCAGGGGAAAGCTGATAGGGCGGACGCAGCTTGATCTCTGTCTGCATGTCAGCCAGGTTGATCTTGGTGGACAGAGAACGAGGAGTGTTGTAACGCTGTTTAGCCTTCTGGATGAAGGTGTCTGGGGAGGGACAGTCAGCACAGCAACTTGACTCAGAGTGAAATTCTTCTTGGATACTTGGCTATCATCATTGAAAAGGTACAATACAAGTCAAGAGTTTGGACATGTTTTCAATAGCAAAGTGTCCAAACTTTTGACTGGTACTGTAGCATATTTAAAAGCTTATTTCTTTGTTTGCAAATCGTTGTAGCTGCACAAACGGCAGCAGGAGCAGCATGTGTTTAGTAAATATCATCTTCTTGGTTTGCCACTTGGAAGAGACTGAGTCGCTCTGTATTGCACATATAGAGCTCTCCAGTCTGGCGTGCCAGGCTAGCAAAACTAATCTAGTTGAATCCAATATTACAAATAAAACAGCTGGAAATAGCCATGCCAATCCCACTTTAAACAACTAGTGTAATTGCTCATCATTATACACTTGAACAAACTGTTAGACTCCACAGGACTTACCAAATTCTATGAATGAATACGGCCGAATGGCGCTGCTGATGCGTTTGGTGTCATAGGTGACAATGAACTCTTTCTGCAGCTCATCCAGGAAACAGAAGGCCAGCACGTTGGGGTAATTCTCTGTGCACACCATCAGGTATCCAACACCCAGTGAGCTTGTGAAACTAAAAACCACACACATGCACACAAAAACTGCTTTCAATTCACTGCACAGCTTTGTTCTCTGGTAAGAAACCTAAAATCTCAGTCAGGCAGAGCTATAAATGCTAATAAAACAATTCTGATTCTGCTGGTTGCTGCTCTGATGACAAAGCAAACACCTTTTCAGCACAGCTGTGCTTTTAAACAAAAAGGAACTACACCTATGCACTATTTATAGAAATATTTTAATTATTCAGCAGAACGCTTAAAATGTCCCAAAGTTTCCAGATAAATAGAATTTCACATCATCTCCACAGCTTAGAGCAGTTATGGGGGGAGACTTATCACAATAAAATGTAAGAGGATGTGGAACACACAGCAATGAACAGTAGAGGCAGATCTGATCATTATTTTCAATACTAAAGAATCAAGATGTATCTGATAAAAGAATTTCACTGTGAAGCTGCAGTCTCAGAAAGAAGGTCCTCAGTTCAGCTACATCTTGTGTTAAACTGTCTAGATTTAAGAAATAATGGCTTACGGTGTTGTCTGAACATTATGAAATAGTCTTCTCACTGTAGTAATTCTTGTGGCCTCAGACTGTAAAGGACAGAAATGACTCCTATTCAGTCTGCAGCTTGCAAGCGTATCACTGGACCAACAGAGACCAACGAGACAACCGACCACCCTGACTTATGCTCTCTACTAGGGTGAATTTATGCATGTGACATGGGTATAAGGCAAGGGTTTACAGAAAGAACCCATGTATACAAAAGCAGAAAACGCACACTCCAGTTCGAAGCAGAAACATCCTGGACAACCCGACCCAACACACCACTGTGCAGCCTAACCTTTATGCAGTTTGCTAAATAGGACATTACAAGTGGATATTTCATAACAAACACTCCACTACAGTCTATTTTCAACATTTCCACCACAAACAATTTTATTAGTTTTTGCTGAATTATTTCCAAAACAATTGTTTATGTTAACTGCAAACAAAAACTATGTCAGTATATTTAATTCATCACATGTATGATCACTTATGTGAGGTCTAATACTGAGCCCTGGAGAACAACACAACCTATCGGGATGTAAGATGATTTATTGTCTGAATTGTACACACTATCACTTCCAGTCCACTACTATATCTATTATATCTTATTTGATTATAAAAAGGCTGTGAGCAATTGTATCAAATATCTATTCTAAAACCAATAAACACTTCTGTGGCCTCGCTATGGTCTGGTTCTGATGTACGGTAATGTCTCGTGGAAATTAAGTGTCAAAAATCCAAATCATTTGTTCTAATAAAACAATTTGTTTTAAAAAAGATGTGTAGCTCCTTTAAAAGAATACATTTCCTCATGGTATTAGAAACCGTTATAACATCAACACTAGTCTGTAATTACAGAAGCTGTATCCATCCCAGCTTTTTGTAATGTGGATTTTCAATTTGTGTTCGAAAATAGTTCAATGGAAAACCAGACACTTTAAACACCACAGAAATCTTTTTATGTGTGCAAAAAAAAAAAAGTTTATACAGAGGGAAATGAAATGTAAATTCAGGCAAAATGGAAACTGGTTCAGCAAAACTTCAGCAAACACAAATGGCATGCTTTACAAAAGCAAAGCTGTTAGCAGTACTCTTAATTAAAATGAGCTTTTCAAAAGCCTCCGCTTCTGATGCACACCATGATCCCTGTCACCTGGAGGTTGATTTATTCAGTTTGTTTTCCTTCATTTTTGACAAGCACTCTTTCGAGTCATCTAAATGCATCGTCAGTCCCATTTTATGCAGTTCCAGCTGAAAAACTGGTACCACCCATGACTTCTCTCAATAAACCAGCCCTCAGTGGAACAGTGGTAGCTAAGAACACACGTATAACATTTATGCAATTTAAAATAATCAAGGTATGTCTATCAGATTTATATAGTTTACATATAAAACAGCTGACGCTGCTTAAAAAATATCCATAGTAAGTTTGATTTTAAGGCTACTGAGATTATGATGGTGATTTATTGTCACACAAATAGATAGAAATTCTTTCTACTTTAATAAAGGAAAATGTAACATGACAGCCACTAAACAAGCAAGAATATCACAGATGAACTTGAGCTTTTAAATACTCTATGAATCATTCTGACCTTCACTGTCTTCACATTTTTAAAGTCATTAAAAATTGAATTAAACAAAGCTGTTGAAAAATATAGCCATTTTACTGAATGCTGATGCTGAAGTTCTTTTAAGGTCACAATCTGTGTTTAAATAGAATTAATCAGCTCTTAAAAATAGTACCTGAGTGTGTTTCAAAGACTTTTTAAAAAGTACTGGATGGGATTTAAGAAATAGCTTGACAGCTCAAATAAAACTCTGGGTGGAAATTCACTCAGATTAGAGCACTTCCTCTTTGAACAATGTCAGTAAAACGGTTTCCACTTAAAACTAACCAGTATCCACATTTATAACAGACACCTAACTTGATGACTTAGTAACAGTCTGTGTAATTATTACCGTAGTCCCTTTAATAATAAGTATAGAGTAAGACCTACTTGACATTATATGGTCCAGACTTGAGCGTGCATCGGTCAGGGAACTGACTGAGTTTCTTGGAGAGACCCTTCAGGTGCCTCTTTGTTTCTTGTAGTTCTTTGTCCTGCTCATAGTCAGTGGATGCTGAAAGAGGCAGGCCGTCCCCGACACGAACAACAGATGCAAACAACACCATCGACATCTTAGAGCCCTGGCTTTCTCTCTGAAGGCCTGCAAACACATAGAAATGAATAATAATGAAATGTGTAAGTGCTGTTGTTGATGCTATGGCTATGCTATGAAGGGGAAAAGACTCAGTATAGTGTGGAGAAAAGAATCTGGTTTTGAATGAGAGTGAAGGTAATTGTTATAATAATAATAATAATAATTGTAATAAAATGTAATAAAATTGTAATAAAATGTTATAATATAACCCATACCAGTTCAAACTATGATTTAACCAACTAGCATTCAACCTACAGAGTTTCTGAGAGATATGCATCGTTAGGCTGTTGGAAGACTGCATGCACAACTTCTGCTTTTGACTGAATATCCTAAATGCTTTGTTATGCATTGGCTGAAAGCAACACAGACAGATGCCAAAAGGCAATTAATTATTAGACTTTCACAAATCTCCTGAATTGTGCAGATGAAGTGACCTCCGTCTGTTTAAAAAATTCCACTGAATAATCAGTAATGCTAGAATTTAGAAACAAAACTAAGAACAACTAAGTACAACTTCCCCCACATGAAATTAAAACAATATAGTATAGATTCCTAATAATAATGTGACATTATGCAATTTTTATTTACTTTTATAATCATCTTAGATATAAAAGAGGGTAATTGGAAGTTAATCTATTTTTTCTTTTTTTAAAAATTTATTTATAACCTATAATTTTTGAGGTACCTTATAGCCCTACTTTATTGCAATGGCAAATTCCTGCATGCTGAAGCACTGTTCTTTAACAGCTAGCTTTTATGTCACGGCATTCACCGGTTTATCAGTGACTAAAAGGTGTCTCAAGCTTCATTGGTGGTTTAGAGATGGACTGCAATAGTAGGTCTTAATGTAAACTAAGCATGTAGTGAGAAGTCTTTTGTTTTTCCAAATATTCATTTATTTTTAAACGAATGCCTGCAATACCCTCCAAAAAAGCTTAGAGAGAGTTATGAAAACAAAAAAGTCTAAAGTTTATCCATTTGAACATTAAGAATATAGTACAATCCAAATTCTAATAAAGTTGGGACTTTGTGTAAAATGTCAATGAAAACAATACAAAATCTGCAATCCTGAATTGAATACACAAAGAAAAACAAGATAGTAAGTGTTTAGTGGCTTTCCCTCCTCAGTATCTAATATATTCTTCACAGTGTGGGTAAACAGGAATAACAATTAAAGAGGAGCAATTAGAAACTCATTAAATTATAACTCTAATGGTGTCTCCTCTGCTAAAGTAGACTACAAATTGGATAATTGTTGGTTTACTGTTATAAATCCCCCTGTGTCTTGTCATTATCCGTCTCCATTATTAATCTATTAGAGCTTCCTCTGATGGATAAATTAAAAGTTTATGCCAGAACCATGGATAGCTCCTTATCATGAATGAAGAAACGCTGAGAGGAGGTGATATGGTACAAACATGCACGGAATGAAGCTAATCAAACTTCAGAGCTAACTCCAGCTTCCAACATGATTTCTTAGTTGTAAAAGTAAAAACAGAGTGATTAACATCTACTTAGTTCAGTTAGCTTAGTGTAAACTTCACAGCCATGAACATGTTTATTTACATATGAAAATAAAGTAAAATAGCCAAACAAGTTGGTACAGTGGCAAGTTGTACACCCTAAAATTGTGGTGTAAAAATGTGGAGTTGGGGGAAAAAAGAACAGAAAAGAAAAACAATGTTTACTCGGTAGGAAAACCAAAAACCAGTAAACAAAATAACAGGTTTTGACAGCTAACATCTGTTAGCGGCTAACATTACCTCGCTCACCAGCTAATTGCTATCACTATGCAATCACACTCCTTCAAGCACGAAATTTCAAAAAGTCTAATAAAAGTCAAATGTCAATCTAACTAAAATAGTTATTTAATAAAGAAATACCTTGTAAAATAGTGTATCATCATGCAGACATATATGAAGAACAATTTTGAGGGAGCCGCAGTAGCTAGCACGTATACGTGGCTCCTTCGCTGTGCATTATGGGTAAAGACGTCGCGCTGGAACGTCACGTTTTAAAGATTTTTTTATTTAAAATTCATTAAAATAACAAAAGATACTGAAAGATTTTTCTATGATCGAGAAAAAAAAACTAAGGATAAGATAAAAAAAAATATTAACGAGACTTAGGCATGTAAGTTGAAAGGACAAGAGGGAAGAAAGTAATGATATTATTATTAGGGTCCTCGCCATACGAAGTATGGCAGGGCCCTATTGCTGTTGAAATGTTTATTATTATTATTATTATTATTATTATTATTATTATTATTATTATTATGATGATGATGATGATGATGATGATGATGATGATGATTATTGTTGTTATTAGTGTGTTTATTTCAGGTACATTCATATTAAAATACGGGGATAACAACTACCTTTTTCTTTTATAATTTTATCATTTATACGCTCATCCCTGCTTCCCTGCTTTAAAAAGTAAGAATCTGGCTGTTGCATAATGCACATAGTTAGAGATATTTCGAAGTTGCAGGGCAGACTCTTATTAAATTTTGGAAAAGCAAAAATCTTTCAACCATGAATTCCTTCATAGAGCACATGGCATTGGCATAGGATGTGCTATAGTGAAACATAATCTTTCCATACTCCAGCAAGAGCAGCCAATACAGCTGAGAGCCATGATTTATTTTGCATGCATTCTGCCACAGGGCTTATTCCAGTTTGGACATGCAGTTTGTCCTTTGCAGTTTGTGATGCTTCCAGGAAACAACCCAGGCACACATCCATATCATTTCAAATGAAGGACTGTTTCCAGAACAAATCTGGAATCTTTATGAATAAAGAGTTTTATTTATATATACCTTTGAATATAACTTTGTGATAAGCGTTCTTCCTATCCCCGGTGCATCAGCACTAAGCTCTCTTGTTACAGTTTATTTCTCTAGTCCTTTTGCAGTCATTCACAGGTTTTTATTTGCCTTCCAATGCAGTAGATAAAACAGGTTTTGCAGAAAGCAGCAGAAGCTTGTTTTGATTATTTTTTTCCATATTCTTCCCTTTAATCCAATTTTCCTAATGATTCATAGATATATTTGTAAAACCATTAAATGTAGCAGAAAGTTCTTCTAGAACAATGTCTTCTGCTGGAGCATTTGTTCAGTGTGGGAGTTGGGAATAGTTGACACATTCTTACATTATATAAATTTTCTTTAATAATGGGCCGCATCTGCAGTATATTCTCTTATTTGTATTCTATGTTAATATACACAAGCTCATCATCTTTATGACAGGGAGTTTTTTACTGTTGAAAGTCTCACTAGGATTTGACTCCATTAATTCCCATCTTGCTCCTGTTTCTACTTTCCAACTGTGGGCCAGTTAAAAGTTAGGCCCATTTTCGAGCATCTGATGTTCTGGAAAGTTTTTATTCTTTTCTTTTTAAGGTTAAAACTAAACCATGAAAAGTGAATAATGAATAAAGTGTATGCAGAGCCTGCCAAGCTTTAGTACTCCACTCAGAGCTGAAATAGGCCATTCACTGACATCAGCATTTTCTTTAGTTTTCATGTATTTCCAGTGAAAATGTGAAAGAAAAAAAACATGATTGTTGTGAGAGGAAATAAGGGGGAAAAACAAGCAGTGCAGATGTGTAGGAACCTCTTCCTTCACACATACCTAACAATATCATCCGAGCCGGCGGTGTGCCAGCTTGGGGAACCTCCTCAGTGCCCTTATGGCCTCTGTGTGTGTGTATATGTGTGAAAGTTGATGATGGATGGGTACTGCAGCTGACAGGCTGATGAATAGCAGCAAGTCTCTTTGCAGAAAGTGTCAGATGTGAGGAAAACAGTGTTGCCATTCACAGTCACACTGCCTAAACAGAGATGCAGATTCATTCACCAAATTGTAACACAGGTATTGTTATTATTTTTCTCATGGATGCTATCATGACACGTTACAGCCCAGAGTCTCAAACATATTTAGAAACAAAATGACAGCTTGTGATGAAAAAAAAGAAACTGATCAACATCTTCTATGTTGCCGATGTCATACTTTCATTCATGGTGCTCTTTATCTGTCATCATTTACATTGTGTCCCCTATAGCTGACACAGTTCATTGAAATCTTAACACAACTAATAATTTTGTTGCAACTACCTATGAACACAAAACCACATTGATAGGTGATAGTTTTCAGACTTCCTCCTTCTCCAGCACTTCTGAAATGATATAGATGCTATCAGTAATCACATGTGGGTGCAGCAATGGGGAATAAACAAAACAGCTTCCTTTACAAATTCAGTGTTTGTCCTAAATGACCCATGCACCCAAGGTGAGTTTTTGCTTGGCAAAATTCATAATGGGAAGTTTGCTTTAAGCTTCTTTGCTGCATCAGATTTGTTCTGTTCTTTAATTGATCTCTTGATAAGTTAATAGAATTACTACAGGGCTGCAGGGAGTTGCTCTGCTGCAAGCAGAAACGCTCCCATCCATCCAACTAACAGCGGAAAGGAGCCCTGGTCAGGGAGGTGACCATGAATGCAATGTGACCATCTCAGCAGCACTTCATTTATCAAACCTAGACAGGAGCTATATTTGGAGAGAATGCATATGACAGGCAGTTTGGAGCTTGCCAACAGCACTTAAGGGACTCAGAGCACATAGGAAACAGTCGTGGTTGGATTAGAGTAAACCTAACTTCTATTCCTAGCAACAACAGTGAGGCAGGGTGATGTCAAGATCTGTGGAGAGACTTAAAAATGGTAGTAAACAAACAATATTTATCCATCCTAAGGAGACTGGGACAAATGTTCTAATCTAAGCTAGTTTCAGTTTAAAAAACACTGGAATCTGAGGTTTTGACCACCTGCTATTTTAATTAGAACCCATCTTCTTGATGTCTGTGTCAGTGGCAACAGATGTCATGTGGGACAAAAGCAGAATACTAAGAGATGTAATAGCTGGAATCCTAAAAAGAAGTTAATAAATAATTGATTGGGAATGTCCGCAGCCAGCTCACTGAATGACTAATGAATGATGGAACAGTTTACCCGGCATATCTGGATTCTGTCCAATCAGAGCAAATATCTGGTTTCCATCGTCTTTTTCCTTTTTCTGTTTTCTTCCCCTGTAATTATTTAGTTTTTATACAAACTTAATTGGAAATAAACTCAGATATGAGGGAGTAAAGTATCTGAACACCCCCACTATAATTACTTATTGAAACAATACAAGTTTTATGCAAATAAATGAAATTACTGTCGTGAAAAATTAAGGAAAATCGTTTAACTCTTCCAAAAAGATATTTATGTTAATAGATTCTGAAATCTGAAATAATTCATCCTCAAAGAGGAAAGCAATAAAGTTAACATGACAAAATACAAGAGTGTACAACACAGTGAAAACACAAAATGCATGAGTGTTATATGAGCAGTGACTTCACAGAGATAAAGTACTAAACTAAAGCACACTGAGTACACACTCAGTTAGGTAAAATGGCTTCGGTGAGGATTTGATTTGATCATTTTTACTGATAATTGTGCCTAATTGCACGGATTAAATTGCAGCCCTCTCAAACAAAACTCATAAAAAAAACCTTCCAGGCATGTAAAAGTGCTTTGTCCCTCTAAAAAGCCTCCAAAGTGAAATTGGGATTGACAGGGTGCTTCTGCCTGCGCTCACAGGCATTAATCAGCCTGCTAAGGCGCAACACTGCATGCATCCCAACAACTGCACTTTATCTAAGCAGGCTGAATGATACATAGGCTGCAAACACCACAAACTTCAAAGTCAGATCCAAATCTTCAGGTGGATGCTGCAAACTTCACACATTTATCTTAGAAGTAATGGTTTATGAACTTGAACTCAGGCAGTGAAGCTGTGACGAGATTTCGGTGGAAGTCACCGTGAGCAGATTCATATTTAAGGTCCCAACTGTTTTTCTCAATAAATCCATCAGTGTCAGATCTGCTGAGTGCTGCTTGTGGTCCATTTGCTTCCCGAGACGCAGAGAAAGGAGTCAAAACCCACCAGTACTGTCCATCAGCTCAACGACCCAACTCGGACGACTTCGGTTTATTCCAGTTTCAGCTTGGTTTCTCTCCATTTAGATAGAAATATCTGCACCAAATTCAGTAGCAATAAACTTCAGCAGCTGCTGAGTCACTTCACATCACTGTCGACATATCGCTGATGCTTCAGGAAAATTCTGGGGATCATCAAAAATATTAGGATACCTCATCTGGGAATCGCGAGTGTCTGCTTCCAGAAGATGTTGACGTCTTCAGAGCAACATCTCCAACTCTGACAATGTTTAAAAAAAAAAAAACCAAAAAAAAAACCCCAACAATTTTCTGACTCCAAATACAGCAGAGATGTGTTTATTACATAAAAGCTAATGAAAAACACCTTGGATTTTGTTTTATTACTGTAAGGAGCAAAAACTGTACATATGGCTGGGCACAGAGATAAATCAACGAAGGCAACAATGACTTCTTGGTATAAAGTGTGAAAAATGCCCACACATCATGGATACCTTTGGGATAAGGGATGAAGTTAATTTTTTTTTTTTTTAAATTATAATTATTATTATTAAACAAATCTTTAATGTCTGTGTGGAAGCAACTAAACCAAAACAAAGGGACAAAGTAATGAAAGGTAATTGTTGCTCCTTGAGAGGAAAAAAAACATCTAATTACAGCAATCTGTTACCGAACACCTAAATGCACAAAGCATTCCTGGGAAAACTGTGTGTACACAATGAATTGGGAAGAAAATAAATCACAATGGATGCAGGTTATGTGTTTGCTGCCAGCCAGAACATTTGAGACACACTTGGAATGAGCTGATCATCAAGGAAAATGTTCAGATTGCTCAGTAACAATAACGCCTCCGATGCGGCTTGTTCCATATGTCACGACAACACGAAAAAAAGAACAAATAGACCCTATGGATGCGTGTGTACGACTGTGTGTTTGTGTGTTTTGGGATTAAAATGTAAACATTTTAAATTTGGTGATATAAGAATTAATTATTCAGCTGCAATGCAAAATTACATAGAAACACATTCCCTTTGACTATGTTTCGCTTTCCCTGAGAACTTTATTCATAATGACAGAAACCAAAGTTTTTGATAATGAAAGACAAGTGCAGCTACAGAAAAGATTTAAATATTAATAGAGGCTCATGAATGAATGTTGGAAAAAAAAAAAAAAAAAGGGAATGATGACATTACATTGGATCTAAAGCCATGGGAGATCAGTTTTTAAGCCAAGCAGCTCTGAGACAAAGTACGACGGAAAATGTGGACTTGCGCTAACCTGTCCAGAATGTGTAGTGTTCCAGACAACAATTAAATTATGCATTTGTTAAAGCAAACCTGGACTTCTGAAGTGCATGTAGACAGGTTAGTGTGACGACAATTGTACAAAATAAAACGTCTTAAAACTAAAGAAACACACAAATATTACAGCATGGGATCAAATCATTCCTGCATGTATGTGCTGCTTAATTAGACTCAATTAGGTCTTGCTGCTCTGCACATGCTCAAAATCCTCCATTGATATGCATTTTAATTTTTTTTTTATACAAAAACCGTTAAGTGTAAATGTACACCAAAATAGGGACATAAACAAAAGCTGCTCTCATTGATATAGTTTTCCTGTTGTCAGCGATTTGCTTCTGATTGGGACTAAGAAGAAGTCTGTTGAGACAACTTATGATTACTTAAAGCTCTTCTCTGATTAAATTCTGATTTAATAAACGCAGTGTCATCTGACAATAATCAACATTCAAGTAGTTGAAAGACGAATTCTGCTCAACTTGCAGGTACAATAACCTCCTGTAGAGAAAGTTAGAGCTGAAGACAGTCTTCCACACGCGGTCCAAAGCACTGCAACAACGGCATGCATGCTTCGCTTAATAATGCCCCTTTCTGCGCCTGTGTCATGATACATGGAGGGTTAAACCAGGGGTGTCCAGCTCCAGTCCTCGAGGGCCACAAACCTGCAGGTTTTCCATGTATCCCTGCTTCAGTACACTGAACTGAAATGAACCAGTCATCATGTAGAACTTCACTGCCTGTTGGATCCATTTAATGGAAACCAATTGTGCTGAAACAGGGATACATTGAAAACCTGCAGGACAGCGACCCTTGAAGACCAGCTTTGGACACCCCTGGGTTAAACTAACCATAGTTCGACTTAACTGAGACTATAACTAGTGGAAACATAAGAGACATCGAGCAGTCCAAACATAAAAGTCTGAAAGCCCAAAATGTGAGCTGGAGGTCAGAAATGTCTCAGCTACGTGTGAATACGACACACTGGGGGATACGAGATGGAATTTAGGATTTTTGTAGGGGATGAGTTAAAGTCTCCTGACATTTTATAATAAACATCTAGCAACCAAACTTTAGTGTCTCCCATGTTTATGCAAATAAACCCTATATCATTACTTCCAAGGCCCCTGATTTTTCCATTTCTTATTCTATTTCTGCAATTCCACATATTTTATATTCTTTAATCTTTAAGGCCACAATTTTGAAGCAAACAAAAACTTTAAGTCTAAAAATAAACCAATCATAGTAGTGCAGACCCATACACCACACTGATCCTGTGAACGACACATTTCACACAGCTACAACACCAACTGCAGCGCTTCACATTCTTCTTGACCAATTTGACGTTGTGGGTTGGATGATGAGTTGAAACTGAAACAATATTCAGAAAGCTGTATAGATTTCTGTCCATGTATTCAGGATGAGCGTTGCCCGCAGACAGTGCCGAGTTGATGAGACTGGAAAACCCTGGTGCAGCGATGGACAGTGCAATCTCCACTTTAACACCCCCCCCCCCCAGGTCAGTTACAACCTCACTTTTTATTTTATTGCATAGATACAGTATAGGGTGTAGCTTTTCACATATTCAGTCACAGTGATTGGAAAAAAAGAAGAAAAAAGAAAGAAATAATGACTTTAGTCTTTTTTCTGCCCATCAGAATATCCATGAAAAAAAAGAAAGAAAGGAGTTTCAAGTGGTTGGTCGGACTGTAAGTACTCTGTCGGCATCATTACAAACAGGATCATCGCAGTATAAAAAAATAGCCTTTCGCTGAGGTCATGAAGTCTTCCACATCAGTGCTGATAGGGCCTTTAAGGGCTCAAGGGTCATAGTGCATCGCCCTCAGAGCTCCTCCTTCCTCTTGACCACCTTTTCCTGGTCACGCCCTCTTAGGCTGCGCATGAATCCCGTGAAGCCCGTTTCCTGTGAAGAATAGGTTTATTCGAGTCAGATAAAGATGTATGTTTTGCAACTTGATGCAACTTTTGATCCCCATAAGGACTTTCTCTAATCCAGAGTCTTCTTTAAACATCACATTATGCTGGCCTGACAACACAGAGAGAGACAAGCCAAATATGTCCGCCACATTTAAGCCAACATTCTCAGTCAAAAATATCAAACCAGCTCATGTTCTCTCACAGCTAGTTGTCTAATACTACACACACTGTACGGCTGACATGTATCCCACGACCAGGCACTTTACCAGCTACTCTATTCTTCATGTACAGTTCAGTTTACATAGTACTTTTGCCCAGTTGTAGTTGTCTGTCCACAGCAGGAACATTTTAGATGTGTCCAAATACAGACTGAAAGTGATTTTTAAACAGGGAAAACAAGCCAAAAGTCCAAGTGGAAAAGTGTGCTATTATAACACTTTTATAACATTTCTACTAAGAACATATAAAGACTCTGTTATCAACTTGTAAAAGATGTACAGCTATATGTAGGGTATAATTAAGCCTGCTCAGACTACCCTCACTCCTGTCTGGAGGAAACAAAGCCTGCATTCATGCTGTTTTTGGCACAAACTAAAAGCGGGTTTCACACATCAACCAAAGCCCTGAAGTTTTCACACTTTATCTGAAACGACTGCAATGTGAACACAAACGTCTGAATCACATGAACGGAAAAACATGCAGTTTACCTATAAAGTCTGACATAAAGAACAACACAAATCTCCCAAATCTTTTTCTGCAAACTAATGAATAGCTTTCCAGCCTTCAGTTTATAACGCATACAAGTTATATAGTGATAACAGAAGTCATTATGGTTAATGCAACAGTTTCACGTGCAATCACTGATGTGTGCAACACATTGTGCCTCCTTTGTGTTTTACCTGAATCTGCTCAGGGGTATTCTTAAAATATGTCTCACAAGAACAAGCTACTGTCAGCTAAGTAGTAACTTTGGACAATCTGTTGACTGAATTCTCCAACCACCGTCTGGAGACTCATTAAGAGGTTTCTGGGTTTAACAGGAAGTTTATGTGTACTATTTGTACCGTGTTGTTCTCTTAGTATTTTAAAGTGGATCCAAGATCTGTCATTTATATTATATGTATGTTTTACAGGAGACTTATAAAACTGAAGGTGATGGAAGTGTACTTACCCCCCGATCTCCAATGTATTTTTCCACAAACTTGCCATAGTTGTAGTAGTTGAACGTTGGGTAACCCTCCACCCCCTCTTGCTTACAAAGCTCATGGTTCTGACCTTTTGTACAGTCAACAGCAGCGTACACAATCTGAACACAGAAAGCACATTTTACTGTCAGTGTGGTTAGTGACAAAGTACAATAAACATCCATATTTATTGCTATCATCATATAATTACCAGTTTTATTCTAATAAAATACAGATAGTGTTTTAATCTTGGGATTAATTATGCTACAGTGTCACTTTAGATGAAATACATATTTACATAAAACAACCTCTATAAAAGAATACAAGTTCAAAAAGAGGATTCCACTTGATTCAGCGGCTGACATTTTGCAGGGCTGACATAAAGGCTTTCCAGTTTGGCCCCTTAGTATCTGTTTGCAAAGTTTAACTAACACTTTGCAGCTTTTATGGTGGGTGGTGGACAAAAATCCCCACAACATTTTCTCCTACACAAAAACAACAAGGCAGATTTATGTTGAGTGCATCGATTAGTGACAAGCCGTCCCAATGAGGCGTAAATGTCCTCACACTGATTTTAGCTCACTCAGCGGGTCCTTTTACTCAGCTGAAATGTCACCCCCTCTCAGGGTGCCGAGAGCTGCACAATGAACTCATCACCATCCAATAATCGCTCCCTGTCTGTCTGCTCAAACTGAATCAGAAAATGATGGATATGATTTTAGAGGGAAATATATTTGATGCATTCTCTGCACATCCTCAGAGTGCCTAAAACCTTTTTGCCCATTTACAAAGTTCATGCACATGGTTTGTTTTTCATGCAGCTCTACACATTCACCTTTGTCCCAAAGCGCAAAGCTCCAACCTTTGCAAATTTGCCAATATTTTGTGTAATGGGTGCCAAAAGTGGTAATCAGAGGGGCAGGCACGGGGACATTCCTTCTCTATTGTTGGTTAATCGAGTGTCTGAAACTTAGCCTCGATTTGTTCTAGAAAAAGAGGTTAAACCATGCACAACCCAACCAGACTGAAGCAATCCAATTTTGAATAGAAATTTAGCAGACACCACTGTGAAAATCCATTTTCCTGATAAGTTCCTCCAAGGATAAGACTTAGGACAATCTGAAATACACAGAGACTACAGTAGGCAGCAGCAGATATCTGCAACAAGGATGTAGTTTAACTTGAGGCTCCATCCAGCCACTCATGCCTGAGTAATCAATCAGAGTTGCAGTGAATTGACAAGAGAAAATGAAGCTATAGAGTTGTTGTTCTTCAAAAGGTCTGCAGCCAATTCCGTTATTGATCCATGTTCGAGTGACAGAGGACCCCATATCATGCCACTGATTGGACTGCTAAATTTCAGAGGAGCATATTACTAGCTGGCTTGTTTTTAATTCACCAGCATCACACTGAGGGGAAGGATTGGCAAACTGTTCGAATGCATCAAAGTTTTTTTTTCCAATAAAAAAAACTAGCACTAAAGGCACCTATGCTTTTAGCACGTTTTCTGCATCCTGTCTCTTCTCTATGCGCTCTCCAGTCAGTAAAAGTCAGGCAGATGTTTACTCCTGTCTTATCACTTGCTCTGTCACTTTTTCCTCTTTATTTTCTTGCATTTCTTTGCTGAATTAAGAGAGAAATAACAGATGATGATGGCTCCAGGAAATTGTACAGTAAATGCCTGTTTCCCATCAAAATGAATCAGAAGCAAAGTTTTAAGGTCTGAAATGTGTGTAGTGTTGCTTTAATACATGGAAGCTGACATAAACTCTATAAAGGAAATGCAAGATAATAAGGATGATAAAGAGAAGGTGGTATTACATACCAATTTATTTATTGATATAGACTGAACAGCAAAACTAAAAATTCTCCAACATCCCTGGCTGCAGCACATCTTGGCCTTTTACAACCACCTGTTGCATGATACATGCTAAATAAAACATGAACCTGATTTGGAACAGGCTAAAAACAACAAACACAAAAAGGGGCTCATAATTACCAGTCAGTATATTTCTGTTCATTACGATGAATTTAAAAGTAGAAAAAGATGACTGACAGACAAGTCCTTAATAAATGAACTGTTCTCATTATAGTGTAAAGAGACAGCTTTGGGAAGCGATCTGTTCCAAACAACTAGCACCTATAATTCTGCTGCTCATTGGAATTCTGGGAAAAGACAAACAACTCGTTATGATCTGTGTTCACGGCTCCATCACTGTTATACAACACAATGTGGAGTTCTGCATTGTTTGCGTCTTCAAAGCCGTGGCTAAGCTTGTGTTTGTCTTTGGGAAATGAGGCAAGGGCAGCTAATAGACTCTGATCAACACCGGCTTGGTGTAATACACTGGGGCTTGGCTTGATTAATAGAGCGGATTGCCAAGTAAACAC